>NC_046322.1:2189687-2502500 GCF_009819535.1 Lacerta agilis
GTAAAATGGGAATCCAATCATTTTGCAATTCAACAATGTTTATTTCATCGTCCAAAAAGGTGATCAAACTGTGGGACAAAAATCATTTCTGCTCTAGTTAAACTAGTATAAAAGTGAAGCCAGAAGAAGTACGAAATTGTGTACAGAATTGCCTCGCCTGCTGTGTAGCTTCTGTTATACTTCTAGCGAAGGACATCATCGGACAAACAGATTAATTCAAAATGTAAGCTCACATGTCTGGTGTTACCAACACAATGGGTTGTGTTCAACGTAGCACTAAGCAGATAGTTCCACCAACACAAGAATTTCCCTTTGTGCAACAGAATGATCTCACTCAGTTATGTTCTGGGGGTTCCCCTAACTCTCCGGAGAATATTGGGGGGTGGTGGCATGGGGCATACATAATAAGGGGGGGAGCAGAGGGGGGCAATCCCTTTGTGCTATCACAAAAGTGTAGTTTCCTACCATCAGACAATGTCTTGGGAGACATTGGAAGAGTGTGTCTTCAGGGGTGAAGTCAAACCTTTGGAGAGTTAACAGCGCCTGCTGTGGCTGTAGAGAATAATAATAATAATAATAATAATAATAATAATAATAATAATAATAATAATAATAATAATTTATTTGTACCCTGCCCATCTGGCTGGGTTTCCCCAACCACTGTGGGCGGCTCCCAGCAGAATATTAAAAACAGAATAAAACATCAAACATTGAAAACTTCCCTAAACAGGGCTGCCTTCAGATGTCTTCTAAAAGCCAGATAGTTATTTATCTCCTTGACATGTGATGGGAAGGCGTTCCACAGGGCGGGTGCCACTACCGAGAAGGCCCTCTGCCTGGTTCCCTGTAACCTCATTTCTCGCAGTGAGGGAACCGCCAGAAGGCCCTTGGTGCTGGATCTCAGGGTCTGGACTGAACGATGGGGGTGGAGACGCTCCTTCAGGTATACAGGACCGAGGCCATTTAGGGCTTTAAAGGTCAGCACCATCACTTTGAATTGTGCTCGGAAACGTACTGGGAGCCAATGTGGATCTTTCAGGACCAGTGTTATGTGGTCCCGATAGGGGAGAGACATGTTTTGTTGCAGCTGGGGCAGTGGAAGGCGTTTGGTTGTGCTGCTGCAGATGCACCGGGGCGTTTCTTCTCTCTTTGCTCCTCCCAGCAGTCGTTCCTCCTCTGGTCACTGCTATGGATACACAACCTATCTGTCTCCAGGCACTGTTGGCTGTCTGCAAGTGATTCCCACACGGCAGGGTTGGTGTTGCCAGACTTCATGCCATGCTTCCAGACCTCTTTGTAGCACAGAGTTGATCTGCCAATGGGCCTGGTGCCTGAAGCCAGCTCCCCAAAGAGCACATCCTTGGAGGTCCTGCCACCTTCCATATCGTGGACATGACCAAGCCAGCTTAGAAGTCGCTGAGACAGGAGTGTGAACATGCTGGGAATATGAGCTTGGGAGAGCACACCTTTGTTTCTTAAAAGGAAAAAAGGAAAGCAACAACCCCCGAGTTACTTTTTACTAAATTAATGACTCCAATAACAATCGCAAAGATTTAAATATATGCAAATGAAAGAAATGAAGCCACTTTCCCAAAACTGAAGCTACTTGCTGCTTCACCAGGAAATGAAGACTTTGATTCTGTCAGAAAGATCATCAGCTTTTTGCATCTGGTTCCTGGTGCACCAGCAGGACTTCTGCAAGGCACGTTCTGCCTAATGAACTTGTTCTTCCTCTAGATAATGTGGACTTATTCTGAATATTCTTCATGGTTTTTTGTGGGCTGGCAGCTGCCATCCCTCCCCATGCCGTTTCCAACTGCGCCATCTCCAAAACCCCTTGGGTTTTTCTTTTTTTTAAAGGAAAGAAACCCCCCTCCCAACTCCAAATAAACTGTTGGAGAATCATCTCTCTCTCTCTCTCTCTCTCTCTCTCTCTCTCTCTCTCTCTCTCTCTCTCTTTCTCTCTTCCCCCCAATTCATCTGCTGACAAAGAGGCTGGAGAATTTTGAGAGGCTGTTTCCACACAGCTTTAGAGAACGCATTCTGATTTCAGGCCAGCGAGCAAATTGACGTCTTTCACATTCTCTCTGGCTCCGGCGATACTGGGATCCTACTCAGTGCGACACTATATTTAGGCTTGCAGATGGAGAAATTGCCGTCCCAAGGAAAAGACAGAGAGCTGTGACTTTCTAAAATGCATTTAGCACTGGGTGCCGTGCAGCTGCCCTTGGCCTAAAGGAAGGGAAATCAGCACCAGTCGGTGGGGCTTGGACACCTGCTGACTTGCTGCCATCAGTATCCAACCTCCTTGCTAATTTCTGGGAGGGAGGGGTGCTCTGTTTTGAGTTACATGTAGGTAGCTGTGTTGTTCTGCCATAGTCAAAGCAAAATAAAAAATAAAAAATTCCTTCCAGTAGCACCTTAGAGACCAACTAAGTTTGTTCTTGGTATGAGCTTTCGTGTGCATGCACACTTCTTCAGATACACTGAAACAGAAGTCACCAGACCCTTCTATATAGTGAGAGGGTGGGGAGGGGTATTACTCAGAAGGGGGGTGGGAATACCATCTCAGGACTATTTAATTGCTCATCTTCTAACATTGTGTATGCAATCAAATGCCAACAGTGCCCTTCAGCTCTCTATATTGGACAAACAGGCCAAACCCTACGCCAAAGGATAAATGGACATAAATCTGACATCAGGAATCACAAGACAGAGAAACCAGTAGGAGAACACTTCAATCTCCCAGGACATTCTATACAAGATCTCAAAGTAGCTGTCATATTACAAAAGAATTTCAGAAACAGACTGCAAAGAGAAGTTGTTGAATTGCAACTTATTACCAAACTTAAAACCATGGAGAGACCTGGTCTGAATAGAGACATTGGATTCTTACCTCATTATACATTTTAAAGCTATTTTTGGCCATCTCACCCATTGCTTTTTCCTGTAAGACCAATTGTAGTCACCAACAGTTACAGCTAGGTAGCTGTGTTGGTCTGCCATAGTCAAAACAAAATAATTTTTTTTAAAAAAAATTCCTTCCAGTAGCACCTTAGAGACCAACTAGGTTTGTTCTTGGTATGAGCTTTCATGTGCATGCACACTTCTTCAGATAAGTCGTCAACAGGTTTTCCACACCTATCAGCCAATCACCCATTCCCACCACCCTTCTGAGTAATACTCCTCCCCACTCCCTCACTATATAAGGGTCTGGTGACTTCCGTTTCAGTGTATCTGAAGAAGTGTGCATGCACACAAAAGCTCATACCAAGAACAAACTTAGTTGGTCTCTAAGGTGCTACTGGAAGGATTTTTTATTTTATTTTATTATTTTATTTTTTGTTCTGTTTTGAGTGTTATACTTCCATTTTGAGGGCCACACATCCATTCTGAGTGTTACTCTGAGGTCTGTCAAAAGAAAATGTCCAAAGGCCCAGCAAATGGAGAAAACGTCCTCTTTCCGAAGCACCAGGCAGCTTGTGCCAGTGGGAGAGCTGGCGCTTGGCATCAGCCTGCCACTGTGAGCAAACCAGAGAATACAGGGGTACCCTGGTTCAAAAACGCCTTGGTACTCAAACAACTTGGAACCCAAACACTGCAAACCTAGAAATAAGAGTTCCGGTTTGCAAACTTTTCTCGGAAGCTGAACGTGCTCCGTTTTGAGTGTTACGCTGAGGTCTGTCTGTTTTTGCTATTTATTTTGCGTTTTTGTTTTTTGCGGCTCTTTTTGATTTGTCTTTGTGACTGTGTGGAACCCGGTTCAGCTACTGATTGATTGATTGATTGATTGTGTGACTGACTGCAGTACACTGTTTATTGCTTTCATTTTATGGGTCAATGGTCTCGTTAGATAGTAAAATTCATGTTAGATCCATGCTGTTTTAGGGGTTGTTTTAAAAAGTCTGGCACGGATTAATCCGTTTTGCATTACTTTCTATGGGAAAGCGCACCTTGGTTTGGGAATGCTTTGGTTTTGGAACGGACCTCTGGGACGGATTAAGTTTGAGAACCAAGGGACCACTGTAATCGTCTTTTGAAACCCTCCAAGTTGGTAGCCATCTCTGCCTTTTGTGGGAGACAGTTCTAGAGTTTAACTATGCACAGTGTGAACAAGTTACAGGTGGGTAGCCGTGTTGGTCTGCCATAGTCGAAACAAAATAGAAAATTCTTTCCAGTAGCACCTTAGAGACCAACTGAGTTTGTTCTTGGTATGAGCTTTCGTGTGCATGCACACTTCTTCAGATACACTGAGACGAAAGTCACCAGACCCTTCTATATAGTGAGAGGGTGGGGAGGGGTATTACTCAGAAGGGGGGTGGGAATACCATCTCAGGACTATTTAATTGCTCATCATCTAACATTGTGTGTATGCCATCAAATGCCAAAAGTGCCCTTCAGCTCTCTATATTGGACAAACAGGCCAAACCCTACACCAAAGGATAAATGGACATAAATCTGATATCAGGAATCACAAGACAGAGAAACCAGTAGGAGAACACTTCAATCTCCCAGGACATTCTATAAAAGATCTCAAAGTAGCTGTCCTAATACAAAGAAATTTCAGAAATAGACTGGAAAGAGAAGTGGCTGAATTGCAACTAATCACCAAACTTAAAACCATGGAGAAACCTGGTCTGAACAAAGACATTGGATTCTGATCTCATTATACATAACAAAGCTATCTTTAGCCATCTCACCCCTTGCCTTTCCCTGCAAGGCTAATTGCAGCCGTTTAGAGTCGTCAACAGGTTTTCCACACCTATCAGCTGATCACCCATTCCCACCACCCTTCTGAGTAATACCCCTCCCCACTCCCTCACTATATTTCAGGATCTGGTGACTTCTGTTTCAGTGTATCTGAAGAAGTGTGCATGCACACGAAAGCTCATACCAAGAACAAACTCAGTTGGTCTCTAAGGTGCTACTGGAAAGAATGTGAACAAGTCCTTTCTTTTATCTGCCCAGCAAAGTCTCCCAGGGCTCCCTCCCTCCCTCCCTCCGATTCATCTCCAAGTTGTGTTGGCTGCCTATGTACTGAACTGGCTTCCCAGGCTAAAATTGCAGTGTAGACAAGGCATGTCCGGAACAGAAACATGAGAGGGAGTCAGGTTCTGCCCAATTGGCTGTGAGGTGTCTGAGTGGCTCCAGTTTAAGACGCTGCCAAGGAAGGACAAGGAGGGGGAGAAGATTGCATTAAATCTTATTTGTCTTTAAACAAAGTGTTCTAATTGCTAACAGAGGAATTGCAAGCAAATTGAGGAAGGGGGGGAGAGAGAGAGAGAGAGAGAGAGGAAGCAGAGGCGCAGTTTCAAAGCCAAGCAAATTACCGCAGGAGGCTGAATTGTGGGCCAGAGAAAGACTCGTGGGGAATGAGCTGGCAGTCGGAGGGAGGGAAATCGTTGCTCCCCCTAGTAGGGAGAATTAATACACACAAGACTCAAACGGATTGTAAAATGCAGGGGAGCTTGTTTGAATGTCAAATTGGGAGAGGCGTTTTCGATTACACGGAAATTAGAGGCGGGGGAGAGGGAGGGAGGGAGGCAGAAACCCAGAAATGGCGTGGAGCTATGTTTCAGACTTCTAACATTCATATTCCACATGCTTTTTAAAATGTTACTTCTCACTCCAGGCCTTTGGGGATAAGGGGATTAAAAAAAGAGAAACCTCGATAAACAAGAATAACACTCAGATGCAAATTATATAATTACACACTATGTACTTGGGCTGTTTGTGAGATTTTTTAATTTTACAAAATCTTGATTTTCATCGAGTGCCATGTTTCCATTGGGCCCTGGTTAACGTTCATGCAGCAGGACCCATGTGGTGGTTGCTGTCCAAAGGAATATAAGGAGAGCCTTCTGGATCAGTCCAATCGCCTGTCTAGTCCAGCATCGGATCCTCACAGTGGCCAACCAGATGCCCCAATGGGAAACTCGTAAGCAGGATCCGAGCACAAGAGCACTTTCTCCTCCTGTGGTTTCCTGCAAGTGAAGTTCAGAAGCATTGTCTGCCCTCTCCTCAATGAATTTGTTTAGCCTTCTTTTAAAGCTATCTAGGTCTCCGAAGAATTGATGCTTTTGAATTGTGGTGCTGGAGGAGACTCTTGAGAGTCCCATGGACTGCAAAAAGATCAAACGTATCCATCCTTAAAGAAATCAGCCCTGAGTGCTCACTGGAAGGACAGTTTCTGAAATTGAGGCTCCAGTACTTTGGCCACCTCATGAGAAGAGAAGACTCCCTAGAAAAGACCCTGATGTTGGGAAAGATGGAGGGCACAAGGAGAAGGGGACGACAGAGGCTGAGATGGTTGGACAGTGTTCTCGAAGCGACTGGCATGAGTCTGACCAAACTGCGGGAGGCAGTGGAGGATAGGCGTGCCTGGCGTGCTGTGGTCCATGGGGTCACGAAGAGTTGGACACAACAGAACAACTGAACAACAACAACAACAACAGGTCTAGGTTGATGGCCATTACTGCCTCCTGTGGCAGGGAGTTCCATAGTTTACACAATACAGAAGGAGCCTGGCCGGACAGAATGGTAGAATCTGATGAAGAGCAGTGGAAATTGTTTGTGGGGAGACAGGTAGAAGGCAGGGGGAGGTTAAGAAAAAGATAGGATAGTCCTTTGTTCATCCTCAGTGCCATGGCCCCAATGATCAGCAATGATGTAGACCCAGATCCAGAGGTTGAGGGGCCAGTGGTGCCAGTGGGGAGGAGCCTGATGTAGCCAAGTGCTGCTTCTTCTTCGGCGAACCCTCGTGGCTGAGTTCGATTGTCTTCCATAAACACGGTTTTAACAATGAGTTTAACAATAAGCAGCTATCCTATTTTTAAGAGACATCTGAAGGCAGCCCAGTTTAGGGACGTTTTTAATATCTAACGCTGTATTGTTTTAACATTTCATTTGGGAGCCGCCCAGAGTGGCTGGGGAAGCTCAGCCAGATGGGCGGGGTACAAATAAATTATTATTATTATTATTATTATTATATCCGTAAGTGACTGTGGAGGCCAATTCTGGATCCACACGTCCTTCCACAGTGGGGACATTGGTTTCTGGGTGGGAGTTGATCACTGTGTGAATTTGCCAAGCGTGCCTTCCTCTTAGCATGTTTCTCCCTTGCGTCCTGAGTTCGAGTGTCTTCAATGCCCATGACACCTTTGGTAAAGGCTGTTCTCCAACTGGAGCGCTCGCAGGCCAGTGTTTCCCAGTTGTCAGTGTTTATACTACATTTTTTTTTGATTTGCCCTGAGACAGTCTTTTAACCTCTTTTGTTGACCACCAGCATTGCGCTTTCCAATTTTAAGTTCGGAATAGAGTACAGTAGTACCTTGGGTTAAGAACTTAATTCATTCTGGAGATCCATTCTTAACCTGAAACTGTTCTTAACCTGAGGTACCACTTTAGCTAATGGGGCCCTTGTGGTCTCTTCCAACTGTAGGATTCTATGATTCTATGATTCTAGGAATCACAGCGAAAGAATCCCTGACACACCAGCATCTAATCTCCGTTTAAAAACTTCCAACGAAGGAGGGCCAGCCAGGTAAATGTTTCACAGGAAGAAAGAAAAACAACCCACCCACGGCTACCTTGCAATGAGAAGTTTAACCTCAAGGTCTGCCTCCACTGAAAACTTTAAAGAAATTCTAAAGCACCATGAGAAGAAGAAATAAAACCTCTTTGCCAGGGAGGAAAACTTTTTGAGAAAGGAGAGAACCAGGTTTCTGCACAGCAGCAATCTGGCCGTTTTGTATAGAATTCACAAATACTGGTGCCATGAAGATTGCAGGCCCTGTGGACGCACGGCCTTGCCCTTCATTTTATATCTTTGAGATCCTGCCCAGCATTTTCGAGTGTATCACCATCAGGGCAAGATCCGCCTTTGCAATCTTTTCAATTGCTTATTCTGTTGCCCAAATGGATTCTGCCAGTTTGTTCAAACCGCAGTTTTATTTACGTGGCAATTTCAGAAGAGTTCAAGAAAACAGCTTCCCCTCACTCTGAACCATAAATAGACTCTGCCTCTCTCTCTTTCTTTCCCTCCCCCCCCCCCGATACGATTAGAGGCGTTTGCAGGAATATTGAGACCCATTCTTTTTTCCTTTATGAATCGCTCTAAATTTGTGCCTTTTATATCCCTAATTTATCTCTTGCCTATTCCCTCTTCTTCTATCCCTCTTGATTACTCGCCTGCTTTGAATATCTGGCACAGAATCTTACTATTCATTGCAGTGCAACCATTGAAACACAAATAAATAAATACGCACACGACATCAATATGCAAGCTAATTGCTATTAGTGAAAGTGATGGGGGGCGGGGAGCTTCTTTGAAAGCCAAGCTCCCTCCAGGCACCTGATCCTGTGGAGCAGCACAATTCACCCTGTGGCTAGGAAGGAATGGAACCAGAATCACAGAACTGGAGAGTTGGAAGGGACCCCCAAGGGTCATCTAGTCCAACCCCCTGCAATGCACAAATCACAACTGAAGAATCCTTGACCACCCAACCTCTGCTTTAAAACCTCCAAGGAAGGAGAACCCGCCACCTTCCAAGGGAGACCGTTCCACTGTCAAACAGCTCTTTGAAATTTCTTTCTGGTGTTCAATCAGAATCTCCTTTCTTGTCACTTGAAGCCATAGGTTCAAGTCTCACCCTCTGGAGCAGCAGAAAGCAGGCTTGCTCCACCTTCCATGTGACAACCCTATTCAAAGATGAATTTCTTATCTCCTCTCAGTCTCCTCTTCCCCAGGCTAAACACCCCCAACTCCTTCAACCGTTCCTCATAAGGCTTGGTTTCCAGACCCTTGATCAATCTTGGTTGCCCTCCTCTGCGCATCCTCCAGCTTCTGTTTACTCACATCACCCAGCTTAGGAACACAGCCCCAAATGGATCCATACTGGATCAATCCACATGGAACCCAGGTAGCCGTATTCTCCCAAGTGAAGCCATTGACCCATCCAACCCAATGCTGCCGGCTCTGAGTGGCACGGGCAGCTCTCCAGGGCCTTGGGCCTTTCCCAGCCTTTTAACTGGAAGTTGAACCAGGGACCTCTTGCACGAACGGCAGGCAGCATGACCCCAGCCCAACTCACCTCTCCCGATCGAGCATCCTGCTGCCCTTTCGTCCCGTGAACTCCGCAACATCCCCGGCTATTAGCAGGGCTCCTCTGCCCTCCACGCTGTTCTCTCGTGCCCTCTGGAGGTTTCAAGGTATTAGAGCTCTGAGTGGCAAAGTGCTTGGGATTGCTTCTATAATGGGGGGCTCCTTGCTTGGGGAGTTCAAAAGAATGCAGGAGAGACACAGCATCTGAGCTTGAAAAGGGAGATGAAGGCATCACATATTTGCTTTGGCAGGAGAGTTCATGTGTGATGTATTTTTAATGCCCGCTAAGCACTCAGGAGATGACAAATGCCACGAAATGGCTGGGAGATGAATTAGCTGCAGAAGAGGCAGAGGGAGATGTTGCCACCAATTAAAAACACCTCTTTGGCCCCGTGCAAATAAAATAAAATAAAATAAAAAAGCTCATTATTAAGGACCCCAATGGGCATCCAGTCTCCACCCACCTCAGCCAGGGCTGAGAAGCCCGCCCCAGCCAGACCACCATATGCCCCTGGCGCTGCACAAAAGGTGCTTACAGAGAAAATAGCTTTGGTAACTGCATATCGATTGCAGTAGATGCTCTGTTATCTGGGAGAGCTGGAGACTCACCAAGGCTCACATACCCCTCCAATATTTCTCTGATGAAAATAGGGAGGTCCCATTCCATAATGGTAATTTTACTATTTATTCCCCCCACACATCTTACTCGGTTGCCCCAGCCACTCTGAACAGCTTCCAACATATATAAAAACACAATAAAACATTAAACTTTTTTTAAAAAAAAAACCACTTCCCTATACAGGATTGCCTTCAGAGGGCTCAGGGGTCGGATAACTCCATACCCTCCAACATTTCTCCAGCAATAAAAGGGACATCCTAAGATTCTGGGATCAAATCAGAATCTAGGACTTCTTCTCTAAATCAGGGATGTCCCCGGAAAATAGGGATACTTAGAGGGTCTGGACTCACCCCAGCTCCCTCTTTGTAAAATGGGACTAATCGCAATCTACCTCACAGGGCTTTAGTGAGAGCAGGTCATTGTACAGATGTTGTGCTTGGATCTGGCCCTTCCTTACATGGAGTTGAGGGCAGCTGAGAAAGAGGTGGGAGGCAGGGAGGAAGAGAATTGCCCCAGGCTACCCAACCAGAACACTTGATCCGGCCAATGGCCCACCTAGTCCAGCATCCTGTTCTCACAGTGGTCCACCAGATGCAAGTGGGAAACCAGCAAAAAGGACTTGAGCACAAGGGCAACTCTTCCCTCCTGTGTTTTGCAGCAGCTGGTATTGAGAAGCATCTCTGCCTCCAGCTGTGGAGACAGAGCACAGCCATCCTGGCTAATAGCCACTCATGACCGTCTCCTCCCTGGATCTGTTTATTCCTCTTTCAAAACCCCTAGCAAGGATTTAAAGGCAGGTTTTCTCCAGTAGAATTCCAGCCCTCAGCTACATCACATTAACTGCTTTGCTCCAGCCATTGGAATGAAAAGCACTTTCCAGATTAAAGTTTAACCTGGGCTATATATATTTAAGGTAGAAGCAGCAAGAGTGCAAGCAAAATGCACCCACCATTGTAGGTTTCAGCTGCATATCCATCAGCCCTTTTCCGACTCCCAGGGCCCTTTCAGCAGCCCCACTCTGTGCAGAAGATGGTGCGCCTTATTGACAAAGAACCCTCCGCACCCACTGCCCCACTTGGCTGCGTGATCAATGACGGAGAGGTTTGCAGGGGAAATTGTGGCCTCCACAGACCCGAGCGTCTATCTGGCTATTTGGCTATATTCAGCCATCTATCTATCTCCTGCTCAGATCTTCCCACCCTGCAAATATTTGCCAGCGATTATTGTACGCCCCGCGAGGCGATGCTTAGGCAGCCCAGAGACATATTTAACTCCATTCATCATTCCCCATAAAAGCAAACAGACTCTGCCTCCTGCCAGGAACTCTTCCCTTGCCTGCAGTCCTTAAATGCGGCCTGTGTTCTTCTCTGGAAAGTCCTGGCCAATCGCATCCGACTCAACCCTCGTTTCCACGTTGGCATAAGATGCAGTAAAATCAGCAGGCCTCCTCAGACACGCCCACCATCCTTGTAACTATAGAAGAATGTAAGAGCCTGTTGGATCAGGCCAGTGGCCCATCCATTCCACCATCCTGTTCTCACAATGGCCAACCAGATGCCCAAATTGGAATGACACAAGTAGGATTCGAACACAAGAGCACTCTCCTCTCCTGTGGTTTCCCTAAGAAGAGTCTGCTGGATCAGGCCAGTGTCCCATGTAGTCCAGCATCCCCTTCTCACAGTGGTCAACCAAATGCCCCAAATAGAAGCCATGGGCATAACCAGGATTTATGGAAGGGGGGGGTCAGGACACCCAACTGTCATTATCCTCTGTCTAGCTCTGTCAAGGAAAACCGGAGTGAAATGTCTCAACAACGGTTGTTTTAAATCCTGTTCTTTGGACCCCAAGTGCTCAGAAAAAATCAATTTCTAGTTTTAGGTATTTTTATTTATTTACTTGATACTTTGGGGTGGGGTAGCTCCCCCCTCCCCCAGCTATGCCCATGATTGGACCACAGAAGGATGATCTGAATCGTATTTCAGGGTTGATTTCTGGGCATAGGAGAAATATGCATACACCTCCAATTTCAATTCCGCAAGAAGGGCCTGATAAGCCAATGCCATCCTTAGTCCAGTATCCTGTTCTTATTCCAAATTAAAAGGGCAGCTGTGCTCTGGTTCACCTATCGCAGGTGCTGGCAACCTGTGGCCCATGGGGGCATTTTAACCGGCCCCCGAGCAACCCCCGAACTGAGCCACCCACTCAGTGAGTCCCTGCACACTGCACTAAACCGGCATGGTGTGGCACGGGGACTTGCTTCCTTGGTGCCAGAAATCGTGTCTGCGCATGCTCAGACACCAGAAATCACACACACACACACACACACACACACAATCCACCCCATGGAGAGATCTCCGTGGGACTTGACTGGCCCAGGCAGGTAAAACCTTGCTGACCGCTGACCTATTGCTTTGGGAAGTGTAAAGGTAAAGGGACCCCTGACCATTAGGTCCAGTTGCGGACAACTCTGGGGTTGTTGTGCTCATCTCGCTTTATTGGCCAAGGGAGCCGGTGTCCAGCTTCCGGGTCATGTAGCCAGCATGACTAAGCCGCTTCTGGCAAACCAGAGCAGCACACGGAAACCCCATTTACCTTCCCGCCAGAGCGGTTCCTATTTATCTACTTGCACTTTGACGTGCTTTTGAACTGCTACGTGGGCAGAAGCTGGGGCCGAGCAATGGGAGCTCACCCCATCGCGGGGATTTGAACCGCCGACCTTCTGATCGGCAAGCCCTAGGCTCTGTGGTTTAACCCACAGCGCCACCCACGTCCCTAGTGTTAAGGTAGGCACACATTAAAATGAATAGGACTTATCACTGCCCCCTTCCCCCCGCTGCCACCAGAAACACTGTTGGTTCTGTGTGCTCCTTCAAATCTGAACCTATTTCTTCTACAGACCTTGGGCACTGAGATGTGCAGGGAGCTCATGTGGCCAGGGGAACAGAGACAGAGCTAGGTGATCCAGCACTTGGAGTGGCATGCACATGGGGGCGGGGCGAGCATCCCAGGGGGGTGCCACGCGTAGTTAGCAGCTCATCAAGAACAGGCAATCTCCTACCCATATGGTGGGCTCTCCTTCCTTGGAGGTTTTTAAGAAGAAGTTGGATGGCCACCTGTCATGGATGCTTTAGTCAAGATTCCTGCATTGCAGGGGGTTGGACTAGATGACCCTTGGGGTCCCTTCCAACTCCTCCAACAGTTCTATGATTCTGCCTCGTGTCCTGGGCTTGCTGCAGCAACTTGATTGCCCCTTCTATAAAAGCCCATTGTTTTCCAGAGGCTCCGTCTCCCTCCTCCAAAGGAATCAGACCTTTCAAATTCTGCTTTGAACTCCCCACAACCTGGAGAAAGAGCAGCAGGAGCTGCAGAGCCTCACGCAGAGAGGCGTCTCAGCTGGGAGCCTCCAAAAGGCTCCAACAGACGCACCTCTGCTTCCGGCTGCTCCCTTGGCGCCTCATTGTTGCGCTCATTGCAGCTGTCAGGGTAACTTATGCCCAGGTGCCAATGAGGGGAGGCGGGCAGGAATCAATACCTCCTTGCTTGTTTGGCTCTGATGGGAGCTAGCGTGATCATTATGGTTACATTTCAGGTCTGCAAGAGGAAGAAGGCTTAGCAAACAGCAGGAGCTGGCGAGGAAGTCTCTCCAGGTACCCCACAGGTGCTTCCCTCTTGTTCGGTGAGTGCCTTAATGATCCAGAAGAAGAGGTGAACAGCTTGTCAATTACCCTCTTTTGATTAAATTGGGAAGATCCCAAAACGAGAGAAGGGGGCCTTGGAGCAAAGCAAAAACACATCCAGAAGTTCAGCAGGAGAGGGATGTTGACGGAATAGCCTCATCAGCATCCTGGAAATAATGGAGACTCGCCATCTGTTATGGGATACAAAGACCTGGATGTTTCACGGGAGGCAAAAGCATCAATCTATAAAAGGTTGATGTTCTGCAGGGGAAGTTCTGTAGCTTAGGGGTAGGACATCTGCTTTGCATGCAGAAGGTACCAGTCTCCAGTCACATCTCCAGGCAGAGCTCAAACCCTGGAACAGCTGCTGCCAGTCAGAGTAGACAATACTGATCTAGATGGAGATGGGGCCTGCCAGATGTTTAGGGCCAACTCTCACTGATCTCCCCCAATAGCGGAAGTCCAAAGAAGGTGGTTGAAATTCTTCCTGAGTTTGGAGCTGATCATGAATATTCAGGGTAGGAAGAACATAAGAAGACCCTGTTGGATCAGGCCACCAGGTCCAGCATCCTGTTCTCTCAGTGGACAGCTAGATGTCTGTGCGGAACCCACAAGCAGGAGTCGAACACAAGAGCCCTCTCCCCTCCTGTGGTTTGCAGCAACTGGTCTTCAGAAGCATTGCTGCTTCCAGCTGTGCAGACAGAGCATAGCCTTCACAGCCACCAATAGCCCTCTCCTCAATGAAATTGTCCGTTCTTGTTTTAGAGCCAACCAGGTTGGTGGCCATCACTGCCTCCAGTGGCAAGGAGTTCCATAGCTTAACTAGGCACTGCTTGGAAAAGAACCTCCTTTTATCTGTCCTGAGTCTTCCAACATTCAGCTTCCTTGGGTGTCCACGAGTTCTAATGTTATGAGAGCAGGAGATTTTTTTTTTCCTACCCACTCTCTCCATTCCACACCGTGCCCCCCAGGGCTAAATCTGCTTGCTGCTGGCGCTAGCACTGACTTTCAAAGAAGCGCTGGCCCCAAATATCTCTTTGGCAGGGGGAGGAGTGTGCACTGAATATTGTGTTGCCCTCAAACAAGAGCCATTCAACAGTGGAATGGACTTTCCTTGAATGACGCTGGACTCTCCTTCACTGGAGGCTTTTAAACAGAGGCAGGATGAACTCCGAGACCAGAGGGAGGAGAAGGTGCAAGAAGAGTGGAAGAAATTTAAAGAATATTTGAAACAACGTGAAAAGTTGGACATTTGAAGTGAAATCGGTGAACATAATAGGCGATAGCTGTACAATGTTAGGTTAAAATAGTATATAAGAAGTTAAGATTGTGTTTTTTTATGCTTTATATTTTGGTTATGAATAAGTTGATAGAGATAAGATAAGATGTTAGATTAGGATTAAGAATAATTGTTAATGAGTGTTAAAGTAGTTACAAAGTTACTAAAGTAAATTCGAACTGAACGCAGAAGAGAGAACGTGAGGAAGTCCCCTAAGTAAGATTTGAAATAAGGTTAATTTAATTAGACTGGTGTGTTCCTGTGGTAGGTGGGGTGTCAGGTATGTATTAGTTTCTTTTGACTGTTTTGTGTATTTGTATTTTGTAGTGTGTTTGCATTTCATGTAGTATGCTTGTTTTTGCTTTGTTGTTTTGTGTGGAAATACCAATAAATTCTTTTTAAACAGAGGCGAGATGGCCATTGGGCAGGGATCCTTGAGCTGTGATTCCTGTGTGGTGTGGGGTTGGACTAGATGACCCTTGGGGGTCCCTTCCAAGTCTACAATTCTACGATTCTATGAACCCTGCACTGGAAAGGTTTCCCAGGGAATATTTTTCTTCACCTGAGCTTGAGCAGCGCAATGCCTTCCACCTCCTAACAACAAGGCCTCCTTTCTTCCTCTATTTTATTTTTTTCGGATATGGAGCAGGAGCCAAAAAGGGCACTGAGCCTCCTGGTGATCCCTGTGAAACGTAAGTCACCTTGCGAGGAGGAAGGTGCTTGTCTGTTGCCTAATGGATAATTAGCCGGGCAGTCAGGGCCTGGCCTGGGATGAGCATGGCGATTGGCACAGAATCCACTCCCTCTGGGACCGTCGTCCGGTCATGTGGGCGAGGCGCTGACCTTGTCTGCGGGGAGGGAAGGGGGGGTCTTTCAAGTGACTTTGGCTCTTCTGCTGATGCCAGCTTTGCTGCCGGGCCTGGGGGGCTTGACCCAACCTCTCCTCATTAAGCGATGATTAGCAAGAGCTGTTCTGCTCATCCTAAGGACAGAGGTTTAACACCACCAGCAGTTTTTATAGCTGGCATTCCTACTTAGAGCTTGGCTTCCAGCCACCGCTGATTTAAAGGCTAGGACAGCATGGCTATTAATAATAATGTGCCTCTGTCCATTGCCAGCTTCTCTTGCCGAGGGGGGGGTCCAGGGTGACTCAATTCTAGGGATTGGGGGGGGGTATTTGCATGGATTGACCCGATCCACTGCTCCCAAGTTGGATAAGAACACAACTCCAATTGCACAGCTCTCCAGGCTTCGCAATGGATTTTCGGCACGCAAAAGTTTTATTTTGCATATAAAAGCTGCATTCACAAGAACAAGAACAAACCAACAAGCTCATACCAAGAACAAACTCAGTTGGTCTCTAAGGTGCTACTGGAAAGAATTTTCTATTTTGTTTCTGCATTCACAAGTTGCCTTTTACCGGCGAGTGCATCAAAAAGGGCCGGGAAAATGTGTCCTCTTTTATGTATGTAGAAAACCCCACTGTGATTTGTGTAGAGGAATTATCAGCAATAATCTAAGACTTTCAAAAACTGGAAATTACTGCAGACCAAAAAGCCAATTAAAACCCACACCAGCTTTTTAAACATCTAGGTAGGCTGGATTATGGAGAAAGCTAGAGAGTTCCAGAAAAACATCTACTTCTGCTTCATTGACTACGCAAAAGCATTTGACTGTGTCGACCACAGCAAACTATGGAAAGTTCTTAAAGAAATGGGAGTGCCTGATCACCTCATCCGTCTCCTGAGAAATCTGTATGTGGGACAAGAAGCTACAGTTAGAACTGGATATGGAATAACTGATTGGTTCAAAATTGGGAAAGGAGTACGACAAGGCTGTATATTGTCTCCCTGCTTATTTAACTTATATGCAGAATTCATCATGCGAAAGGCTGGGCTGGATGAATCCCAAACCGGAATTAAGATTGCCGGAAAAAATATCAACAACCTCAGATATGCTGATGATACAACCTTGATGGCAGAAAGTGAGGAGGAATTGAAGAACCTTTTAATGAGGGTGAAAGGGGAAAGCGCAAAATATGGTCTGAAGCTCAACATCAAAAAAACTAAGATCATGGCCACTGGTCCCATCACCTCCTGGCAAATAGAAGGGGAAGAAATGGAGGCAGTGAGAGATTTCACCTTCTTGGGTTCCATGATCACTGCAGATGGTGACAGCAGTCACGAAATTAGAAGACGCCTGCTTCTTGGGAAAAAAGCAATGACAAACCTAGACAGCATCTTAAAAAGCAAAGACATCACCTTGCCGACAAAGGTCCGTATAGTTAAAGCTATGGTTTTCCCAGTAGTAATGTACGGAAGTGAGAGCTGGACCATCAAGAAGGCTGATTGCCGAAGAATTGATGCTTTTGAATTATGGTGCTGGAGGAGACTCTTGAGAGTCCCATGGACTGCAAGAAGATCAAACCTATCCATTCTCAAGGAAATCGGCCCTGAGTGCTCACTAGAAGGACAGATCCTGAAGTTGAGGCTCCAGTACTTTGGCCACCTCATGAGAAGAGAAGACTCCTTGGAAAAGACCCTGATGTTGGGAAAGATGGAGGGCACAAGGAGAAGGGGACGACAAAGGATGAGATGGTTGGACAGTATTCTCGAAGCTACTAACATGAGTTTGGCCAAACTGCGGGAGGCAGTGAAGGATAGGCGTGCCTGGCGTGCTCTGGTCCATGGGGTCACGAAGAGTCGGACA
This sequence comes from Lacerta agilis, assembly GCF_009819535.1. Lineage (NCBI taxonomy): Eukaryota > Metazoa > Chordata > Lepidosauria > Squamata > Lacertidae > Lacerta > Lacerta agilis. Next base: position 2,207,075 of record NC_046322.1, read on the forward strand.
CGACTGAACGACTGAACAACAACAAGGCTTCTCTAAAGAAGAATGCTTTTAGCAGGCACCAATAAGAGTGGGCAGCTGCCTGGTATCAATAGGCAGGGAGTTCCAAAGATCTACTAAAAGATCACTTTCGTATGAACGTGGAAGGGCTATTATGTGGCGCCTGTAGCAGTGCCAGTTCTGCAGATTGAAGGGTCAAGGCAAACTCATGGGCAAACTGCTCCCAAGTTAGTTGTCAAGTAACAGTAAAAGGTAAAGGTAAAGGTACCCCTGGCCATTAGGTCCAGTCGCAGATGACTCTAGGGTTGCGGTGCTCATCTTGCTTTACTGGCCGAGGGAGCCGGCGTTTTCCGCAGACAGCTTCCGGGTCATGTGGCCAGCATGACTAAGCTACTTCTGGTGAACCAGAGCAGCGCACGGAAACACCATTTACCTTCCCGCTGGTGTGGTACCTATTTATCTACTTGCACTTTGACGTGCTTTTGAACTGCTAGGTGGGCAGGAGCTGGGACCGAGCAACAGGAGCTCACCCTGTTGCGGGGATTCGAACCGTCAACCTTCTGATCGGCAAGCCCTAGGCTCAGTGGTTTAGACCACAGCGCCACCTGCGCACCTTCATAAATGCTGAAGATTTTCCAAGAAGACCCTTAGCCCCAGTTTTCTCTCCTACAAAAAAAGCCAAACCCTAGTAAGGACTTCAGGAGGTGGTGGATTCTCCTTCATTGGAGACTTTTAAGCAGAGTTTGGGTGGCCATTTGCTATGGTTGCTTTATCTGAGATTCCTGCATTGCAGGGGGTTGGACTGGATGACCATTGGGGTCCCTTCTAACTCTACAATTCTATGACCTTATGACTCTTTGGCCTCTCCCCAGAAATTATTGCTGGCTGGGAAAGTGAGGATCACACAGCAATATTTCCTCACGCAACGCAGACATAAACCCATTCGTTCCTCTGTGGCCACCAGGAAAATGAAAGGTGCTTTTTGCCAACCGTCTGATTAAGGGTTGAATTCATGGGTGAATTATCCTTGGTGAGCCCACTGGGACTTAGAATCATAGAATCCTAGAGTTGGAAGAGACCCCTAGGGCCATCCAGTCCAATCCCCTGCCAAGCAGGAAACACCATCAAAGCATTCCTGACAGATGGCTGTCAAGCCTCCGCTTAAAGACCTCCAAAGAAGGAGACTCCACCACACTCCTTGGCAGCAAATTCCACTGCCGAACAGCTCTTACTGTCAGGAAGTTCTTCCTAATGTTTAGGTGGAATCTTATTTCTTGTAGTTTGAATCCATTGCCCCGTGTCCACTTCTCTGGAGTAGCAGAAAACAACCTTTCTCCCTCCTCTACATGATATCCTTTGATATATTTGAACATGGCTATCATATCACCCCTTAACCTTCTCTTCTCCATGCTAAACATACCCAGCTCCCTAAGCCGTTCCTCATAAGGCATTGTTTCCAGGCCTTTGACCATTTTGGTTGCCCTCCTCTGGACACGTTCCAGCTTGTCAGTATCCTTCTTGAACTGGGGTGCCCAGAACTGGACACAGTATTCCAGGTGAGGTCTGACCAGAGCGGAATACAGTGGTACTATTACTTCCCTTGATCTAGACGCTATACTCCTATTGATGCAGCCCAGAATTGCATTGGCTTTTTTAGCTGCTTCATCACACTGTTGACTCATGTCAAGTTTATGGTCTACCAAGACTCCTAGATCCTTTTCACATGTACTGCTCTCAAGCCAGGTGTCACCCATCCTGTATTTGTGCCTTTCAATTTTTTTGCCCAAGTGTAGTACTTTACATACTTAGGCATGAGGGAATGGAATGGACTCCTTTGGAAGTTGGCAGACTCTGCTTCCTTGAAGATTTTAAAGCAGAGGTTGGATGGCCATCTCTCATTACTGCTTCAGTTCAGATTCTTTCATTGCAGGGGGTTGGACTAGATGACCCCAGGGGTCCCTTCCACCTGTACAGTTGGCTTGGCTGCATCTCAGCCCAGTTTGGAGCAGCTCAGAAGGGCTGCCTTTGCCCGCCATCCCATCATTTGCTCTCACCACCTGGAGCTGGTATTAATGAATCTGCTGAGCGACCCCAGACCCAGCCCTGATCCGTGGGTCACTTCGCTATTAACCTTTGCCGTCCTCGTGGGAATCACCCCTTACTCCTCCATCCTCAGCGCTTATCTCACTCGGAATCCGTGACTTGGCTTCCTTTCACATCCTGTGGTTAAGCACGTTTCCTTAATAGCCTCCTGCGAGGGTCTCCCCCCCCCCCTTCATCAAAAGCTTTTGGAAAGCTTAAATAAATTATGGCCACTGGTGCTGAGCTCTCTGCTATCTTGTTAACCCTCTCGCCAGAGTCTGACCTCATCGCTGCCGAGCCTGGATCCAGGAGGGTGGCTTTTTAAGAAAAAGGTGGGTTCTGCTGACCTCTGCGCCCTTTTGCTATGCAAAACCACCCTTTGGTGCCTTTGCTATAATCCTGCAACAGGTCTCCCTCCTTTGCATGGCCTGGATTCCGGAGAAGGTTCTGCAAATTCGAAGGACCCCCCCCCCCAATACACACACACACACACACACACACACACACACTTGTCAACATTTCTTTATTTAAAATAATTTAGGTTGCCTTTTAGAGCTTCCAGCAAACAGAATGCAAAATACAGACCCTCCAAGTATCCCTATTTTCCAGGGACAGCCCCGGATTTACAGAAGCCGTCCCAGTTTCTGATTTGATCCTGGAATGTCCCGCTTTCCCTTAGGATGTCCCTATTTTCATCAGATAAATGTTGGAGGGTATGGAGGCATGTGACACCCAAACAAAGGAGCTAAGTAGCTGTACAACCTTTAGAAGACACCTGAAGGCAGCCTTGTCTAGGGAAGCTTTTAAAATGTTTAATGTTTCATTACGTTTTTATATATGTTGGAAGTCACTCAGAGTAGCTGGGGAAACTGTCAGATGAGTGGGGTAGAAATAATAAAATTATTATTAGGACACCTCTATTTTCATTGGAGAAATGACGGGGTGCGCGGTTGAAATCCCCGTGAGAGGGTGAGCTCCTGTTGTTCTGTCCCAGCTCCTGCCAACCTAGCAGTACGAAAGCATGCCAGTGCAAGTAGATAATTAGGTACCGCTGCAGCAGGAAGGTAAACAGCGTTTTCATGCACTCTGGTTTCCGTCACGGAGTCCCGTTGCACCAGAAGCAGTTTAGTCCTGCTGGCCACATGACCTGGAAAGCTGTCTGTGGACAAATGCCGGCTCCCTCGGTCTGAAAGCGAGATGAGCACTGCAACCCCATACAGTGGTACCTCGACTTACGAATTTAATCCGTTCCGAATACACATTCGTAGGTCGAAAAATTTGTAAGTCGAAAAAAGCGATTTCCCCATAGGAATGCATTGGAAACGAAAAATTCGGAAAAAATTTGTAAGTCGAGTAAACCCTATCTAAAATTCGTAAGTTGAGTAAACCCCATCTAAAACCGCCAACGGATGTCCTTCGGATGTTGAAAAATTCGTATATCGAGTAATTTGTAAGTCGAGGTACCACTGTAGTTGCCTTTGACTGGACTTAACTGTCCAGGGGTCCCCCCCCCCTCTCTCTTTTAAGGATTTAAAAACCTAAGAAAAGTCTGCTATATCTGGGAGTCAGGCTTCAAGGAATCCGATTCCTCCCACGGTGGCAGTCAAGAAGCAGATAAACAACAACAACAACAACAACAACAACAACAACAATAACAACAACAACAGTTCTTACCAAGTAATTTATTCACTATGCACACAGAGAGACAAAGGAATGCCATCTACCTAGGATAATGGCATTGCTCCGAGTAAAGTCCCACCCCCTCCATCTCTCCTATTCAACATCACCCTTGTGTCAGCTAATCTGAGCTTTCTGCCTCTGAGCTTTCTGTTCTACTACCCTCAATGCTCGCCTGATCCTGGGAGGGTGGGGGTCAGGAATGCTTTCCAAAGACACTGAGTCTGTCAGCTGCCCCTCCCCTGGTTCTTCTTCTTCCTGCTGTTCCTCTTCCAATATTCCCCAGCTTCTCCCCTATGCAGCCTCTGAACCACGCCCCTCTGCAAACCACTGTTCTAAATCTATACTGTCCTCCTGTTCTCGGGAAGGTTCAGGAGAAGGAGGGGGCAGTCCCCACCATTCCTCTTCAGTCCAGCCCCTGACACAGGGCAATGGCATCCTGTTTCTCACAGTGGTCATTCAGATCCCTTAGTGGGAACCCCACAAGCATGATCCCAGCACAAGGGTCACCTATCCTCCTGCGGTTCCCAGCAACTGGTGTTCAGAAACATTGCTGTCTCCAACTGTGGAGACACAGCACAGCCATCACGTCTAGTAGCCTTTGATAGCCTTCTCCTTCATGAAGTTGTCCATTCTTCTTTTAGAGCCATCCAGAGATACCCAGAGAGAACTTGCTGCAAGACAGACCCAAAAAAGAAAATAACAGAACACCACTAGTAATCACATACAACTCCCAAATTAAAACAGTGCAACACATCATCAGAGATCTACAACTCTCCTAGACAATGACAGTTCTCTTTCTCAAGCTGTGGGAGGAAGACCCTTCATCGCCTACAGACAGCCACTCAATCTTAAACAGCTCCTCACCCACAATAATACAACAACAGGACTCAACATGGACACTGGTACCAGAGCCTGCAATAAACCCAGATGCCAACTTTGCTGCCACATAAACCCGGACAACACCATTACTGGTCCCAACAACATCAAACATACCATCTCAGGACTAGTTAATTGCTTATCTTCCAAGATTGTGCATGCAATCAAATGGCAACAGTGCCCTTCAGCACTGTTGGACAAACAGGCCAAACCCTACGCCAAAGGATAAATGGACATAAATCAGATATCAGGAATCACAAGACAGAGAAACCAGTAGGAGAACACTTCAATCTCCCAGGACATTCTATAAAAGATCTCAAAGTAGCTGTCTTAATACAAAGAAATTTCAGAAACAGACTGGAAAGAGAAATGGCTGAATTGCAACTTAAAAATTGCAACCAAACTTAAAACCATGGAGAAACCTGGTCTGAACAAAGACATTGGATTCTTATCTCATTATACATGACAAAGCTATCTTTAGCCATCTCACCCCTTGCCTTTCCCTGCAAGACCAATTGCAGCCGTTAAGAGTCGGCAACAGGTTTTCCACACCTATCAGCTGATCACCATTCCCACCATGCTTCTGAGTAATACCCCTCCCCACTCCCTCACTATATTTAAGGATCTGGTGACTTCTGTTTCAGTGTATCTGAAGAAGTGTGCATGCACACAAAAGCTCATACCAAGAGCAAACTTAGTTGGTCTCTAAGGTGCTACTGGAAAGAATTTTTTATTTTATTTTGGTTTTTTCTTGTGGCAAAGGGTTCCATAGTTTAACCCTGCACTGCATAAGGCAGACATCCTTCCTTATATCTGCCCTGAATCATCCATCATTCAGCTTCAGATGCTTAAAACAAAATCAAAAATTCTTTCCAGTAGCACCTTAGAGACCAACTGAGTTTGTTCTTGGTATGAGCTTTTGTGTGCATGCACACTTCTTCAGATACACATGCACACGAAAGCTCATACCAAGAACAAACTCAGTTGGTCTCTAAGGTGCTACTGGAAAGAATTTTTGATTTTGTTTTGACTATGGCAGACCAACACGGCTACCCACCTGTAACTTCAGATGCTTGTGAGCTCCAGGTTTGAACTCACATTTGAACGCAGATCCCTCCGGCGGTAATTTGTTTTCCCATTCCTCACCTGTTCCTGCCCCGCTGCATCCTTCTCGAGCATCAGAGGACTCTTGACTTAACCGTGTTTGTTTCCTGTGTGGCGCAGACCCCATTGTCTCTCCATCCGTCCGTTCAGCAGTTAGGAACCCAATTTCGCATAATTAACCATAAAGGCTTATAATGGCCGTGCAATCCATGCTTTCCGTAATGTAGCTGGAGACTGAATATCTAATGCATTGCTGATTATTATGCACAGGATCCTTCTTTTTTTATATATAAAAACCTCTCTAGTTAGCAAGCAGCAAGAATGTTTAATTTGGGGCCATTATCTGCCAGTAATTGCTGGAAGGATTTCATTTCGAGCAGGAGCATTGGAAGCAAATCAATTACCCTTCCTTCCCTCCCCATGTGTAGCAGGAGGGGGGTAGGAAGAGGGAAAAGTCCTCCTTTTCTGTGGAAAGGCCTAATTTCCAGGCTGCGTTTTGGCGCGCCGACCTGCCGCTGCTTTATCAAATTCGCATTTCGATGCGAGAGTCGGCATGGCAATATGGAAATGGGTAATGAGAACGCGGGAAAGAAATGCAGAGAGAAAGAGATGAAGAGGGGGCCAGATGAGGAGGGACGATAATGAAATAAAATGGACTGTCGCTCTCCAAAGAAAAACACAGAGAGCGGAAGACAGAGACTGTCTGACGCAGGCGGTGATTATCGGGTCGGGCTCGAGACTGGCGGCGGGGGAGGGAGAGACGTTCTGCGAATACGCAGAATCTCGCACTTTTGGACTGGCACGCTTGCATGGCGGAAGATCTCTTAAGTGCCCTCCCCAATTCTAAGTGGTCAAAGAAAGCCGTTCTTAATGCAGCACAACGTTAAACTATGGAACTCACTGCTGCAGGGGGCAGTGCTGGTCAGAGGCAGAAATGCTTCCAAATGCCCCTTGCTGGAAAGCCCTGGCGGGCAGGGGATTCCTGGGATCAAATCCTGCTTCTGGGTTTCCAGTTGCGGCCTCTGGTTGGCCACTGTGAGAACAGGAGGCTGGACTAGATGGGCTGTTGGCCTCATCCATCTTAAGATTTAGTGTCAGGAGTATAACGTATTCCTGGACACAGCAGAGTTAACCGCAGACTTTTTCTGGAAGCTTCTGGCTGTTGTGTAATTAACTGGACAGCACAACGCAGGAACTCAGCAACAAACTGGATAACTATTTGTTGTTGTTCAGTCGTTCAGTCGTGTCCGACTCTTCGTGACCCCATGGACCAGAGCACGCCAGGCACGCCTATCCTTCACTGCCTCTCGCAGTTTGGTCAGACTCATGTTGGGAGCTTTGAGAACACTGTCCAACCATCTCATCCTCTGTCGTCCCCTTCTCCTTGTGCCCTCCATCTTTCCCAACATCAGGGTCTTTTCCAGGGAGTCTTCTCTTCTCATGAGGTGGCCAAAGTACTGGAGCCTCAACTTCAGGATCTGTCCTTCTAGTGAGCACTCAGGGCTGATTTCTTTGAGAATGGATAGGTTTGATCTTCTTGCAGTCCATGGGACTCTCAAGAGTCTCCTCCAGCACCATAATTCAAAAGCATCAATTCTTCGGCGATCAGCCTTTTTTATGGTCCAGCTCTCACTTCCGTACATTACTACTGGGAAAACCATAGCTTTAACTATACGGACCTTTGTCGGCAAGGTGATGTCTTTGCTTTTTAAGATGCTGTCTAGGTTTGTCATTGCTTTTCTCCCAAGAAGCAGGCGTCTTCTAATTTCGTGACTGCTGTCACCATCTGCAGTGATCGTGGAACCCAAAAAAGTGAAATCTCTCACTGCCTCCATTTCTTCCCCTTCTATTTGCCAGGAGGTGATGGGACCAGTGGCCATGATCTTAGTTTTTTTGATGTTGAGCTTCAGACCATATTTTGCGCTCTCCTCTTTCACCCTCATTAAAAGGTTCTTTAATTCCTCCTCACTTTCTGCCATCAAGGTAGTGTCATCAGCATATCTGAGGTTGTTGATATTTTTTCCGGCAATCTTAATTCCGGTTGGGGATTCATCCAGTCCAGCCTTTCGCATGCAAGCTGGATAACTATATACAGCATTTATTGAAGCAACTAGTTTCCATAAGTTACTATGTACAGACTATACAAATAAAAGAAACAAAACATAAAATCTTTCCTCTCTGTCTCTCTCTCTCTACACTGACCACTTTCTCTACACCAACCACACACTAACCACTAACCACACAAGCTCTCACACAGAGCTCACTCTTTAGGAACTCATTGACCAATCACAGGTAGTTGCTAAGGGTCTAGAGAGAGAGCAGATCTGGGCTTTCTGCCAACTGGTAATTGCTTGAAGATAGACAGCTGAATTTCTGCACCTAGGCAATTTGAAAACTCTAACAATCCAGCAGGCTCCTCCTATGTTCTGTTGATGTTGCAGAGGCAGGGCTATATAGAGGACGAAGCAGTTGGGGATGCAATTCTGACCCCACATTAGGAAGAACTTTCTGATGGTAGGAGCTGTTTGAGAGAAGAACCGACTCCCTCGGAAAGTGGTAGACTCTCATTCCAAGCAGAGCTTGAAGGGTTATCTGTCAGGGATTATTTAGCTGTGATTCCTGCATTGCAGCTCGTTGGACTAGATGACTTTTGCTTCTCCCTTCCAACCCCAGAATCCTGTAATCCTTTTATTCCATTTCCCCCAACTTGCCCCCTCCTCTTAACACATTGAATAAGAGAACAAGAAGAACATACGTTCAAAGAAGGTTGGAAAACGTTTATTGAATATATGGGAAATAATTGTGTACAGCTGAAAACGCTGCCAGCATTAATTCAACAGTGTAAATAAGTGTTGATGGATGCAATAATGGAATACTGAATGGTATAGTTTTTTGTAAAATATTCAGGGATTTATGATAAACGAACCATGGAAAGAGAAGAAGGGAAGTCATTGATATCTTAAGGATGTAAAATGAGTATTTTAAATTGTGAAACAGAAGATTTAATAAAAATCACACACACACACACACACACACACACACACACACTTGCCCCTCACCCCAGTGCCTCCCCTCCTTTGTGTGCCTCCTCCTCTAGAGGTCCGGAGGGCAGCAACAAGAGAACAGGGCCTTCTCTGCAGTGGCTCCCCGTCTACGGAATGCTCTCCCCAGGGAAGTTCGCCAGGCACTTTCATGATACACCTTTAGGTGCCAGGCGAAAACGTTCCTCTTTAACCAGGCCTTTGGTTGATCTTATTGACACCCAACACCGTTTTTGAATGTGGCTTTGGGGGGGGGGCGGGTATTGCTTTTGGTTTGATTTTATATGTTGTGATCTTGTTGTGAACCGCCCTGACACCTCCAGGTGTAGGGTGGTGTATGAGTTGAATAAATAATGAATGATAATAATAACAAAAGACTGAAACCCTGCTGTTAACTTGAGCTAGGGGAAGTCATGGGATTGGGGCCTGAATAATAATAATAATAATAATAATAATAATAATAATAATAATAATAATAATAATAATAATAATAATAACTGTCACGGAGCAAAGCAGGGCTGGGGAAAGCAGCGCAGAGGAAAGAGGGAGAGAAAGTTGGAAAACAGCCAGGCTGGGGGAGGAGACGGCATATAGAGACAAAGGGCCAATTATCTCAACAGATACGTCATCGTCAAGCAGCCCCCCCGAGCCGGGGTCGCCGGAGGAAAGAGAAAGCACTCAATTCAGAAGTAGACAGGGGGAGGAGAGTCGGGGGGTAAGAAAGAGACATAAACGTCACTTCAGATTGAACCGGAAATTCCTGTGCTGGAAAGCGCGCGAAGACAGCAGTTAGGATTTTTGTCGCCCGGGAGTGCAGACATGATTTATAGCTCTGTAATTAGCAAGGACAATAAAATGCTTTTGAAAATCGAAACCTGAGCCGGCTGTTATCTCACAGCAACATCCAACGGCAAGGGTTGCCGTGACAATAACAATAATAAATTTTTATTTATACCCCGCCCTTCCCCACCAAACCGAGCTCAGGGCGGCTAACACCAATAAAATCACAACAAAAACATAAAACAGTTCATTAAAATACAGATTAAAATACAATTTAAAACTAAATCTAAACTTCAGCCTCATTTTTAAGTAGCCCACCAATCACCCCAAAAGAACGAAACATCAAGGTTAAACTGAAACCAACCCAAAGGCTAGGTGGAACAGCTCCGTCTTGCAGGCCCTGCGGAAAGATGCCAAATCCCGCAGGGCCCTGGTCTCTTGTGCCAGACTGTTCCACCAAGTTGGGGCCAGTACTGAGAAGGCCCTGGCCCTAGTTGAAGCCAGCCTAGCTTCCTTGTGGCTCGGGACCTCCAACAAATTATTATTTGAGGACCTTAAGGTCCTACCTGGGACATACCAGGAGAGGCGGTCCCTTAGGTACGAGGGTCCTAAGCCGCATAGGGCTTTAAAGGTCAAAACCAGCACCTTAAACCTGACCCTGTACTCCACCGGGAGCCAGTGCAGCTGGTAAAGCACTGGATGAATGTGGTCCTGCGGCAAAGACCCCGTGAGGAGCCTCGCCACGGCATTCTGCACCCGCTGGAGTTTCTGGGTCAGCTTCAGGGGCAGCAGTTCCCAACAGGCAACGTTTGTCACAAAGGTTGACCTTTAAACACCCACCCACAGCACTGATCATCCATAGAAGCACCTTCTCGCCAGAGGACGAGGTCTATCAGTTTTGACATTGTTGAAATGTCCCATATGTGACAAACATGTCAATTTCATCAACATTTCCTTGTAGGTTGTTTAACAATACACTTAACAGATTGGCAGGGTTTTCATATCCCATCAATTGATTAATGTACAGTGGAACCACCCTCCAACATTAACAAAGAGTTAGTGTGTAGTTTGTGGAGACGGCCACCAGCCCTGATTTTGGGGGCACAGGAAGGATCCTGAAGAGAGCTACAAAGACAAGGAAAGGCGTATGAGACTCGGGGTAGGGACTCTGAGACTCTGGATTGCTGGGGTTGGACTTCTATGACTTGGCTGCAAGCTGAACAAAGGCAGAGGGAATGAATGTTCAACCTAGAAAGGAGGGAGATAAGAGGGAACATGACAACCTATTATAAATAGATGAAAGGATGCCAGAATGAAGAAAGAAAACATCGACTCGTCCTTGTCCTCTGAACATAGGACTTAAAACTTAGGGATGCAGACACAACTCAAGCTCTGGCTGTCAAGGGAAGAGAAGACCTTCCCCCTCCTTGAAGACATTATCAGTCTGGGGTGTGTTAGGCCAGCTTTCCCCTAGATCAGTACCCTCCAGAAACCCCCTGAGCTCCAACCAGTATGGCACAGCATTCCCGTCCACCCCTGCTTTGCGCAGAGATTAGTAGCCTGAACGTAAGAACCTCATAAGAGCCTGCTGGATCCGACCAGTGGCCCATCTAGTCCAGCATCCTGTTCTCACAGTGGGCAACCAGATGCCCCCCCAAGGGAAGCCCACAAGCAGGATTTGAGCATTAGAGTCCTCTCCCCAGGGCCGTCTTAAGCATACCCAGCGCCGTGGTGCAAAGATCCCTCTGCCACTGTCCCCCCCCCCGGCAACTCCAAAACAAGGGAGGGGATGGTGGAAAATGTCCTCTGCCTCCCCCACCATCCTGATCCCCGGCGTGGTGGTGGCGATCAAGCAGGAAAACATGCTCTCCGGCGTTGGGGCACCTGAGAAGGCAGCCCGGGAAGGCTGCATGCCGCCTTTCGCCAGGAAGTAGGAAGAGGACAATGACCAGGAGCGGGGCCATCTTTAGCAGATGCAGAAGCTTGGGAGGGAAGCTGCACACAGCTTCTGTCCTAAGCCTCTGCGGGGATCGCTCTCCTCCTTCTGAGGCTTGGGAAGGAAGCTGCACGCCCGCCAGCCATATAGCTGCTGGGCGTGCAGGGAAAGGGGAGGCTGCCAGCAAAGCCATGCAGCTCCCCCACTCGCTAGGGCGTCCCTGAGAGGCCGGCGCCCTGGCACAACGAACCAATAAGAGCAATGGGAAAGACGGCTGTGCCTCTCCCCCCGATCATCGTTTCCAGCGACAGGTATTCGGAAGCACTGCTGCCTCTGACTGTAGAGGCAGAACAGTGCCATCATAGGTAGTGGCCATTGGCAGTAGACCCTCCAAGTGTCCCGATTTTCCAGGGACAGTCCCGGAATTACAAAAGCCATCTCAGCTTCTGAATGTCCACCAAGGCCCAGGCAGCCAGAGGACAGGGCTTTCCCTGGGCGGGAAGGAAGCAGAGCGGAGAGCAAGGAGTCTGGAAAAGAAAGAAAGAAAGAAAGAAAGAAAGAAAGAAAGAAAGAAAGAAAGAAAGAAAGAAAGAAAGAAAGAAAATACTTTGTATGTCCCCATCTAATATTGCTCCCATTTAAAATTTATGTATTGCTGTGTGTTTTGTAAATCTACCAAAGAATAAATTAAAATAGGACACAGTTATTATTTTTTAAAATATTTTTTATTGAATTTTCAAATTATAACAACTAATTTTCCACAAATCTTAATTGAACAATTTATATATCCATATTTCCCCCCTCCCCCCTCTTCGGCTTCCTCCGTATTTCTGTACTGATTTATTTTTTAAAAAATAATTCTATACCCTGCTGGGGTTTTTTTTACCTCTTATATAGTTGAGAAAGTTTAGTCAAAATCTGCCAATGGATCCAAATCTCTATACTGTCTTTTTATGTGGTTTATAAATGGTTCCCGCTCCTTTTTGAAATCAATGTCGTCTCTCTCATGTATCCTCTCTGTCAGCTTAGCCAGTTCTGCGCAGGAGTGCACCCCACCCCCCACCCCTGGCAGCGCGATCCCTGTGGGGTTCCATCGCGGCTGTCCCCCTCCCGCGCTGGGCGCCCCGCCCCCTGCGGATGGCGTGCCACGCCCCCAGGACACACACCACACCCCTGCAGGCGCCGCGCAATGCCCCCGGGATTTGCGCCAGCCCCGCCCCTGCCTGCTCTCCGCCCCCGGTGCCAAAGCATGAAGCTCCACCACTGGTCCTGCCTAGTCCATAAGCTTGGCTTGCCATTCTTCCTTTGTTGGGCACAAAAATCGTTGAGTTTTTTCTTCACACACTTCCTGGTTCTGTTGGCAAAAAAATAATCATGTCATTTTGCCAATTTTCCGCAGACACTGCTGTCGTAGTTAGAATCCCAGACATGTTAGAGAAATTCCAGACATACGGCAACCCTAAAATAAAATAAAATTGGGAATGAGTGGTTTTCTGAGCATGGTGGAGGACATGTGTGCTGTGTCCCATTGGTGTAGTTTTGGTGACTATGCTCTGTGGAGGGGGCACAAAAATGGGGGAGTCAAGGAAGGTCAGTTGGGGGGCAGTGAGAAATGTCCCTATTTTCATCTGAGGAATATTGGAGGGTATGCAGTAGCCCTCTCCTCCACAAATCTGTCTAATCCTCTTCTAAAGTCTGTGCCCATCGCTTCGTCCTGCAGAAGTGAGTTCCATAGTTTAACCATGCCCAGTCAGGGAGCTGGGTTTCATTTTGAGATGGCGCAGAGGCTGGTTCTCCTGGCACCATCGCCCCTTGTCGGAAATCTCTCTGTGTCCAGAGATATGCGGAGCCCAGCAGAGGCCAGGCCCCATCTGGAAGAACTTGGAGATCCTTTCTCTTCCCAACACGAAGGGCAAGTGAGCAGAAGAGAAAAATCTTCAGCCAAGATTGATTCTTACCTCATATCATTAAAAAATAAATTGCAGGAGCACTATAACACAAAGTACAAATCAATCTTATTTTTTAACACCAGAAATAACCTAATGAAATACAAGATTGATTCTGAATACGGGTTTCTTGGTGTGGGCCCAGCGGGAATTGATTACGAAATTGAATGTCTGGGAGCCGATAAGATGAATTTGGAATAAATCTTACTTTTAACTACTCCCGTTTTATACTCGTAAAAAAAAAATAAGATTGATTCCAATCAAAACTTCTGCTACAGAAAAAAAAGAAGAAGAAGGGAGGGGAAGAAAATGGAGAAAAGGAACTGCGGCGGATTCGATTTGTCAAGCCCATTTTGAAGGGAAATGGCACTGAACTTCGGAGTCCCTCCCAAGCTGAGCTTTGCCATCCCCCGAGAGGGGGGAAAAATACGAGACACAATATTTCTGATTTACAGCTCGAAATGAGACAGTAATGATCATCATAATCAGGAGGAGAAGAGGGAGTGAACCACAAGTGGCTGGCTTCTGCCTTGACTGATTATGCGCCGGGGATGGCAGCAAAGAGGCGCTGGGACACTCAGAGAGCACGATGCCTATCTGAGCAGTTGCAAGGAGAACGGGGGCCGACCTCCGCAGATTCTAGCCCAAGGATGTAGAACTGTGTCTGGCTGGAAGGCTGGCTGTTCACGGCCACAGACGTTCTTAGGTCGCCGTGGGACGTGATACATAAGTAGCAATCAAGTACAACATTCCTAGTTTTCCTAGAGTGGACATGCGAGGGAATGTTTGGTCTAGTCAGTCGAAAACTTCCTGTTTCCTCCTGACTGGGACAAACTTCCTTTAGCATGGGACTAGAGGTGGGCGTGACCTTACCTGTGCAGGTAAAAATTCCCTTTCCTTCTCTTCGACTTCCCCGTTGCAAGACCAGCAGCTTTTTAGCTAGAAATGCTCTGTTGGCCAACAGCCAACAAAGAGATTATCCACACATGGGATAGTTCCACAAGTATATACTCTGTAACTAAGTCTGCCTTCAGGGATCCATCTGTGAACTGAATGTGTGAGTAAACGTCTTTTATATACTTTACACAAGATTGTGTCGTGTCTATTCTTTTTAAGAGGGATATAAGGGAAATTAGGGACGCGGGTAGCGCTGTGGTCTACACCACGGAGCCTAGGGCTTGCCGGTCAGAAGGTCGACAGTTCGAATCCCAGCAACGGGGTGAGCTCCTGTTGTTCGGTCCCAGCTCCTGCTCACCTAGCAGTTCGAAAGCACATCAAAGTGCAAATAGATAAATAGGTACCGCTCTGGCGGGAAGGTAAAGGGTGTTTCCGTGCGCTGCTCTGATTCTCCAGAAGTGGCTTAGTCATGTTGGCCACAACCCGGAAGCTGTCTGTGGACAAACGCCGGCTCCCTCGGCCTATAGAGCAAGATGAGCGGACAACCCCAGAGTCGTCTGCGACTAGACCTAATGGTCAGGGGTATCTTTACCTTTGCCTTAAGGGAAATTACCAGGAATCTTATATTGAGAAGCTTAAACAAGCTTGCAACAAGGTAACCGCTGTTCGTTTAAAAGGGGAATGTAGAACTCTGCTAAGTAAAGGAACTAGCTAGTGCAAGTTAGGAAGGATATGAATAAACAATATATCCTCTCCTGCCTTCCTGAACATTCCCACAAAACTCACTATTGGCAAGGCCAGTGTCACTTCAGACTGACCATAAAATGGAAAGAACCAGTTTAGGGAGACCCTAGCTGAATGTAAGAATGAAAAGCAGCTTCGGAAAAGGTACAAGGAGGGTTCTGCATGTGCAGTAAAAAGAAGAGGAAGAGTTGAATCATAGAACTGTAAAGTTGGAAAGGACCCAAATCACAGCTAAATCATCCCTGGCAAATGACCATTTGGCCTCTGTTTAAAAACACCCAAGAAAGGAGAACCCTTCTGATGGGGTCCGTGCCTCTGTCAAGCGGCTCTTACTGTGAGAAAGTCCTTTCTAAAGCCTAGTCAGAATCTCTTTTCTTGAGCAAAGTTGCATTCCAAGAACTGTGGTTGAATGAGAGATGGTGGGGCAGTAGGATGGCAGGAGCTGAGTCAGGAGAAGATGAAACAGCCAAGTGACATATTTTTTTCCTATAAAACACGTATCGTAATGGAAAGCTCTCGCAGACACTCTGGAGTCTACCCTGTAATGCATTGCTGAATAAAGTCTGAGCAACTGGGAACTTGATCCTCCGTACTGAACCCTCAAAGGCAATTTCCCCCTCACACCACCCACCTGTCAATCACCTGACATCGCAATAACATCAGGGGACATGTGCACATACAAAATAAGGTTTGAAGTCAGGGGGTGAACTGCACAGGCAAAACTGTGCTCAGGCACTTATCAAGGGGCAACAATCGGGTGATGGTCAGCACTTTGAAGTGGTGCTCCGGGAGCTTTGAAGGCCCAGTTGGTGAGTTGATTGGCAGGGCCTGCAAAGCTCCTCCCAATCAAGTCCTGACTTTACCTGCCCCACACATGACCTCATGTGTCAGCTTGTTTTCTGCTGCTCCGTAGGGAACACCCAAACCAATGGATTCAAATGACAAAAATGAGATTCTGACTAAACATCAGGAAGAACTCTTCAACAGTGGAATGGACTCCCTCTGAATGTGGTAGACTCTCCTTCCTTAGAGGTTTTCAGACAGAGGTTGGATGGCCAGAGATTCTTTAGCTGTGATTCCTGCATTGTAGAGGGGTCTGCTAGATGACCCACAGGCAGGGGCATAGGAAGGCAGTGGGGGTGCGGGGGACGTGCGGTCTGCCCTGGGTGTCACCCTGACAGGAGGTGACAAAATGACGGGCGGCACTCGTCACCGTGGAGCCTGCGGTGAGCACGAGCTACGTGTCTCAGTGCCCGCAGGCTCTGCACTGTCTGCCCACTTCCTCCCTCCCAGCTGTAGGGCGGCTGAGGCCCTGCTGCACACCCCATCCCTATGGATGCCACACACCCTGTCTCCTCCCTATGGGCACTGTGCTCCCCATGGCACGCGGTGCCCATAGGGATGGCATGGGACGACATGGCACGGGGCGCGCACCGTCCATAGGGAGCGGGTGTGCCGTGGCACCCGTAGGGATGGGGCATGCCACAGCGCCCATAGGGATGGCAAAGGGTGCTGAGCACCCCGTTCCATCCCTATGGGCGCTGCATGTCCGGCCCCTATGGGCGGTTTGTCCCACCCCTATAGGTGGTTGAACCCACCCCTGGGCATGCCACCCCCGGTGCCCGAGAGGCTTCCTCCACCACTGCCCACAGGGACCTCTGCAATTCTTTGATCCTATGTTGCAAAGAGCTTACAATCTGAATTTAGGGTGTGGATATGGGCCTTTCTTTGCAAGATACATGTGGGATTTGAAACCAGAGCAAACTTTCTCTGATCCTCTCCGTCTTTCCTTATCATTCAGAACAATGAGAACGCCTTCCATTCTTGCAAGGCTCGCTTGGAGAATCATAGAATCACAGAAGAAAGGATAATTCTCTCCAGCCTTGTTAATTGGATTACAGTTAATTTGGTGTTGAAGTACCTTTGACAAGGAAGCAAAGGAAATATAATGAGCATGGATTTTTATACAGGATCTAAGGAAGAAGGAGATGATGATTAAATAACCTTTTATGTGTTTCTCTTGTGTGTGCGCACATTTGATCGGCCGGCTCTGTGAGGGGGACATTTAATGAGGTTGAATTAAATGTAGTCAAGATGTGCTCGAGTCATGTGCAAGGAAGTTCTGAAGGGAAATGGCAGATTCAGATGTTCTTCATAGATTAGGAGCAGCATCTCGTTGAAAGGGAACCGAGGAACGTGTGCTATTTTGTGGCATTACAGGGATGTGGGTGGAGGGGACTGACCAAGAGCAAGGAATGTGGCCGGAAGCATCCTAGCCTGAATTTCTCGGACCACAGGCTGTCAAGCTTTACAAACAGGGCTCTGTTTCGACTAGATGACCCTTGGGGAGCCCTTTCAATTCTACAGTTCTATGATTCAACCGGCCATTGCCTGATCTGCAGGTGTGCCTTTCCTACCGAAGGATGCTCTCTGGTTTTTTGGTCTGCCTTTGCGAAACCTTCTCCCGTAAATAGCAAGGATGAGCCTTCAGCTTCCACGCTTACCTCCAATGACGTAAGTCTCTGGAAACCCTCCAGATTCCCAATGCAATAATAATAAACCTTGCATAGGCCGTGCAGATTTTGATAAAGAGAGAGGGTGGGGGGGGGGAATCATTCCTAAGGATTGCAGAATTGTAAGGGCTCCCCATGCTTGTTTTTCTGCTGGAAGTCTAAGAAGTCACACACACACCCCCTTCACAATTAGAAATCTTCCTGCGGATTTGCAATCCATTCCAGCTCTTGTCTGGTACCCTAATGTGAATTAATGTGCATGTGTGGACTTTGACCCCCTCCCCTCAAAGTCAATACTCTTGCCAGGTCTGGTGTGAATGAGAGGGCCTGGCGAGAAGCAACAAAGCTTTTCCTATTCTCAGATGCTTTGAAGCTGCTTTTGGCTGTGCAATGCCCTGGAAAGAACTTTGTACATCTTCAAGGCTGCCTCTTTCTGTAGGTCCAAGAGCTAGGTGGGGCCCACGGCAGCTTCTTGGCCAGGGCTGGAAAAAACTGGACAACATTTATGGACATTGATGTGCCTTTGGGACCTGCGCACAGAATCTGCTCACTACTAAGACTCTGACATGTTTCTAGTTCAGGCTTCACCAAGCAGGTGCCCTCCATAAGTTTTGGACTGCAGCTGGCTGGGGCTGGTGGGAGTTAGTTGTAGCCCAAAAATTACATGCCAGGACACCATGATGGCAAAGGGTTCTTATGTTCACAGAGGACTAGAGAAATTCATGAAGGCAAGGCTATCAATGGCTACCAGACATTGTGACTAAGTTTCACCTCTACCGTCCAGTTGCTGGGAATTTCAGAGTGCTGTTGTGTTCAGGTCTAGTTTGCGGGATTCTATTCCCTCCAAGTGTCCCTAATTTCTAGGGACTGTCTTGGAAAATATTGTCATGGTGTAAGCTGCCTGGAGCCAGTGTGGTGTAGTGGTTAAGAGTGGTAGACTCATAATCTGGTGAACCGGGTTCGCTTCCCCGCTCCTCCACATGCAGCTGCTGGGTGACCTTGAGCTGGTCCCACTTCTCTGAAGTCTCTCAGCCCCACTCACCTCACAGAGTGTTTGTTGTGGGGAAAGAAGGGAAAGGAGAATGTTAGCCACTTGGAGACTCCTTCGGGTAATGAAAAGCGGGATATCAAATCCAAACTCTTCTTAACTAGGAAAAGGTGGCATACAGATACAGTCATAACTCATGTTGTGAACCCTGCAGGTTACGGTTTTTCAGGTTGCGCTTGTGCCGAACCCGGAAGTACTGGAATCGGTTACTTCTGGCTTTCGGCACTCGCGTATGTGCAGAAGCGCTAAATCGCGACCAGCGCATGCTCAGAAGCGGCGCTGCGGGTTGTGAACGCTGCGGGTTGCAAACGTGCCTCCCCCATGGATCGCGTTCGCAACCCGAGCGTCCACTGTAAAATGATAATGATGATCAAGTGAAAAGCATAAGATAGTGTCTGTTGCTTCATGGCTAAGAGACAGCTTCACTTCCACCATGGAGGGAGGGAGAAAGGTTGTTTTCTGCTGCTCCAGAGAAGCGGACACGGGGCAATGGATTCAAACTACAAGAAAGAAGATTCCACCTAAACATTAGGAAGAACTTCCTGACAGTGAGAGCTGTTCAGCAGTGGAATTTGCTGCCAAGGAGTGTGGTGGAGTCTCCTTCTTTGGAGGTCTTGAAGTGGAGGCTTGACAGCCATCTGTCAGGAATGCTTTGATGGTGTTTCCTGCTTGGCAGGGGGTTGGACTGGATGGCCCTTGGGGTCTCTTCCAACTCTTCTATGATTCTATGAGGCGATCATCAAACTGATCTACCTTCCAGGGCTGTCGCAGGGATCACAGCGCAGAAATCACAGCATGCACTTTGCCCTGAATTCTCTCGAGCTACAGAAATGAAAAAGCATTTTTGCATTTGCAAGTTCTGCCTTTCCCCCAGACCTCTCCTGTTTATCTCCACTTCACAGAAACAAGCTGGAGATCTCTGCAATTTCAGTAATTCGGGCTTTTAGCAAAACGCTGGCATCTCAGCAGAAGCCTGCTGTGTTCGTCTACAATGAAGAGTTTTAATCTGAGGTTCCACTTCAGAGCACGCTTTTATCCCTCCATCGGGTGCGCCGCTCCTTCAACATGTGAGCCCTTCTTTGCGGAAGCAGCTGGCAGAGAAAGGCCCACTGAATTCAAGCTGAACTTACTTCTGAGTAGACATGCCTGATTGCACTGCAGGCATCTGGAATATACAAGGGATGTGCGCCGCCTGCAAGATTCAGTCCACATCTGGATTCATCACTTCAGAAAACAGCACGCCTTGGTCCAGTGCTGTGGTCTGTTTATTGTAATGATCTGTGTGTTTTAAAATCATAGAATTGAAGAGACCCCTTGGGGTCATCCAATCCAACCCCCTGCAATGCAGGGATCTCTACTGAAGCATGCCTGACAGATGGCCACCCAACCTCTGCTTAAAAACCTCCAAGGAAGGAGAGTCCACCACCTTCTGAAGGAGTTCCTTCCATTGTTGAACAGCTTCTATTGTCATAAAGTTCTTCCTGATGTTTAGTCAGAATCTCCTTTCTTGTTACTTGAAGCCATGGGTTCGAGTCCTACCCTTCAGAGCAGGAGACAACAAGCCTGTTGAGAGAGAGAGAGAGAGGAGAGAGAGAGAGAGAGAGAGAGAGAGAGAGAGAGAGAGAGAGAGAGAGATTTAATTCTAATTTGTGTTTCATTGCTTTTTAATTGCAGTACTTTTCCGTTTATAAGACTAGCTTTTTTTTTTACTTAAAAATTATGTGAAAAACTGTGGGTCGTCTTATACACAGGGCAATCTCCCCCCTATTTTCTTAAACTGGAGTCCCTAAAAATAGGGGGTGTCTTTTACATGGGGGGGGGGTGTCTTATACATTGAAAAATACGGTATAGGATTTTTTTTTCTATGCCTTTAGCTGTTTTTTAAAAAATGTAAGCTGCCTCGAGTCCCTGTCTAGGAAAAAGGTGGGGTATAAATAAATATAATAATCATAATAAATAATCATAAGAATAGCAGACACATTCTCAATAGGAGGATGGTGTAAAAAGGCAGCCCCCGGATCATTTTCCCTGCCTATGCATGGATGCATGCGCGTGTTTGGGAAGGAGCTGGGCACTGACGTCATCTTCGCCTGAGATTCTACAACACCACGTTCTGGAAATTTGCACGTGGCAAATCTAGCACATTTGCAACTGAAACGCATCATCCTTCTAGTCTAAGCTCTGCCTCTCTCTACCTTTTCTGGCTCAAACATCTCTCTTCTCCCAGTGAGCACACCTGAGATTGTCCTACCTTCCCCCTTCCCTCCTTTTTTGCTCACAAGTGCACACACACACACACACACACACATTCCGACACACCGCAATTTCTCTGCAATCATTTACGGTCGGTGCTTTTCCCCACTATAATTTACATGGCAATTATATTTAACACAAACGGCAATAAAAGCAAGAGTTACTGCCGTGTTGCTATCAAGCCGTAATTATCCTTTGAACAATTTGGTGATTACAGTTTGCAGCGGAGGTAGAGAATTGGCAAAAGCCCTTTCCGTGGGTTTTGCAGGGGAGGGGGGAGGGGCGTACCCAGGATCAAAACTAGGGGGGGGGCAAGCCATGGTCATTCAGGTTCAAAAAACAAAACAGCTTCAAAAAACAGAAAAACTCCCCCCCCCCAAACAAACCAGAAAGCCCCAAATGGTTGAAAAAACTCAGTTTCCCAGGATCCTCAGTCCTCGCAAAGGAACTACTCACCATGCAAGGGACTCAGTTTGCCAAGCTCCCTTGCAACGGTGAATCCTGGCAACGATGAATTCGCCCCCTGACACTGCCCAAGTCTCAGCCTGCATCCCCATTTGACCCAAGCAGGGTGCAGGCTAGGATCCGGTCTCTGATAGGCACGCCAGCTCTTTGTCGGCACGAGGGAGGGGGAACAGCCGGCGCAACACACACACACACACACACACACACACAGTGGGCCAACTGCCTCGGCAAGAGCAGAAGAGCTCAATGTTATTGAGATTTTGGGAGTGGGAGAAAGACCAGTCTTGAGCTTTTTTTTCCCTTTTAGGCTGCTGATAACCATTTTAAAAAAAATTGTATCTCCCCTGCCCCCCTGGGTACGCCCATGGGAGGGGGGCGGTTGATGGAGAGGTCTGAGCCTTGGTCCAGAGAAAAAGGGGTAGGAAAACAGAGGCAGCAGCCACAGGGCAAAGGACCTCTGGAGTCTGGGCCCAGAAAATAAGGGCAGGGCAAGGCGTGAGAGGCCTGGGAGGTAAGGCAATGCAAGGCTGGCAAAAATGTGTTGCGTCTCAGTTTCTTGTTTTTCCAGTCCTTAGTTCGGCTCCTCAGTTTCCAATCAGTGTGTGTGTGTTTAAGTCCTCATGAAAATTCATGATCCTTTTATTGTGAATTTCTTCCCTGTAGATCCATTCTTGCAAAACAATTTCCCCCAAGGGAAAAAAAACACAAACATTTTTGTATGTGATTTCCACCGATATGTGCATTTTTGCGCAAATTACCTGACCAGCGAACTGCATGAGAAATTCCAAGAAATGAATGCATTTAATTCATTTGTGCATGTAAAATGGGAAAGGGAAGAATAAAACATATATGAAAAAAGAAAATTCTGAGAAATGTGTATTTCTGTCTTTTGGGTCACACCTTGTTTCGGAAGGTATGAATTAAGCAGGTTCCCCTTGAAGTGTGAAATGAATGTATCCCCCATTCCCTCACTGAGGACTAGAATATTGTCCTGTCCGCCTTGTAGTGCTTACTCGATCATTTTCACCATACTGGGTATTTCAACAAATGCTTATAACATTATATAACAATGCCAGCTCCCTCTCGCTCTCCTGTTCTGTTGGTTTTTTTTGTTTGTTTGTTTTTTTTGTACCTCCAAACCTCCTCCCTATAATGTGCTCACTTGTGAGCTTCATCTGCTTGCTTGCAAAATGTGACATCATTATAGCATAAAAGCAGGAATTTTCTCTGTATATCGGGCTCAGAGATTACACTGTGTCTCTATGTGAATATGGACAGCATTTACCAACATGTATCTGTCTACTTCTCTTGTTTTTTAATAAAAAAAGCTTTAAAAAGGAGGGGGTTATAGACAATGTAAGCAAGGGTGGGTTTTCAGATGTTGGGTGGGTTAAAGGGGCATTTGAACAAAACAATGGCATCTCCTTTGGCATGTTTAATCCCAATAAACATATTTGCAGTTTAAACTATGACACTTAGGAGATTTTTTTTCCATTACAGTTGAGCCCTGCCACTTGATGGAGATTCAGCAGAACCTGTAGAACTTTATTTGGATTTTCATTCTCTGTTTTAATTTTGTTCTTTGTTTTGTTTTGTTTTATTTTTCAAAAGAATTTTGTTCTACGGGAAAAAAGAAAGTTGTTCTACGGGAAAAAGAAAGTTGCTCAGTTCTGAATGTTAAAAGGTGTACAAGTTGCTTTCTTACAATAAAACTTAATGTGTAAAAAAAAAAAAAAAAACAGGAACTTGCCTACATCCTCCAGGGGAAGGGGAAGAGGAGTGAACCCAGGCCAGACAATGGGAGAAGGGGGATTGCCAAGGAAGCTTATCTGCTAATTCTTTGAACCTGACACTTTGGGTGGGTAGGACTGTGCGGCTGTTTTGCCAATGCAAAATATTTTTAAAAAAATCCTACAAACAATTCTTGGGGGGGGGGAGAATTCTTCTAGGCAAGACTGTGCCGTTTTAATGGAGAGTCTTTTTTCTTTCTTTCTTTCTTTCTTTCTTTCTTTCTTTCTTCTTTCTTTCTTTCTTTCTTTTGCAATCCCTTGTAGTCAGATTGTCTTCCATAAACATTGGTTTCCGGGCGGGAGTTGATCACGGTGTGGATTTGCCAAGCGTGCCTTCCTCTTAGCACGTTTCTCCCTTGCGTCCTGAGTTCAAGTGTCTTCAAAGCCCGTGACGCCTTTGGTAAAGTCTGTTCTCCAACTGGAGCGCTCGCAGGCCAGTGTTTCCCAATTGTTGGTATTTATATACATTTTTAAAGATGTGCCTTGAGAGAGTCTTTAATCCTGTTTTGTTGACCACCAGCATTACACTTTCCATTTTTAATTCAGAATAGAGTAGTTGCTTTGAAAGATGGTCATCGGGCATCCACACAACATGACCAGTCCAACGAAGTTGAGTTGAAGAATCATTGATTCAACACTGGTGATCTTTGCTTCTTCCAGTACCCTGGTAGGAAGCGGAGGCTCCAACTGCCCCTGCCTTCAGGCACCTGCTCCTAAGTAAAGCCCTGCCCTGTTCCACCTTCTGCAAGGATTTTCGGATAGCCTTTGCCAACCTGGCGCCTTCTGGATTTTTTGGACTACAACTCCATCAGCCCCAGTTGCGGGCTAGAGCTGATGGGTGTTGCAGTTACGGGTCTAAGAAGGCATCTTTCCCCATTAAGCCCTGAATACATAACCCAGAGCTCTGTTTCTGTTCTCCTGCAGCTCGACTTCTGCAAAAACTCTGTTATTTATATCACTGTCTGCTGTGGCAACATTTATCATCATCATCATCACCACCACCACCAATACCACCATCATTTTACCCCCCCTTTCGCCAAAAGATCTCAGGCTGGTAATAACAACAACAACAACAACAACAACAACAACAACAACAACAACAATTTATTGATACCCTGTCTTTTTGCTGACAAGGACTCAAGGTGGCTTGCAGATTAAACAAGAACAGCTAAAAAATGGGGGGGGGCAAACTATGTGATTTTCCTAACTGAATATTATTTATTTATTTCTAATAAAGAATTCATATTAATAATGAATGGATGTTTTACCGTTGTTTTTAATGGTATTTTTAGGGGGTGCTTTTTGCCCAACCCTTTCTTATGTGCTGTATATGGGTTGTATATGTGCTGTGTGGGTTATAAATCCGTAACTAAATAAATAAATAAAGTGGCTTTCAATGACGGCCCTCTGCAGCAAGTAGCTTCGCCAGTTCCACCCAGCCGTCCCATTGCTGCTTAGTTCCTTTATTTATTTATTTTGTAAAATTTGAAGAAGAAGAAGAGAAAGAGAAGAAGAAGAAGAAGAAAGAAGAAGAGAAGAAGACGAAGAAAGAAGAAGAAGAAGAAGAAGAAGAAGAAGAGAAGAAGAAGAAAAGAAGAAGAAGAAGAAGAAGAAGAAGAAGAAGAGAAGAGTTTGGATTTGATATCCCGCTTTTCACTACCCGAAGGAGTCTCAAAGCGGCTAACATTCCCCTTTCCCTTCCTCCCCTACAACAAACACTCTGTGAGGTGAGTGGGGCTGAGAGACTTCAGAGAAGTGTGACTAGCCTAAGGTCACCCAGCAGCTGCATGTGGAGGAGAGGAGACACGAACCCGGTTCACCAGATTACGAGTCTACCGGTTTTAACCACTACACCACACTGGCTCTCTTTATACACTGCTTGGTTGTTTTTTAGACAAAAAAAAACACCCCAGCGGTTTACAAAAGATAAAACAGCAAAATCAAGAAAAAAATTACTGCGCTGCTTTAAAACATGGAGAAGTTAAAATACTCGAACAGATTAAAATCTCTTCAGCTTTCCAACTTGTATCACCTTGGAAGCTCCTAGTGCATTTGGAGCCCTGATTTCGAATGCCTGCAGTGATTTGTGAGATCACCTTCTCAGCCAACTCTGCTTTTCTAAGGCGTCTTTAACCAGCAGAACAAAAAAGAGCCTTGGCTTTTTAAATCAGCAAAGGACAAGCGATTGCCAAGTAAATGAATGCAGTGGACAGAAATGTCAAACTCCACATGACGTGAGTCACACTTAAAAAAAAAAAAAAACCCAGGGAATAATTTTATTTTGGAAGGAAAATCTCCGCATGGGGCTCCCGTTTTGTTGCACTTAGTTAAATGGCGGAACTCGCTCCCCCAGCGGTGACCACCAGCTTGGATGGTTTAAAAAGAGAATTGGACAAACTCACGGAGGAACGGAGGGCTGTCGAGGGCTTCTGGCCATAGAGTTTCTGCTCTGCCTCCACAGCTGGAGGCAGTAATGCTGATAAATAACCCTTTCCGGAAGCTGCACAAGGGGAGAGGGCTCTCGCACTCAGATCTGGCTTGTGGGTTTCCCATGGGTATCTGTTTTGCCACTGTGTGAGAACAGGATGCTGGATTCGATGGGCATGGGCGGAGCAAGGTGGAGGTGGTGGGGGCAGGCAGCCCTGGGTGTCATCTCCAAAGGGGGGTGCCATTCAGGCGGCACCCGCCCCCAACTCCCGCCTACCCCGATCCGTCTGTGGAAGCGGGGGGAGCTGCTGTGTTCCCCCCTTTCCTCTTCATTTTGACAGCCCCGTGGGCTGCAGAAGGAGGCCTACAGATATGCATGGAGAGGACATGAAGGAGGCAGGAGGCGAGCAAATATGCGGAGAGGAGGGGAACTTTGGACCCAAACAGGGGCAGAGCTACCCGCCCTGGCACCCGGAACAGTGCAGGGGCAGGGCTAACCGGCCCGCAGGGGCGGGGCTAGCCACCTGCCCAGCAAGCGTCCTTAGCTGCTTGCCGCCCCTGCGGCGAGCGTGTGGGGGACGCTGTTAGCTGCCCGCAAGGGGAACATCCCTAGCCACCTGCCACCCACCTTCCTCCGCCAGTGCACCCAAACCCTGGAATCCCCAAAAAGCTCAACAACTGCTGGCAATGAGAATGGGTAGTTCACAGGCAGTGTTTTTTACACTGTGAGTAGATCACAGTCTCTTGGGAGTCCAACTAGATTTCAATGTGGGGTTGGGGTGACAAGAAATTTCCTGCACCGGGTAACGCCTGACCTTGCTACGCCACTGTCAATGGGCCATTGCCCCAGCAATGGAGTTTACGGCAAATGACACAAATTGGGGCGAATAAGCCAGGCCTAGGGCAAGGGGGGCGGATTCTGGCAGCTGGAGCACATTCTGGATCAGAGCCCTGGGCAGCTGATATCCCTCTAAAGTCAAACCATCCATCTTCAGCCCCATTTTTAAAAAGAAAGCATAAACATTGCAACTTATTTATTCATTTCCTAAAAATTCATATGCCGCTTGATTTTTTTTTTTTTAAAAAAGGCCTCAAAGCTTTTTAACAGAACAATAAAGTTATTAGTGGGGGGGGGAACCAAACACTTAAAACAATAAAACCAGCCATAAACTAAAAATACACAAGCGTTCTAGGTACCTGGGTAAGCCTGACGAAACAAAAATGCTTTTAGCAGGTGCCGAAAAGAGTGCCGTGATGTTAGTTACCGAGTAAATTGGCAAAAATGTATAAATCTAAATCAAATAAGTGTTGGAAATGTAGAGAGAAAGAAGGTTCTTTTTATCATATGTGGTGGTCTTGTAGCAAGGTTAAAGCTTACTGGGAAATGATATATAACAAATTGAAAAAGATGTTTAAAATAACATTTGTAAAAACAACAACCACCAGAAGCTTTCCTTTTGGGAATTATAGCGACAGAACTACCCAAACTCGACAGAAACTTACCATATTCATGCATACAACTACAGTGGCAAGAATGTTACTTGCCCAGAAATGGGAGGAAGAAGAAGAAATCCCAGCAAAATAAGAATGGATACAAAAACTTATGGACTATGCAGAAATGGTGAAACTTAATAGAAAAATAAGAAATCAAGATAACAAATTTTTTTATAAAAGAATGGAAATGGTTTATTGAATATTTACAAACAGATTGTAAACAGATAAGGACATTGGCAGGATTATTGTAATAATCTGCAGTTTCATAAGAGTACAGGTATATATTTAAAGCAGATGAATAAATGAACAAATCAAGTTAATGTAGATATGCATAAAATATTAAAAATAGATTTAAGGAACCGCAGAAAGAGGAGGAAGGAAGTCAAGTTTTGAAATGTTAAAATGACTGCAAAATTACTGAAATGTATAGACCTGAAAATCATAAATACAATTAAAAGAAAAAGAAATAAGAAAAGGCTGTTGGGAAGACTTCCTGATATCAACAGGAAGGGAGTTCCAAAGTGTAGCTGCTGCTTCACTAAAAGATAGATTTCTTACAAACACGGAATAGGTTCTATGTGGTACCTGTAACGGAGCAAGTTCTGCAGACTAACGTGGCCGAGAAGGCATCTATGGGGTAAGGCGTGTGGGATAACCGTCCTCATCTAACCAACATGCTTAAGACTAATTAATGCATCAAGGGGTTAATGCCAGGGGCGTCGCTGGGGAGGGGCGGTGGGGGCGGTACGCCCCCAGTGACAGGGTGAGCAGCGGCGGGTGGGGGTGACAAACGGCGGCCCCTCCCGCCACTCCCACGCGCCGCCGCTCCCTCCGTCACCCGGGAGCAGCAGCACACGGATGGGGTGCTTCTGCCGCTTTTTTTCGGGGGGGGGGGGGCCGACCAGTGAGGTGGGGGTCACGCTTGTCACCCCCTCCTCGCTGGTCACCACCCCCGCCGAAAAAACCGCGGGGGGGCGGGGAAAGCCTGGAAAGGAAGCAGAGCAGGCGCGTTTAAGCGCCGCTCTGCTTCTTTTTCCCCTTTCCGCCGCTTTTTTTCGGCGGGGGGGGGCCGACCAGCGGGGGGGGTCACGCTTGTCACCCCCTCCTCGCTGGTCACCCCCCGCCGAAAAAAAGCCTTGGAAAGGGGGAAATCCCCCCTTTCTGTATACACGTGCGTCGTGACGTCATGATGACGTCACGGCGCACGCGTCGTGCCCCTCCCCCAGGGGGTGCCTCTGCGCTGCCGCCGCCCCCAGCAGCACTGAGGCTAGCAACGCCACTGGTTAATGCCATAGAGTAAGCTGTCCTGCCGGGCTTAGCTAGGTCACACACACACACCCCACACACACACCTTGGGAGGAAGGTACTCAAGACCTTTGTACACCTTCAGTCTACCAGAGAAGCTCAGCATGGGAAAAGGTTTTGAGCTGGTTTGCCGCAGCTCAGACCACATGGCTCTTACAAGCCATTATTGTGTTCCTGTGCTAAAGAACTATTACCATTGTTAACTGAGCCAAGATTTACTGCCTGTGCAATGTTTTCTGAATGTTATATGGGAAAGCACATGAAGCTGACTTTGGGGGACTTTGTAAGTAAACTATTTTTAACTTGCCAAATGTGTGGTCTTTTTCTATGCTAGGGCAAGAGGGGAACTTTATAAGGAACTCACAAGGACAAGTTTTAATGGCCCAACAGCCTATAGTTTCATGCTTTGCTGCAGGTTTTGTGATTTTACAGCTCTGCTGGGGTCTCTCACCAGAGTATTCGCCTCAAACCTGCACCTTCGCAACCAAAAAATTATCCTTCTTTTTTCTTGCCCCCAACATGGTGATCTCACAGACAAGCTGGTTCCAAGTATTTTAGGGCTTTATATAATCATAGCAGCTTTAAAAAAAAAAAAAAAAAAAAAAAACTTGGCCTGGTAACATGTAGCTTGGCCCTTTAGTATGAGAATTAGGATGTTACAAACATTGTCCGATTTTTATCTGTGAAATGTTGGAGAAAGATGCTTTCTACTGCATCAGACCATTGGTGCATCTACCTCAGTGTTGCCTACTCTGACTGGCAGCTGCAGCCCTCCAGGGTCTCATCCCTACCAGGAGATGCCAGGGACGGAATCCTTGCACCTTTTGCATGCATAGCTCATGCTCTGAGCTATCAAGCAAAATCACAGAGAAGAAGATGAATACCAACAGATGGAGCAAGATGTTTTGTTTTTTCCCCATATTGGGGTGTAGCAGAATGAGACTGCCTGTCTGGCAAGTTCTGCAAAGCCACCGAGCTCTCTGCACGTGCTTCTCTGCCTCGTTGGCATGCAAAGCAAAGAACAGCTGATGCTGAAAACACTTGAGAAGAGTCCTCGAGTTCTCTTGCCATCTTCTCTGCGCCTGAGAAGTTGTGATCAAGGGACTTGTTTTCACCCGGCAAAAACCCAGCCCTACAGCAGCTGAGAAGGAGGGAGAGATTTCTGTGCTTTGCATCAGGTGCACTGTGGGAAATGCAAGCACCCTTTCCCCATCTACGGCCGGGGGAATCATGTGCCCATCAAATCTTTGAACAGTTCAGTGTGTTGCTTTAGTTAGGCCAGCTGTGATGGAAAAGTTTGCATCGAGTGGGCTTGCGGTGATTTGCACCGGCACACAAGCAGGAAAACTACCTTCAGAATCTGAATGAGGGAGAGGGATAACAGCATCACAGTTTGTGATCATCACATGGCGAGCAAGGATTCAATAGGTTAACTATATGCTGCGAAAAGAATACTCATTTATCTGTCCTAAACATTCATTAGAGAGCCACAGATTCTAGCGTTATGAGAAAGAGGAATAAAAATTCCTCGGTCCACTTTCTCTGTGCAATGCATTGCTTTATAAGCTTCTATCATATTTTATCTGTCATAAATCTTCCAACATGGAGAGGTGGGGAAGTCTATGGAGATTTCATGGAAAATTCTTTCTAGTAGCACCTTAGAGACCAACTGAGTTTGTTCCTGGTATAAGCTTTCGTGTGCATGCACACTTCTTCAGATAGTATCTGAAGAAGTGTGCATGCACACGAAAGCTTATAC
The DNA here is from genome assembly GCF_009819535.1 of Lacerta agilis. Classification (NCBI taxonomy): domain Eukaryota; kingdom Metazoa; phylum Chordata; class Lepidosauria; order Squamata; family Lacertidae; genus Lacerta; species Lacerta agilis. The sequence goes on from NC_046322.1 coordinate 2,237,212, forward strand.
CATGCACACGAAAGCTTATACACGAAAGCTTATGTATCTGAAGAAGTGTGCATGCACACGAAAGCTTATACCAGGAACAAACTCAGTTGGTCTCTAAGGTGCTACTAGAAAGAATTTTCGATTTTGTTTTGACTATGGCAGACCAACACGGCTACCCACCTGTAACTGAGATTTCATGGAGCCACCATGGCTAGCAACAATCAAAAGATTTACCCGCCATGAGTTTGTTTGATACCCTTTAAAAGTCACATGAGCTAGTGTTACCGCCACACCTTGTGTCAAGGAGTTCCGTAAGTCAATTGTGTGAAGCATTCCCCTCATTCCCTATCATGGATTTCATCCCTTCCTGCACATTACCTCTTCCTTTCTTCCTTTAAGCGCAAATCTTCCCCCTTTCAGCCTTGAGATGAGGCTGATGTATTTTTCCTCCTGTTGCTGCTTTTATTCTCTGATCAGTTTCCCCTTCTGCAAGTCTTCCTAAATAACATTTCTGGCAATTAAAGGGAGCTTGCCAGAGGTGTATCAACACTTTAAAAAGACAAATCGGCCCTTATTACAGGGCATGCCTTTTGCAGAACCTGAGCAGCTGGCTGGAATTACAGCCTCTTTGCAAGTTCATTATGATAAACCGGACCTGCCAGGTAGCTGTGACCTGATGTCTTTTGAGTGGACCTCGGTTCCTCTGCAAGCCGGCTAAGCATGCTGTGCCGAAAGTAGAGTAATAAATAAACATATACCGGTAAATAAATAGCATGGTACTAATGAGTGACTTTGAGGTGCATCCTTGAAGCTTGGCAACTGGGAACACCTGAATGGCTTTGTGCTTTGCATACATTTGTAAAGATGATCTGACTGAATGCAAATATCGACAGAAGGTTTTTGATGACGCCTCTACTTTCATCACAGAAACTTCTGTAAGTTCAGGATGCAGATATCTGGATACTAAGTGGGACTGGCCAATGGGAACAGTCTCCGTGGCAGCTGGTCCATTTCAGACCACAATCCAAAGCAGTGATGCTTACCTGTAAAACCCTCAATGGCTCCAGCCCAGGTAGATGAAGGACCATTGTTTCCTGCAATATCCTCAAATAGGATATCGTTGAGTTGCAGAAGGTCCAGAAAGGGGCAAAGCTTGCATAGCTTGGGACTTTTTAGATGATGATGATAATAATAATAATAATAATAATAATAATAATAATAATAATAATAATTTATACCCCGCCCATCTGGCTGGGTTTCCCAAGCCACTCTGAGCGGCTTCCAACAGAATATTAAAATACAATGATCCATTAAACATTAAAAGCTTCCCTAAACAGGGCTGCCTTCAGATGTTTCCTAAAAGTCTGGTAGTTGTTTTTCTCTTTGACATCTGGTGGGAGGGCGTTCCACAGGGCAGGTGCCACTACCGAGAAGGCCCTCTGCCTGGTTCCCTGTAATTTGGCTTCTCGCAGCGAGGGAACCGCCAGAAGGCCCTCGGAGCTGGACCTCAGCGTCCGGGCAGAACGATGGGGGTGGAGACACTCCTTCAGGTATACTGGGCTGAGGCCATTTAGGGCTTTCAAGGTCAGCACCAACACTTTGAATTGTGCTCAGAAATGTACTGGGAGCCAATGTAGGTATTTCAAGACCAGTGTTATGTGGTCTCAGCAGCCGCTCCCAGTCCACAGTCTAGCTGCCACATTCTGGATTAGTTGTAGTTTCTGGGTCACCTTCAAAGTTAGCCTCACATAGAGCGCATTGCAGTAATCCAAGCGAGAGATAACCAGAGCATGCACCACTCTGGCTACACAGTCTGTGGGCAGGGAGGGTCTCAGCCTGCGTACCAGATGGAGCTGGTAGACAGCCGCCCTGGACCCAGAATTAACCTGAGCCTCCATGGACAGCTGTGAGTCCAAAATGACTCCCAGGCTGCGCACCTGGTCCTTCAGGGGCACAGTGACCCCATTCAGGACCAGGGAGTCCCCCACACCTGCTCGCACCCTGTCCCCCAAAAACAGTACTTCTGTCTTGTCAGGATTCAACCTCAATCTGTTCACCGCCATCCATCCTCCAACCGCCTCCTGTTTAGAGAAACAGTCAGTAAGTGGCAACATGACAGAAGTTTATAAAACTGTGGCATGGAGAAAGTGCATAGGGAAAAGTATTTATTTCTGGAGCCCATGGGCATTCAATGAAGCTAAATGCTGGAAGATTCAGGAGAGATAAAAGAAAGTCCTTCTTCACACAGCGCATAGTTAAACTGTGGAACTCCTTCCCACAGGAGGCAGTGATGGCCACTCAATTGGATGGCTTTAGAAGCTGATTAGACAAATTAATGGAGGAGAGAGCTGTTGACGGCTGGTGGTGTGCTAGTAACATTCTGCAGGTTTTTCCCTCCCATGCTAAAATGTCATTGGTGCATGATGGATCTGAGGACATGGAATTAGTCACATGACCACATGGGAAATGTAGGACTTGGACTTATAAGTCCGAATCAGAAAAGTGCTGGAGATGTAACGAGGTTGAGGGCACGTTTTATCATATGTGGTGGACTTGTAAAAGGGTAAGAGGGTATTGGGAAATGATATACAATTAATCGAAGAAAGTGTTTTATTTTTTGTTTTATTTTTATAAGAATTTATTAAATTTTTGATAATACAACAAAACCAAAACACTACAAAAATTACAAAAAACAAAAATAAAATACAATTCATACAAATACAAAAATACAAAAACAAATATAACAACGAAAACAAAAACACTTATTTAATTATACTCATACTATTACCTAACATTGTTAAGTGACCTCCTCAAGTCCTCTCTTTCTGAGTTCATTGTATGTCATCTTTAGTAATTTCAAAACATTATATAATCATCATTCTCTTCTAATCTTATTTAACATTAACAAATTCTGTTACCTAATTCTTATCTTCTATCTTAAAACTAACTAGCTTCCCAACTGTAACCTAATGTATCTTCTGATTTCATTCTCTGATAGCAATCTTTGCGTAATGTTTCAAATAATCTTTGAATTTCTTCCAATCTTCCTGTACCGCTTCTTCCCTCTGGTCTCGGAGTCTCCCGGTCAGTTCTGCGAGTTCCATGTATTCAATCATTTTCATTTGCCAATCTTCTACCATTGGTAAATCTTCAGTTTTCCAGTTTTTAGCTAATAAAATCCTAGCAGCTGTTGTGGCATACATAAAAATTGTCCTGTCCTTGTTGGGGTGAAAAGTACCTTTCCAAAACCAAAAAAAAAACACCAAAAAACAGAGTCCTTTTTGTTGGGGATAATTCAGAGGAAAATTCCCAGGTATCAAAAAATACTATTTATGTATTTATGTATGCCACTACTGCAGCCAGTACTGCATTTCATTAGCCCAAAAATGGAAAACAAGTGAGGTCCCAACTAAAGGAGAAGGGCACCTTAAACTGATGAAATATGAGCAGCTTGCAGATTTAACTTATAGAATAAGACAGGGGTGGCCAACTCCCAAGAGACTGCGATCTACTCACAGAGTTAAAGACTGGCAGTGATCTACCCCCTTTTCGGGGGTTCAGGTCAGTGTTTTTGAGCTTCTTTTAGGAAGGAGGGAAGACCGTTTTGGGGGCGGGTGAAGGGCCAAAATGTTGAGCTTTTTTTTAGGGGAGCCAAAGTTCAGCTTTTGGGGGTGAGCCACTGATCTACCAGTGATCTACCATAGACATCCAGTGATCTACCAGTAGATCACGATCTACCAGTTGGACATGCCTGGAATAAGAGAACAAGAAGAATGTACGTTTAAAGAAGACTGGAAAGTGTTTACTGAATATGTGGGTGAAAATGTGTGTTTAAAAACGCTGGTAGCATTAAGATAAATTCAACAGTGTAAATAAGTTTTGATGGATGTAACGACGGATTTAGCTCATGTAAAATAGGCAGGGATGATTGGTATGCAAAATGAACCACGGGGAGAGAAGAAGGGAAGTCATTGACTTAAGGTCATTTAAATGAATCCTTTGAAATGTAAATTAGAAAATCTAATAAAAATTATATTAAAAAAAGGAAATGTAGGACTTGGGCCCTTTCTGGACACCAAACAGGCAATGGTGGGTGTAGGAATGAAACAGAATTCTTGATGGCAGGACCTTGATTATCTCCTTCCAAATTCTTCAAAGTTTTGGCTTCCCTGGACCATTGGACTGGCTGGCTGTTCTTCAATAAAAGATTTCTGTAGCACGAGTCGCTTTCCACAATTCACAATATTTAGAGAGTGACTTAGACCCAAGTCCCAGTCTCTAGCCGATGTAGCCGTGTCAGTTCTTCTCCCGCTGCTGGCTAAATCTCTTCTGCATATTTGTTCATTATCGGGAGCCAGTGAAAAACTGTTGGCCCCACTTCTCTCTGCAGATCATCCTGGGATCTCAACAAGAGGCTACAAGCTGTGAGCACAAATTAAAGCAGGAAAAGGGAACTGATACTATCAATAAGGAGTGTTGCTAACAAGGAATAGTAATTAACTCCTCCTTTATACTGGGTAGCTCAGTTGGCTAGAGCCTGGCACTGATAATGCCAAGATTGTACGGTAGGTACACTCCCCATATGGGACAGCTGCATATTCCTGCATTGCAGGGGGTTGAACTATATGTTCCTTGGGGTGTCTTCCAAATCTATTATTTGTTCTTCATGTGTTTTGCTCCAGGCTGGTGTTTTATTGTGGGCATATTCCGCTCTTGACACAACAATAGTGCCTCAGTGCATTGGCACACAATTCTGCAATGCTTGCCCAATGCTATCATATTGTCATGATGACCTTCCACTTGGAAGCTGGTCCTAGGTCTGCCTTGGTCTGCTTTTCAAGATCTTAAGCTATTCAGAGCAGCTCGATGGAGAGCCAGTGTGGTGCAGTGGTTAAGAGTGGTGGACAGTTCTGGGCACCACAGTTCAAGAAGGATACTGACAAGCTGGAACGTGTCCAGAGGAGGGCAACCAAAATGGACCAAGGCCTGGAAACGATGCCTTATGAGGAACGGCTTAGGGAGCTGGGTATGTTTAGCCTGGAGAAGAGAAGGTTAAGGGGGGATATGATAGCCATGTTCAAATATATCAAAGGATGTCATATGGAGGAGGGAGAAAGGTTGTTTTCTGCTCCTCCAGAGAAGCGGACACAGAGCAATGGATTCAAACTACAAGAAAGAAGATTCCACCTAAACATTAGGAAGAACTTCCTGACAGTAAGAGCTGTTCGACCATGGAATTTGCTGCCAAGGAGTGTGGTGGAGTCTCCTTCTTTGGAGGTCTTTAAGTGGAGGCTTGACAGATATCTGTCAGGAATGCTTTGATGGTGTTTCCTGCTTGGCAGGGGGTTGGACTGGATGGCCCTTGGGGTCTCTTCCAACTCTATGACTCTTTGATTCTATGACTCATAATCTGCTGAACCGGGTTCGCGTCCCCGCTCCTCCACAGGCAGCTGCTGGGTGACCTTGGGCTAGTCCCACTTCTCTGAAGTCTCTCAGCCCCACTCACCTCACAGAGTGTTTGTTGTGGGGGAGGAAGGGAAAGGAGAATGTGAGCCGCTTTGAGACTCCTTCGGGTAGTGATAAAGCGGGATATCAAATCCAAACTCTTCTTCTTCTTCTTCTCGATGCCCATGCATTTGGAAATGCTTCCAGGAAGTGAAGCACACAACATCTGTATTGCCAAATTGGCAATGGTTCTTTGAGGATTTGGAACACGTTTAACACACAAATGGGGTGAGGGCTAAAGATTTTTATTAGCCCCCCCCCAAAAAAAGCTGCAAAGCACTACCATTTTCTCACATCCCTTTAAGTTGCCTGAAAACCCCTTAATTGACAATGGGCATACCCCCTGAACCTGGATTATTGGTGTAAATGCAGCACCTTCCTGATAGCGGGCATCGAGTTTCCAACAGTCAGAGGTCTTCTCTAGGCTTACATGCCCTTTGCATAAAACACAGCTGATCCATTCCCTCCAAAATGAAAGACTCTTGGGGATGCACACCTGGTGTTTGGTTTACACAATACACATCAGTTTCTCACCTGAGTGGAAGACTAAGCAATACTTGGCAGGAAGTCAGCAGAGATAGCTTCAAAGGCTTGCACAGGTGTCAGGGTGAGATCCCTCTGGAAGATTATCTAGAAGGTCATGATTCCTACACAACACCTTAACTAGCTGTGGAAAACAACAATTTTACGGGATAACCAGAATTAACCGCTTAAAGGTCTCATTGGAGCAACAACACAGCAGTTAGGGCAGGATTATAGCAATATAAAATCTCAAAGGGGTTTGCAAACTAAATGGTATATTGTATTTTTATTTTGTGGACTACTCTGAGATCTATGGATGAAGGGTGGAATACAAATTTAATTAACAATCCTAATCATAAAACAGATCACTACAAAGCAGTCTAGAATCCATGCCTTATGAGGAATGGTCAAGGGAGCTGGGTCTGTTTACACTAGAGAAGAGAAGATATGAGGAGGAGATATGAGAGCCATCTTTGTAGAGGTTTGGAGCTTTCATGGTTAACAAACTCAACCATGTCGTCCCACCCACAAGAGGAAAAGCATCGCAGGAAGACTCTGTGTAATGTGTAATGTGATACTTGTTTCTGTATCTTTCTCTTTCGTTTTTGGCCGGAGAAGGAGAAGGCAAAATGTCTTGTGTCTCTCCTGGGATGTAATTTATGCCTTGTAAATAAAGCTTCTAGATTAGCAAAGAAGCTGGACTTTGTTGTTTATAATTGCTGGCATGCACACACACTGTTGCGCGAGAAGATACTCTGCGGATGGCACAGGAGAAGCAAGTGAGAATGTACAGCAGGTACGTGCGCAGCAGAAACTTGCCGGACTCCATTTGTGTGCTACGTTGGTTTGAAGCCTTTCCAACAATCCAAAAGGCTTCAATCTTCAGATATCTCAAGGCTGTCACATGGAGAATGGAGCAGGCTTGTATTCTCCTGCTCTGGAAGGCAGGACTCGAACCGATGGCTTCGAGTTACAAAGCAGGAGATTCTGGCTGAACATCAGGAAGAACTTTCTGGCAGTAAGAGCTGTTCAAGAGTGGAACAGACCCCTTGGGAGGTTGTGGCCTTTCTTTCGTTGGAAGTTTTCAAGCAGAGGTTGGATGGCCATCTGTCTTCGATTCTTTGGCTGTGATTCCGCACTGTAGGGGATTGGACTAGATGACCCTTGGGAGTCCCTTCCAACTCCACAATTCATTGATTTTATGAAAATACATATATAAACCATGAAGGTCCAATACAAGATACCCATTTAAGGGCCTGTAGGGGCAATGTGAGGGACCCAGGTGGCGCTCGTGGGTTAAACCACAGAGTCTAGGCTTGCCGATCAGAAGGTCGGCGGTTCGAATCCCTGCCACGGGGGTGAGCTCCTGTTGCTCGGTCCCAGCTCCTGCCCACCTAGCAGTTGGAAAGCACATCAAAAGTGCCATCTGTCAGGAATGCTTTGATGGTGTTTCCTGCTTAGCAGGGGTTGGACTGGATGGCCCTTGGGGTCTCTTCCAACTCTAGGATTCTATGATTCTATGATTCTAAGTAGATAAATAGGTACCGCTCCAGCGGGAAGGTAAAGGGTGTTTCTGTGCGCTGTTCTGGTTCGCCAGAAGCGGCTTAGTCATGCTGGCCACATGACCCGGAAGCTGTCTGCAGACAAACACTGGCTCCCTTGGCCTAGAGAGCGGATGAGCGCCGCAGCCCCAGAGTCAGACACGACTGGACCTAATGGTCGAGGTCCCTTACCTTTACCTTAGGGGCAATGTGAGTGAGGCTGAGGGGACATGGCTTATTGCTTACTTATTGCTACTTCTTACGAGTGCTGGATAGTTCTCCAAGCTCCTCTGAGTGATGGGGGCAGTTTGGGGATTCTGGCTGACCAGTTCCTCTGCCCTACATTCGCATCCGACTTCTGGACCCACTCCTCCCTCAGTTCCCTGTAGAACACACGCACTATACACAAACACAATGCGTTGTGGCGCTCTCATGCCACAGCAACCGCCGCGGTGTCAGAAGCAAGGGGATTAAGATTCCAGATGGGGAATAAGCAGCAGGGACCCATGCAAATCTCAGAAAGAACGCTGCTTTCCATGCAATGCTTTTTGGAATAAAACTCTGGTGCGGGTGGGGGAAGGGAGGGGAGGAGCCAATCACGTCGCGTGATGTCAGAATCCCTGCTTCTTAATCGCTTGTCTTCCTCTCCCAGGAGCCTCCTGCGAGGTGCAGGCGAGTGATTTTAAAAACCCACGGTTGATCTTCTGTGCTGATGAAAAGGCCTGGAGGGAGAGGGGCACACAGCTGGGCTGTTTTTATCCAAATGAAATAGTAATAATAACACTCTCTGCATTTCCCCCTGCTTTATTTTTTGCTGTGTCTTTTTTATAACAAAAACAACTTGCACAGAGTTGCATGTAATATAAGGTTTCTGAGATCTATGATGGGGCTGAGGGAGGGTGGGAGAAGCTTCTGAAAAAGTCAAGGCTAGCCAAGAATGTTCCATGCATGGAAGATGGATTGCCGGGGAGGAAACTTTGGGAGGGCTAATTAATCATGAGTCTTTAAGTTGCTCATAAATGGGCAGAGGAGGGCGGCCAAGATCATCGAGGGCCTGGAAACTGAGCCCTAGGTGGAACAATTCACAGAATCGCAGAAACACAGAGTTGGAAGGGACCACAAGGGTCAACAAATGCAATCCCAAGCAATGCAGGAATCTTTTGCCCAATGTGGGGCTCAAACCCACGAACCTGAGATCAAGAGTCTCATGCTCTACCAACTGAGCCATCTCAGTTGAGGGAGTTGGGGATGAAGAAGAGAAGACTGAGAGGTGGCATGGGAGGCATCTTCAAATGTCTAAAGGGCTGTCACACAGAAGGAGGACCAAACGTGTTTTCTGCTGCTCCAGAGGGCAGGACCCAGAGGCGGATTTAGGGGAGCTCAACTTTTCCCCTTTTTCAAGGGAAATTCCCTTATTCCGAATAGGATTCCTCGCAAGAAAAGGGAAAAGTTGACAGCAATGGTCAAAGTGCAAGTAGATAAATAGGTACCACTCTGGCGGGAAAGCAAACGGCGTTTCCGTGCGCTGCTCTGGTTTGCCAGAAGCGGCTTAGTCATGCTGGCCACATGACCCAGAAGCTGTACGCCGGCTCCCTCGGCCAGTAAAGCGAGATGAGCGCCACAACCCCAGAGTTGTCCGTGACTGGACCTAATGGTCAGGGGTCCCTTTACCTTTACCTTTATCAAACTCGGATGGGCAGCTGCAGTGTCTGCCTCTCTGCTTCATGCCCCCGACAAGTGCTATTGAGGTCCCCCCCTCTGGACCAAAAACAATAATTTGGCAGGGCACAGCATGTACGTCCAGATCTATTGCACCCCAATAGGCAAATAAAGAGGGAGACACATATGCTGAGGATGAACCGAACCACTTTGATTTAGACCAGGCTTCCTCAACCTCGGCCCCCCAGATGTTTTTGGCCTACAACTCCCATGATCCCTAGCTAGCAGGACCAGTGGTCAGCCAATCATCTTTAGCTGGGACACCTTCTTCTTTCCAATCTTGTGCTAATAATGTCCGTGAAGCTGTAGAGAACCCCAAACTCTAAGTGGTTTACAAAACTTTGCATGCATTGGGATTAGCACTATGCATTGTTAATACTACTACTACTTCTACTAAAATAATAATAATATAATAATAATAATAATAATAATAATAATAAATTTGTTCATACCCCGCCCATCTGGCTGGGTTTCTCCAGCCACTCGTGGCGGCTTCCAACGAAAGATTAAAAATACATTCAAACATCACTCATTAAAAACTTCCCTAAACAGGGCTGCCTTCAGATGTCTTCTAAAAGTCAGGAAGTCCCCCCCCCCTTGACATTTGATGGGAGAGCGTTCCACAGACAGGGTGCCACTGCCGAGAAGGCCCTCTGCCTGCTTCCCTGTAACCTCACTTCTTTCAGTGAGGGAACCGCCAGAAGGCCCTCGGAGCTGGACCTCAGTGTCCGGACTGATCGATTACTCACAACGATTGCCGTGAACTCTGCATCGCTGTACGATGTTTCACCCGTTTTGGCAGCATGCAGTTTGCAACCCTTTCAATCTCCCAGGGATTCCAGACCATCTCCATTTGCAGAAACAATTGTTTGGGCAGCCTTAAACGTCAAAGCCTGTGATGCATTGTGACTGCAAGTGCAAACCATATGTGCAAAAAGTAACCAGAGTGTTTATACCTAGACTGAAGAACAGATCATATTAAATCAATTGTGGTGCAAGTGGAACCTTGCAGAATTAGATTTGGCAGTTGGGTTTTTCACACAAGATTGGAAGTGAGACTGAATTCCTCCAGCAAGCTCCGTGCACGACCAAGTAAAGTCTGCCTTGGACGCATTTTCCATAGCAATCTCAAGGACCAGGAGCTCTCAAAATAGCCCCTTGATAAGCCCACCCTCTTGGCTGTGCTGTATGCACTGCTGTGAGTAATTGTGTTTGTTCCACAATCTCAGGCTTTCCCCCTTCTATCCATCCACATTACTTTTAAAAATCTGACATAAACAACTACACTGAAAGCCACTTAATCTTCTTTGGATCACCTTAATTCTCCCCCAAGCCTCTGATCTTTGTGAGGGAATGTTTCCTGCATTATTATGAAAAATTGGTAGTTTAGCACAAGTGCTAGCACTTCAGTAAAGAGAGAGAGAAAGAAAGGGGAAAAAACACACACCACTTCTTTGCAAAATGGATTTCATTTCCTGGGCGAACAAAGCAGGCTGAGACTACCACTCGGGTGGGGGGGGGAGATGGGGCTTATTCTGAGCCAGGGCTCAGCTGCATCCCATAATCTCTTGAATGCTTGGGTTCAGCTCTCCAGTGAGCAAAATAGCAATAAAGAAGGGAGCACTGCCTCTGAGCATGTGTAGAGTGTTTTTTTCCCCCTTCTGTTGGAAGACCCAGGAAGAAGTCCTAGGTGAAAACCGCTTCCCAGGTAATTGGCTTCAGATCTCACCAGAACCTCAGCTGGGCACCATGCTTGCCCCAAATTGATGGCAAACGCAGCCATGGAAGGGCTTAATCTGAGTCAATGTTCTTCAGGATTTAGCTCCAGGACCTGTCTTCAATGCCAGGTCTGTGCCCTGAATCACGTGACATAAACAAACCAGCATGGTGTAGCGGTAAAAATGCTGGATTGGGACCTGGGAGACCTGGGCTCAAATCCCTGCCCAGCCACTGGGTCACCTTGGGCCAGTCACTGCCTCACAGCTTAACCTACCCCACAGGGTTGTTGTGGGGATTCAATGTGGGTGGGTGGGTGGGGGGAACCATGTGTGTCACCTTGAGCTCCTTGGAGGAAAATGTAGGAAACAAATGCAATTGATGATGATGATGATGATGATGATGGAGGATGCGCCTACCTAATCATTTCCAAAGTGTACTGCCACACAGACCAATCAGACAACCAGCTTCCAGCGATTCAGAATTAGGCTCCAAGTCACATCTGACATCCAGGCAGGTCTGAGATCCATGACCTCCCATTTTTTGCAATATGCACTCTGTACCTTGAATAAGGTGGAGGAGGCTGCAGAACTGGCATTAGCAGCCAGGAAAATATTTGCAAGTGGAGATTCTCATGCCTGGAAGAAGAGCGACTTCTCTTGTTTAGGTGGTCCTCCTGGGAGAAGAGGGGAGAGGGAGCTGGCAGGCAGGGCAAGGGCCTTTTGGTGGCTCCCTCGTGACAAGATGGCAGGACTGGGCAAAGAGCAGAGAGGTCAATGTGGCAAGCCACAGATCCTGGTTAAGAAGGAACCACATGCAAGAGCCCAAGGCCTAGGAGTCTGAGGAGGATGGAGACATTTCTCTCATCAAATCAAATGGACTCCATGCTTCTTGGAGTATCTACAGCAAATAGGTTGGGCCAAGGCCTATGTGTGTTTCTGCTATAGATAATATGGGGAGCACTTGTGTTTTATGATACTGAGCATCCTGTTGGAACATAAGATATGTAGCTTTTATAAAGTTGTCCAATACTGTGTCGGGGCATAGGTCCACCCAACCCTGCTTACTCTCTCAGCAGTGGTACCAAACCTTGGTCTAAAGTTGCAGCTCCTTCCTTTTCAAGAAGATTCATACTGAGCCAGGTATGTATTCCTTGCAATTATGAAAAAAAACCCAAAACAAAGCACCTTGTCCATGCATTTTACAATTGCATGCATGCAGTTTTTGGAATGCAATTGTATTTTTGAAGTTTAGGGGTTGATAGCTGTATGGCAGGACTCGTAGTTCAGCCACACATCATTGTTATTTGAATTCTTCTGCAGGAACCAATGAGTTCCTTTTTGCCTTTTGCTGTCAGATGAACAGATAAATGATGCCGGAGCTGCTTTTTTTGGTGAAACTTGGTGTGTGATGGTGTATATGCGACTGCATGTATACCAAGAGGGTTTGTGATTCTAGTGACACACATGTCTGGCTCAGGTCCTATCCATTACTGGAATGTGGCCCTTGACAGCTTTCCACCAGGGTAATGTGGCCCTTGATCCCTGCTGTTGATGAAGTCCAGGCCTTTAGATTATCCACAGAAGTTGCCAGGAAGCCAGCACAGGTGCCAAGGTGTATTGCCTAGTCCCTGGACTTTATTATTATTATTATTATTATTATTATTATTATTATTATTATTATCATCATCATCATCATCATCATCATTAATATTATTACTGCCCATCTGACTGGGTTGCCCCAGCCACTCTAGGTGGCTTCCAACAAATTAAAACACCAAGCAGGGTAAAACATGAAGCATTCAAAAGCTTCCCTCTGCACACCCTGTGAAGTTTAAATGGAGAGTCCACTTGTGCCACAAGATGTTTAGAGACCATGACTCATATTAGGGAATTCTGCTTCCTTGCGTAAGATGTTAGCGCCAGCAAAAGCAGGCCTGGAAGGTTAGCCTTTCCTACCTTTGGGTGAGGAGTGGGAAATTTGTGTAGATTAATTAGCAAATGCTTGCAAAGTGCTTTGGGAGATGGAAAGTGCTAAGTGGTATTAATCAGCGTCAGAGCTTACAGAAGGAAATGTTCCTGAAATAATATGAAGGGATAAATCACACAAAGTCCGTGATGTTGTGGGGAGGGGGGGGGAGGGGAGGAAAGAGGGGAGATCTAGGTCATGCTGACCCTGGAGAGGCATTTGCGCAAGCAAGTAAGAGGAGCACTTGTAAGCTCCAGAAGACTTCTCCAAAAGTTTGTGGAGAAAGAGCTTCTCAAAGCAGAGAACACAAAGTTCTCAGGTGTTAAGATACAAGATCAGACAGCCCTAGGAACACAGGAAGCTGCCTTGCAATGAGCCAGACCGTCGGTCCATCTAGCTCAGCACTGTCTACTCTGACTGGCAGAGGATCTCCAGAGTAGGGTCTCTCCCTTCCTTTCTGGAGATGCTGGGGACTTAACTTGCGACCTCCTGCATGCAAAGCAGATGCTCTACCAACTGTGCTATGGCTTTCCCCTGGGGTGGCCCAGTTGGCTTAAGAGAGAGAAAGCAATTGTCACGACTCATCCTTGAGCAAGAGCCAGGCCCTGGATGCAGAGCATGAAGATCTCATGCCTGAAGGACATTGTTCCAGACACAGGGACCTGGGACTGACATCTCTGAGCTCAAGCCAGGACCTTCTGAGCCCTTGTCCTCTTAGAAGAGAGCAGTTCCCCTCCATGGCACGTGCCCAGCACTGGAGGCGGACTTCCAGGTGAGAAGCCACAAAGAGACTTAGAACTACTCACCTTCAGGCCCGTGGATTGCCGCGTTCAGAAGCCCTACTTCCCAGGCAGGAGGGAGTGAGTGTGGACTGAGGGAGGGATTGGACCTCAGTCAACCTCTGGCTCTTCTGGAAACAGGTTGCTCATTTGGAGCTCTCCAAGGTCCTGAAATCTTGGCCTTGCTTGCTGCCCTGTTGCCTGGGAGCTTCTGCCTGATGTCAAGACATGGGGTGGAGTATTGTTAGGGGTTTTGCTGGGGCCAGTATTAATTTGAATATGATAATTTTGCTGTTATTGATATTAATCTTTTGTATCTTTAGTCCTTAGGTCTTATGTGAGGATTTTGCCGTGTGCATTTTGATACGTTTTAATTTATTGCTTATGGCTACCTTTGTCATATCTTTATAATTATGTAAATCTTTTCATGTTGTAAGCTGCCTTGAGCATGGTTTTAACCATGGAAATGAGGCGTAGAAATAAATGATGGCAGCATTTTGGCTCTGATTCCAGGGCTTTTCTTTTTCCCTGTTCCCTCCATCGGTTTAGCAGGGGAAGAAAAGAGCACAATCCCACAAGCAAGAATTGCACCCAGGGCTCAGTACTCCCAACATAGCAGCAAAATTAGGTGTCCCCCAAATTTTGGAACTCCCTGCCTCCTGATGTGCACCTAGTCCTAATTTGGGGTGGTTTCAAAAAAAAAAAACATGCAAAGGTAATGTATCTTTTTACCCAGGCTTTTGAGAGTGTGTAATAGTTGTTCATTTAATGAAAATGATTTTATTGCTAGACTGTTGTTTTAACTGTTATTTATATATTGCATTCTATGTTTTTTATTATGCTATAACCCACCTTGGGACATTTCGTGAAGGGCAGCCAATAAATGTGCTTAATAAAGTCCCCATGCAGCATCCTTGTGCTAAAAAGACATTTGTACCAGTTTAAGTGTCACAGCTTTCCTTAAAGAATCTTGGGGACTGCAGTGTGTTGAGGATGCTGGGAAGTATCTGTGCAGAATCCTTAGAGCTCCCAGAATCCCCTGGGGCAGAGGAGATAATGACTCAAAACTAGACACTGACGAATCTGTCCATTTCAGTTTCTGCCTCCGTTTGTGTTTTTTAATTGTTGTTGTTGTTAATGAAAATTCACCAGCATTTTACTGCAAATTTCTCCCAATAAGGGTACATGTTATTTTTCATGAATAAATGCACACTTTCCCATTTTTCCGTATGAATGATTTGGCTGGAGAACTGTATCCCACCCCCCATCTGGAAGCATGTGAATTTCAAAGGACAGCTGTATCCAAGCTCATGCACTATTTCAGAAAGTGTAAATCAGGCAGGTTTTCATTGACGTTCTACTTGAAATGAATTTCTTCCCCGCCGTTACTCAAAATGTCCAGTTTAAGCCCACTGTGTAAAATGTGCTTTCTGTCTACTTCCTTTTGGGCTTAGGCTGATGCCCAGCCACGACCCTACCTGGACAGGGATAGCCTGCTTCAATTCTCCAAGCTCTTTGTTGTTCAGTCATTCAGTCGTGTCCGACTCTTCGTGACCCCATGGACCAGAGCACGCCAGGCACGCCTCTCCTTCACTGCCTCCCGCAGTTTGGCTAGTCGCTTCGAGAACACTGTCCAGCCATCTCGTCCTCTGTCGTCCCCTTCTCCTTGTGCCCTCCATCTTTCCCAACATCAGGATCTTTTCCAGGGAGTCTTCTGTTCTCATGAGGTGGCCAAAGTCTTGGAGCCTCAACTTCAGGATCTGTCCTTCCAGTGAGCACTCAGAGCTGATTTCTTAAGGGTTAGGGTTACGTTTGATCTTTTTGCAGTCCATGGGACTCTCAAGAATCTCCTCCAGCACCATAATTCAAAAGCATCAATTCTTCGGCGATCAGTCTTCTTTATGGTCCAGCTCTCACTTCCATACATTACTACTGGGAAAACCATTTTGTTGTTCAGTCGTGTCCGACTCTTCGTGACCCCATGGACCAGAGCACGCCAGGCACGCCTATCCCTCACTGCCTCCCGCAGTTTGGCCAAACTCATGTTAGTAGCTTCAAGAATACTGTCCAACCATCTCATCCTCTGTCGTCCCCTTCTCCTTGTGCCCTCCATCTTTCCCAACATCAGGGTCTCTTCCAGGGAGTCTTCTCTTCTCATGAGGTGGCCAAAGTACTGGAGCCTCAACTTCAGGATCTGTCCTTCCAATGAGCACTCAGGGCTGATTTCCTTGAGAATGGATAGGTTTGATCTTCTTGCAGTCCATGGGACTCTCAAGAGTCTCCTCCAGCACCACAATTCAAAAGCATCAATTCTTTGGCGATCAGTCTTCTTTATGGTCCAGCTCTCACTTCCGTACATTACTACTGGGAAAACCATAGCTTTAACTATACAGACCTTTGTCGGCAAGGTGATGTCTTTGCTTTTTAAGATGCTGTCTAGGTTTGTCATTGCTTTTCTCCCAAGAAGCAGGCGTCTTCTAATTTCGTGACTGCTGTCACCATCTGCAGTGAGGGAAAACCATAGCTTTAACTATACAGACCTCCAAGCTCTAGCAACCTCCTGTTTGGATATGACGACGTGTCACATGCAGGGTTGCCTTTGAAAATGCTCCAGAAACTTCAGTTAGCATGGAAAGCAATTGTAAGATTTCTAACTAGGGTTAAGTGTATCAGGCCACTGCCTTGTCAACAAAATGAGCTCACAGCCCATTTCTGAGCCTAGTTCAGTGTGCTGGTTTTATGGCTTGGGACCAGGATATCTCCCTATGGGCCAATCTAGATCATCTTTTGAGGCTCTGGGTACTTCTCCCAGGTGAACAGTGGCAGAAAGTGGCACCCCAGCTGCAGAACGTCCTTCCCAGAGAAGTTTGCCTGATGTCCTGGCGGTGCACCACATAAAGCCCTTTTTGATTTCCTCAAGCTTTTTAATCTCTTCTTGCTTTGTATTCATTTTAACCTTGTCACAGGTTTTTGCTGAGCATCAAATGAGCAACCGCTGCAAACTGAAAGGGTTAATTAGCTAACCTGTATATATTTACCTGAATGTATTGTTAGTCCAGAAGTATAAAATAACTTTTTAAGTTTTTCTTTATGAAACCTCTCTGCAAAGCTGTGAACTTTGAGTTTGGATTGCACTTCTTTCTGGCAAGCTATGACTAAGAGTCTGGAGATAACAGTAGAAGGTCGACCTTGCACCGAGAGTAACTGTCCTTGCACAGAGAGGAATTGTCTAGGTCACAGATAGGATGGCCTTGCTGGAGTGCGCATGAACCATCTCAGGGCTAAATGTCTTTTTGCCTTATATGTACAACAGGAAATGTACAACAGGAAATGTTCCTTATATGGACAAGAGGAAGATTCCTGGGGTGGGAAGAGAGCCAGGGAACTGTCTATAAGAACTGTCTGAAAATTGACTTTTTTTGTACTTGCTTGGCTGTCTGAACACCGCAGGTACCTCTGCATGCAGAAAATAAATCTTTCTCTCTCTGAAGCCAGCAGCCTCAGGTGTCTTTTCTGCTTCCATGTTTTCTCACCGGGCGCAACCATGGGAACCCGTAGGGGCAAATAAGGCTCCCAAACCAAGCCTTATGAAGAATGGTGGAGGGATTTGGGGAAGTATGGCTACAGGAGAGAAGTCTGAGAGGTGATGTGATGGTCATCTTCAAGTATCAGAGGGGCTGAAATGTGGAGGAAGGAGCAAGCTTGTTTTTGCTGCACAGCTCATTGCCATCACCATTTTAAGGAAAACAGATGAGCTGTAAGGCTGGATCAGGCCCAAGGTGACTCATCTAGTCCAGCATCCTGATCTCACAGTGGCCAACCAGATACCTCTGGGAAGTTCACAAGCAGGACCTGAGTGCAACACCATCCTCCCCCCTTGGGATTTGTGGTTGGGTCTGTTTAGCCTGGAGAAGAGGAGACTGAGAGGTGATGCAATAGCCGTCTTCAAATATCTGAAGGGTTGCCATGTGGAAGAAAGCTTGTTTTTTGCTGTCCCAGAGGGTGGGACCCCAACCAATGGGTTCAAATGACAAGAAAGGACATTCCAACTAAACATTAGGAAGAAAGTTCTGGCAGCTAGAGTCGTTAGAAAGCAGAACAAACTGCCCAGAAAGGTGATGGACTCTTTTTCACTGGAGGTTGTGAAGCAGAGGTTGGAAGGCCTTCTGTCAGGGATTCTTGAGCAGTTGCATTGCGGGGTGTTGAATGAATGAATCATAGAACTGTAGGGCTGGATGGATCCCTGAGGCTCATATAGTGCAATCCCCCGCAATGCAGGAATATGCAACTGTCCCATAGGGGATCGAACCTGCGACCTTGGTGTTATCGGGACCATGCTCTAACCAGCTGAGCTATCCAGCTGAATGGCCCTTGGGGTCCCTTCCAACTTTACCACTCTAAGATTCTATTATTCTAACCTTCCGTCCTTCATTTTAAAAGTAACTTGCCTCAGTTGCTATCATGACACCCAGTGGCAATGAGTCCCACGGGCTGTTTGTCCTGTGTGAAGGGATAGTTCTTGATTTATCTTTCAATGGAAATTAGTTTTTGTACCTTGTGAGACAGTCTGGACAGCAAGTTTGGGTGTGTGAGAGAGAGAGCAATGGAGCGCTCCCCCCATTCTCCATTTATGTCTGTCTAGATATAAAACTTCAGCTCTCCCCACTCTTGGGGCACCTCCACCCCCACCCCCAGCGCAACCCACACACAAAGCCTCTAAATTGAGAGTTAATTGGAATTCAGGTTTATATAATCCAGGCACATCCCTTTGTAACAGACAGGAAATGACTGGAGCATTAACCTCCTAGGAGGGAGGGCAAGGGGAGGGGGGAAGGCTTTTTCTACTTTGTTTTGTTTTCGGTTTAAAGGGAGCAGGGAAGAGCTCCAGTTTCAAGTCGGAAAATCCGCTGGGTTCACGAACTGCCTGGGAAAGAGGCCCGAGGTCTCGGTTGCTGGCCGCCGGCGTCTTTGGAACTCATGACCCTCTCGGTTGGAAGTGTCACTCTCCCAGCAGGTTCCCAGCCATTCTTGGCCCACCCCACTGCGTTAATGGACACCCTTTCAAGGACCTCGGAGGGAAGAGAGCGAAGGGGGGGGGAGAGGTGGCCAGGGGGCAGCGGAGGTCAAAGGAAAGCTTGCTCCTCAGGGAAGAGGGGCTCCTGCGCTCACCTTAGACTTGCTGATGGCTTTGCAGGGGAGCGGCATCTGGAGTGTTTTTTGTTTTGTTTTGTTTTGTTTTTTTGCCCTGTCAGGGCCTTGGGAGGATGGGGAAGAGCTGTACGATGACAGAGGATTTCCTCTCCCCGAGGTGGACAGCATCAACTCAAAGAGAACCCCAGCAGCCTGTGGGGGTCTGGAGAAGCTACAATGAGAAGAGGGGGAAAGAGGGTTATGAAGCGATGGGCTTTTTTGTGTGATAGTGCTCACCAGTACCAGTACAAGTTCTGGTACGTCCTCCTAACCCCCTTTTGCTGTCTTAGAATCATAGAATTGTAGAGACCTTGGGGATTATATATATATATATATATTTCAACCCCCTGCAATGCAGGAATATGGAGCTGTCTCATACAAACGTCAAACCTGAAATCAGCACTACACTAATGTCCATCACAGACATTTTGTGCTGCCATAAAGGTAAAGGTAAAGGGACCCCTGACCATCAGGTCCAGTCGTGTCCGACTCTGGGGTTGCAGCGCTCATCTCGCTCTATAGGCCAAGGGAGCTGGCGTTTGTCTGCAGACAGCTTCCGGGTCATGTGGCCAACATGACAAAGCCGCTTCTGGCGAACCAGAGCAGTGCATGGAAACGCCGTTTACCTTTCCGCTGGAGCGGTACCTATTTATCTACTTGCACTTTGATGTGCTTTCAAACTGCTAGGTAGGCAGGAGCTGGGACTGAAAAATGGGAGCTCACCCTGTGGCAGGGATTCGAACCGCCAAACTTCTGATCAGCAAACCCTAGACTCTGTGGTTTAACCCACAGCGCCACCTGGGTCCCTTGTGCTGCCATACACAGCATTATTATTATTATTATTATTATTATTATTATTATTATTATTAGGTAAAGGTAAAGGACCCCTGGACGGTTAAGTCTAGTCAAAGGCGACTATGGGGTTGTGGCGCTCATCTCGCTTTCAGGCCAAGGGAGCTGGCATTTGTCCACAGACAGCTTTCTGAGTCATGTGGCCAGCAGGACTAAACTGATTCTGGCACATCGGAACATTGTGATGCCATGTGACGGAAACCAGAGTGCACGGAAATGCCATTTACCTTCCCACCGCAGTGGTACCTATTTACCCGGTTTTTGGCTGGGAAGGACGGGGTATAAATAAAAAATTATTATTATTTATTATTATCTACTTGTGCTGGTATGCTTTTGAACTGCTAGGTTGGCAGGACCTGGGACAGAGCAACGTGAGCTCACCCCATCGCGGGGATTCGAACTACTGACCTTCTGACTGGCAAGCCCAAGAGGCTCAGTGGTTTAGACCACAGTGCCACCTGTGTCCCTACTACTACTACTACTACTACTACTACTACTACTATTAAGAGCCCTGCTGGATCAAGCCAATGTAACATCTAATTCAGCATCTTGTTCACACAGTGGCCACCCAGATGCCTCTTGGGAACACTCAAGCAGGATTTGAACACAAAAGCAGCCCTCTCCTGTCCTGCAGTTTCCAACAACTGGTATTTCAATTGTTTAGGCAGAGCCGAGCCATATCAGCTAGTAGTCTTTGATAGCCCTCTGCTCCATGGATGTTGTTAACTGCATTTATAGCTTGCCGTTCCTTCAAGGAGCTCATGGTGGCATGGGCAACAGTTCTCTTCCTCTCCATTTCATCCTCCCCCAAATCCTGTGAGATAGGTTAGACTGAGAGACTGCGGCTGACTCAAGGTGGCTCAATGAGCGTGGTGAGCTGTGAGCTATCCAAGCTCAATGAGCTGTGAGCTTGGTGGCTCAATAAAAGGCCCAGCTGCAAACACAGCAGATTGCCAGGAGGTGGAGAAGTTACCAATGCAGAGTCCTTTGTCCAGTTCTGGACACCCCAGTTTAACAAGGCTATTGATAAGCTGGAATGTATGCAGAGAGGGAGACCAAGATGATCAAGGGTCTGGAAACCAAGCCTTATGAGGAGCACTCGGTGTATCTGAAGAAGTGTGCATGCACACAAAAGCTCATACTAAGAACAAACTTAGTTGGTCTCTAAAGTGCTACTGGAAGGAATTTTTTATTTTATTTTGTATTGAAGGAGATGTGTTTAGCCTGGAAATGAGGACTGAGAGGAGATATGATATTTAAAGGGCTGTCACATGGAAAATGGAGCAAAAAGGATTCTGACTATACATCAGGACACGAAAAAGGATTCTGACTATACATCAGGAATAACTTTCTGAGAGTAATAACTGTTCAACAGTGGAACAGTCCCCATTGGAAGGTGGTGGACTCTCCTTCCTTGGAGGTCTTTAAGCAGAGGTTGGATGGCCATCTGTCAGGGATGTTTTAGCTGAGATTCCTGCATTGCAGGGGGTTGGACCAGATGACCCTCGGTGTCCCTCCCAACTCTACAATTCTATTATTCTATTACCTTAGAAGGTGGCAGACTCTCCTTCATTGCAACTTTTGAAACTAAGGCCAGATGGCCATCTCTCAATGATTCTTAAGCTGCGATTCCTGCATTGCAGGGGTTTGGACTAGCTGACCCTTGGTGTCCCTCCCACCTTTACAGTTCTATGGTTCTACAAGTCTCCAGGCTGCTTCAGGACCTTTGTTGGGTTAACAGTTTCTAACTGAACTCCCTTGCGCAACTCCAGCCCCGCTAACAAAGTGCTGGTCACGGATGCCCCAACATCCAACATCCAACTTCTGCCGGCACAGGAAGCATTCCCAGTCCAGGGAGGCACTTCTCAGCTTGGCACACACGTTCTGGATCCTTCAGAACTTCTCCAGAACCAGTCCAGAAATTAAAAAACTTCGAGCCATAACCTGTTGGGGCTGGAAAAGCCTCAAAACCAGTATAGCACTTGGAGTGGTGTCCAGCAACACTTCCTGCTGCATTTCCCTGCTTCTCCAGTGCTTTTGCAGAGTTGTTCAAACTTCAAACTTCTTGCGCAACGGTGTGTGTGCCTTTCTTGCCAGCCAATAAACTCCACAGAGTCCAGCTTGTTTTAAGCAAGCAAGCTTTATTTACAAGCATATAAATCACGGACTCACAAATTCCGGGGCTCACAGAGGACATCTCTGCTCCGCTCCGCTCCGGTCAAAAGTGAAAGTGAGACAGAAAATAAACAGTGCGTCACATAAATCACATAGGCTTCGCATACAGCAGAACTACCCGGATGTTGTGAAATCATCCTCCCTGTGGGAGGGGCGAACTGTTGAGCTTATTTAACCCTGAAAGCTCCAAACCTCACATGTCCATGCCTAGAAGATAAGTAGAGCCTGCTAGATCAGGCCAATGGCCCATCTAGTCCAGCATCCTGTTCTCACAGTGGCCAACCAGAGGCCCAATATGGGAAGCTCCCCAGTTTAAGGTAAGCTGCTTGCACCCCTGCTTCCAACATCTTGGGAGACTGTCCTCACCACTTCTCCTCTTCCCTGACCGGCTAACTGCTTCCAATCCAGTATGAAAAGAAGCCTCCTGATTTCTGCTAATAACGCTTGGTTCTTTGTTGTTGTTTTTTAACTAGTCCTGGCATTGTAATGAGGGTGGATAGTTTCTCTGTGGCTGGCGGCAATGTCAGTTTATTCAGATGCTCTAATGGCAAGCTGTCAAATAAAAGCTTCCCCTCCGGATAAGCGCAGCTCAACCTGGTATTTACACGCACTGGAAAAAATGAACACAAAAGGAGGCACAACAGAATTAAAGGGAGGATAAACAGCTTTACTTCTGAGCCCTGCCATTTGCAAGCTTGTTCCCTGGACAGCTCGTATTTCTCAGGCTCCTCGCCTTTAAAGATCACCCCTTTTCAAATGTCTGCTGGCGAGAGGATGACATTGTGCAGGGTGGATGCGGCTATTCCGCCGAGATTCGAGAGGAGACGACAGCCGATTCTGACGTTTGATACTTGAGGGGCTGCAAAAGGTCTGGGTCCAAGCTCACAGCTGCCGTGAACGTCCCCAGTGAACTTCTGTTTGAGTTGTCTTAAACTGAGCTGGTCCATTGGGCCATGTTGCATGGCGTTGTCTGCTCTGGCCGGTGCAAGATCTCAGAGGTAACCGGGCAGAGAAGCCTACCAAAAAGGAAAAATTCCAGGCTAGGAATCTTAGGAGCAGAACTGAAGATAAAACTGCCAGTATCATAATGCCATTATACAGATCTATGGTGCAGCCGCATCTGAAGTACTGTGTACAGTTCTGGTTGTCTGACCTCAAAGAATTGTATTGTAGAGTTGGAAAAGGTCAAGAAAAGGGGTTGGGCAACTCTCCTATGAAGAAAGGCTACAGCGTTTGGGACTTTTTAGTTTAGAGAAAAGGCAAGTAAGAACCCACATAGTAGAATTTTATAAAATTATTCATGAAAGCATACAATCATAGAATCGTAGATCATCTAGTCCAACCCCTTGCAATGCAGGAATTTGCAACTGTGCCTTACGGGGATCGAACCTGCAACCTTGGCGTTATCAGTACCATGCTCTGACCAATGTATACAGAAGAGTATTTCTCCCTCTCTCATAACACTAGAACTCGTGGACATGCAATCAAGATGAATGCTGGAAGATTCAGCACAGAAAAAGGAAGCACTTCCTCATGCAGCACATAGTTAAAATATGGAACTCACTGCCACAGGAAGCAGTGACTGCCACCAACCTACGTGGCTTTAAAGGAGGATTAGGCAAATTCATGGAGGAGGAGAGGGCTATCAATGGCTACTAGCCAGGGTGGCTCGGCTTGGCCTTCACAGTCAGAGGCTGCAATGCTTCTGAATATACCAGCTGCTGCAAACCACAGGAGGGCGAGAGGGCTCTTGGGTTTGAATCCTGCTTGTGGGCTTCCGATTGGGGCAACTGTTCAGCCACTGTGCAAACAGGATGCTGGATGGGATGGGCCACTGGCCTGATCCTGCATTCTTATGTTCTCAATTGCCACCTAAGTTTTTGGTGGGGCTGGCAAGCTCAAGGTTTTGGTACCAACCTTCAAGGCCCTATAGAGTTTGGGAAGTGGCAACTTAAGAGATGGACTTGCTCCTTACCGCTGCTGATTTGTATCAGGATCCAACCAGGGTCTCTGGATCGTGACCACGTTTCTCGAGAGCATCACCTTCCCTTTGCCTTCATTCGCCCTCTTCTCCGTTCTGCAGCTGGCATTAGTGTAATGAGTGCTATTGAGAGTTGCTGTTCTGCAGCATTCCAGAGCTGGGCATCGGGGGGGGGGAGGGAGGTGAGGGGCACACGACATCTAAGTGTAATTATTACCCTTTTTGGCCTGTCAGGGAGGGGAATGAATAACGTCCGGCTTCACAGCTGTCAAAGCCCTGATTAATTGGACGCGCTGCCCTGAAACCTCATCTGTTTGTCTTATGCCACTGTGCAAATTAAAAGTACAATGCCATCCATCTTCGCAAGGCCTCGTGCGCACCAGGCGGGATCAGCTGACCCTCTCCCTCTTTAATTCACAATGCCCCACAACTCCCCGCTCATATTTCCCCCTCTCAGACTGCATTGAGCTGGAAGCAGAACTTGGGATGCAATTTTTGGGGGGTGGGGGCGGTGGACTCTGCTGTAGCATATTCTCCAGAGCTGAGTGCGCTAACCTCCCCAATTTATATTGGCCTTTTTCCCCTCTTATTTTGGGTTGACCCCCCCCCCATTTTCCATGGAGTTGTTGTTTCTCGCCTTCCGCTGCACCCTCTCTTCTGCCTATTAAATCATAACCACGGTATTATAATCGAATTGCTTCTGCTGCTCGTAGCTCAGATCCTGCTAGCCAGTTCATCATACTATAATATTTCTTTAAGTAACCTGAAAAAGGCATCCATTTATATTGTTTCCTGCTCACCACCCTCGTAAGCAGAAGGGCGTACCAGGGAAAGCCTTTTTTTACGTAGTCATTCTCTTTGGAGAGCCAGCGTGGCGTAGTGGTTAAGAGTGGTAGACTCGTAATCTGGTGAACCGGGTTTGCGTCTCCACTCCCCTACATGCAGCTGCTGGGTGACCTTGGGCTAGTCACACTTCTCTGAAGTCTCTCAGCCCCACTCACCTCACAGAGTGTTTGTTGTGGGGGAGGAAGGGAAAGGAGAATGTGAGCCGCTTTGAGACTCCTTCGGGTAGTGATAAAACGGGATATCAAATCCAAACTCTTCTTCTTTTTCTTCTCGTTGGACTGATGATGCTATAAACTCTGGCACTCTCTGCCTGTAGCCTACATACCTACCTCTCCAACTCCCATGCTATGGGTCAAATCCAGCCTGGGTTTTTAGAAAAGGCTGCTAGCCAGGATGGCTATGCTCTGCTTCCATGGTCAAAGGCAGCAATGCTTCTGAATAACAGTTGCTGGAATTGTAGAATCATAGAATCCTAGAGTTGGAAGAGACCCCAAGGGCCATCCAGTCCAACCCCCTGCCAAGCAGGAAACACCATCAAAGCATTCCTGTCCGATGGCTGTCAAGCCTCTGCTTAAAGACGTCCAAAGAAGGAGACTCCACCACACTCCTTGGCAGCAAATTCCACTGTCCAACAGCTCTTACTGTCAGGAGGGAGGGGAGACGACTCCTGAGTTCGGTTCCTGCTTGCAGGTTTTCCACAGGCATCTGGTCAGCCATCTGGTCAGCAGATTTCTGGATACTATGTGGGACTGGCCAATGGGAACAGTCTCTGTGGCAGCTGGTCCATTTCAGACCACAATTCAAAGCAGTGGTGCTTACCTGTAAAACCCTCAATGGCTCCAGCCCAGGTAGATGAAGGACCATTGTCTCCTGCAATATCCTCAAATAGGATATTGTTGAGTTGCAGAAGGTCTAGAAAGGGGCAAAGCTTGCATAGCTTGGAACTTTTTCAATAATAATAATAATAATAATAATAATAATAATAATAATAATATTTATTTATTTATACCCCGCCCATCTGGCTGGGCCTGCCCAGCCACTCTGATCGGCTTCCAACACAATATTAAAATACAACAATTCATCAGACATTAAAAGCTTCCCTAAACAGGTAGCTGTTATTCTCTTTGACATCTCGTGGGAGGGTATTCCACAGGGCGGGTGCCACTACCGAGAAGGCCCTCTGCCTGGTTCCCTGTAGCTTGGCTTCTCGTAATGAGGGAACCACCAGAAGGCCCTCGGCGCTGGACCTCAGTGTCCAGGTAGATCGATGGGGGTGGAGACAAAATTGTTCAGGGCCATTAAAACAAAACAAAATTGTTCAGGGCCAGTAAAACAAAACAAAAAAGTGATTGTGATGAGCTCTGAAAGGGCCCTTACAAACTGGGTGAATGGGCAGTAAAATAGCAACAAAATGAAGTGAAATAATAATAATAATAATAATAATAATAATAATAATAATAATAATTTCACAAGTATGCTCCCGAGGGTCTGAAGTAGCATGACTGACCAAGAGAGAGACCTTGGGGTCATGGCTGATAGCTCAATGAAGATGTTGACCCAGTGTGTGGCAGCTATAAAAACAGCAAATTTCATGCCAGAGGTCACTGGGGAAATAATTTTTTTAAACCCCTGTGCATTTCACATGTGCATGTAGACATGCACATTTCTATGAAAATCTTAGTGAAATGCACCTATTAGTGAAAAGAACATACACAAACGCGTAATTTCAGGGGAATTGCTTGCAAAGATGTGTATATTAGTCAAAACAGCATAGGGAAAGGTTTCAGTTATGAGAAATTCACATCAAAATGCTGGTGAATTTTCATGGTAGATATAGATAGATAGATAGATAGATAGATATAGATAATCACCTAATCACCAAACTTAAAACCATGGAGAAACCTGGTCTGAACAAAAACATTGGATTCTTATCTCATTATACATGACAAAGCTATCTTTAGCCATCTCACCCCTTGCCTTTCCCTGCAAGACTAATTGCAGCTGTTAAGAGTCGTCAACAGGTTTTCCACACCTATCAGCTGATCACCCATTCCCACCACCCTTCTGAGTAATACCCCTCCCCACCCTCTCACTATATATAAGGGTCTGGTGACTTCTGTTTCAGTGTATCTGAAGAAGTGTGCATGCACACGAAAGCTCATAACAAGAACAAACTTAGTTGGTCTCTAAGGTGCTACTGGAAAGAAATTTTTAGATAGATAGATAGATAGACAGACAGAGAGATGATAGATAGATAGATAGATAGATAGATATGCAAACTTGTGCCGAAATGGGAAGAACTCAATTGAAAAATTGAAAAATGAGAAACTGAGGGAAACTGAAATTGAAAAATTTGTCCATTGCTAAATTTAAGCAGGTTTGGGGAGAGGGAACTGAAGAGCATGCAGAAACTCTCCGAGATTGTCAGGGCTATTTGTAAAAGGAGCATCTTCCTTCCTCGTCCTTGGCGGATCCCAGGTGCCTACCTCCTTCCCTGGCTACGTTCAAACTGCCAAGCTATTTCCCTACAGAAACCCACCACCACCACCAAGCCAAACAGGTGTGGTACAGCCAGCAGCTAATAGCTGTCAGCCCCTCAGGAGCTTGTGGCTGGCTCTGCCACAGAGTGAGGTCAATAAATCTGAATTCTCTAGGCAGATGCTGAAAGGTCAGGAAGGAGACGCCTTTCTGATCTCCTTTCAGGACAACTGCTGTGCCGGATGGGTCCCTTGGCGCTCTCAATAACAGGCCTGCAGGGAATAGCGGAGGCTCATCTCCAATCAAGGCAAGCGAAGGGAACCAATCTATCAATTAAAGAGGCTCAGGGCACGCGAATCTGCCATGGTTCAGCATGCCACTTTCTGCATTCATTACAGGATAACATATCCATTCCTCCCGCTCAGTAGACTTAGGGTTGTTGTTTGCAACCCACCGTTATTGCTTTCAGTCCATGAAGCTAAGGAGCATTGAAAACAAAATAAAAAGCACCCACAGATTTATCCATCCCTCCATCCATAAAACTGATACATACTAGTTAGCAATCAGTGCCGGATTTACGTATAAGCTAAACAAGCTATAGCTTAGGGCTCCACTCTCTTGCCCTCCCATATACTTCTTCTTAATTGTATTTCACCATTAATATGCTTCTTCTTAATTGTATTTCAGTTCAACAATTACTTTGATAAAATATATATTTTGTTATGTGCAAATGGCTTTAGATACCTATTAGGTCCATAAATTACCATGTAGCTTTTATTCAACACAAAAAACAGCCACAATTTGTTGTTGACAAATGATAGCTGGACATATAAAGGGCCCCATTAACTTCAGCAGCTTATCAAAAATATGGTAAATCTGGCCCTATTAGCAATGCACACCAATGAATGTTGATTTGTATGGAGGTGGAAGAAATTGGATTCAGTTCACATTTAAAAGCGAATCTACCAATTCCCTCTTTCCAACACCCAAAAAACAGCCATGCTTTGAAATTTGCACTTCTCCAAATTTCGCAGTGCAGTTTTCCAGCCAAGCAATGAGTCCAAAAATTGCAAATATTCATGAAAATAACAGACACAAAATGCATTAAATTCGGGAAGAATTGCTTGGAGAATATTGTATGCTAGACAAAATTGCATCAAAAAATGTGTGCGTTGAGAGAATCTGGTGTGAAAATACTGATTAAATTTAACAAGGACTTAAAATAAATGCAATCTAGAAATCTAGAGGGTTTAATATTGGAAAAATGAGAAACTGAAAGAATCCTCCCTATTCAATACGGCTTATTATTCCTAAGAAGGCATGTCTAGGGTTATGGCTTTAAATTAGTTAGAGGAAAGCAAGGGTGTGTTCATTTTAGCTATGTTCCGCTGGTTTCAAGGATTCTGAATTCTCCCTTTGAAATATGTGGGTTTTAAAAGAGTTGTTTTTTTTGGCTAGATTATGCCATGTCTCTAGGAACTTGTTAACTTACTTGTCTCTCGCACACAAAGACACACACTCAATCACCTGCCACAAACCCTTTTCCTGAATAGTAAGGTTTTCCATTGCTTCTAGAAATGAAGCAGAATTGGTTTGATGTTTAATTGATCACAATGTTTAATGGATTAACTAGTTAGGTTAATCTATTTAAAAGGTCTTGGAAAGGATCTGAAGATCTGAAAGCGTTGAATAGTCCGTAAGTAGCAGGGGAAATATAAAAGAATATTGTGGGATGAGAAGACCATTTCAATTACACTGACAATTAGGTCCAAAGAAGGGGTTTGGGGTTTGGGGTTGGGAATTCAGTTCAGTTTGCAATTTAATGCAAAGCTACCTAATTTGCACCTTGTGAGCCGAAACACTGCTCTCCTTCCAAATGCACACTTTTCCAGATTTTGTGAAGCAGTTTTCCAACCAAAGGGAATATTGCCAAAACTTCATCAATTAAAGAAAAGTGTGCATGAATTAGTGACAATAACAAACCAAAAAAAATACAGTAGAGTAAGACCACATCTTATGCACATTTAACTTGTGTGAATACACGGTTGAAGGCCGGCAGATTGAGTTAAATCCAAGAAAGGTGGAGTGTTCAAAAGCTCTTTTCGCAATGGGTCCACGCAAAATCATAGAATTCTAGAGTCGGAAAGCATCTCAAGGGTCATCTAGTCATCTAGTCCAACCGCCTGCAATGCAGGAATCTCAGATAAAGCAACAATAGCAAATGGTCATCCAAATTCTGCTTAAAGGTCTCCAATGAAGGAGAATCCACCCCCTTCAAAGGGAGTCTGTTCCACTGTCGAATGGCTGTGATATGTGATGTTTGTGTTTATGTGGAGCCCTCGGAACTAAACACTCATGTAAGAATAATAATAATAATAATAATAATAATAATAATAATAATAATAATAATAATAATAATAATTTATTTGTACCCCTCCCATCTGGCTGGGTCTCCCAAGCCACTCTGGGCGGCTTCCAACAATATTAAAATATGGTAAAATATCACAGATTAAAAACTTCCCTAAACAGGTCTGCCTTCAGATGTCTTCCAAAAGTCAGATAGTTGCTTATTGCCTTGACCTCTGATGGGAGGGCGTTCCACAGGGCGGGCGCCACTACCGAGAAGGCCCTCTGCCTGGTTCCCTTTAGCTTTGCTTCTCCCAGTGAGGGAACCGCCAGAAGGCCCTCGGCGCTGGATCTCAGTGTCCGGGCTGAACGATGGGGGTGGAGACGCTCCTTCAGGTATACAGGACCGAGGCCATTTAGGGCTTTAAAGGTCAGCACCAACACTTTGAATTGTGCTCGGAAACGTACTGGGAGCCAATGTATTTTAAAAAGCTGTATGTGAATGTTACATTAGGGAAACCTGCTTCCAAACTGTGTATATTGGGGGAAAGGCACACTGAAAGGTTGATGGGTTTGTAAGAGGAGTTTGGCAGGGACTGGACGGCACCAGGTTGAGCAAGACGACACATTCATTAGAGCACAGCCATCACCTAAGCTCAGCCGCGTGAATCTCAGCTCCTTGCAGTTCCACCGGGTTCCTTCTCTTCTCTCTTTGACAGTGAGCGAGGCTGACACTGCAGGAGCCCAGGAGATCTCTCAGCCTTGTCTGGCCGTCTCCCAGATCCATCTCCCTTTCTCTCCCGTCTACGTGCCTCACAACCTGCAACATCGGCTCCCTCTCCCAATTCCCTTCTACAGGTTGGCCTGTCTCGAAGTCATTAGATACATTTTCTGTAGCTGAATAATTTTAATTTTCTACTCAGTTACCTCGTGGCTTCTCGCTTTCTTGTTTCTTAGGGTCTTAATTGCCTTTCTGTCAGCAGAGCCTCCCGTCCTTTCCTGACGCTCCGTCTCCCTTCCCCATCTGTCTCTGCAGCGATCTTGGGGAAGGGCTTAGCTCAGCAGGAGAGCACCTGCTTGGCATACAGAAGCCCACAGGTCCAATCCCGAACAGCATCCCCAGGAGCTTCCCTGGGAAAAGTTTCGGGAAAGGGCAAGCAAATAATCAAGGCGACAGAGCAACTCTCCGAGGAAGGAAGGTTGCATAGTTGGGATTTCCTAGCAGTGGCAGACTTTGAGCTTTAAAATTTCAGCAGCAACCTGCGTGATGCAAAAATTTGGCACCCACCTGCTTCTCGCCTTCTGTTGCTTGTCCCTGTTGTGGTGCCCCCTACAGCACCCTCTTGGCTTGGCACCCAGGGTGGGCGAACCAGTTGCTCTCCCCTAAATCTCTCTGTGTCCTTAGTTGAAAGAAAAGGCAAGCAAGAAGCGGCATGAGAGCAGTGGCGTAGCAAGGTGGGGGCATTGAGAGCGGCATGCCCCCGGTTCCAGCCTGGAGGGGGGTGACACTCGACGCCACCCCCCGTGACTCGCAAGACACCGCCTGGCACCACTTCCATGCAGCGGCTCCTCACGCTGCAGCCTAACGAGTTGCCGCGTGAGCAGCCACCGCACGGACGGGGTTCCGCTCACGCTCGGCATCTGGGATGGAGTGCACCTGTGTGCACTTGCGCAGTTCGTCCTGGATGCTGGGCATGAGAAGCCGCCACTTGGATGGGCTGAGGCAGCCCGTCTGTGCGGCTGCTTGCACCCGGCAGCCCAGACGGACTGCGCTCCATAGCGCACGTGCATCGTGACGTCACGACGCACATGCGCTATGGAGCAGCACCCCGCCCCCAGGGGGTGCCCCCGCATTTGCTGCTCCGGGCTGCAAAGCGGCTCCGTACGCCACTGCACGAGAGAAGTCTATAAAATTATGATGGGCACAAAGGAAGTGGGCTGAGGAAAGTATTTCTCCCTCTCTCATAACACTGGAACTCATCGACATCCAGTGCAGCTGAAGGTTGGAAGATTCAGGACAGATAAAAGGAAATCCTTCTCCACACAGTGCTGCATTAAACTATGGAACTCCCTGCCACTGGAGGCAGTGATGGCCACCAACCTGGAAGTCTTCAGAAATGGATTGGAAAAATTCAAGGACGAGAGGGCTGTCTATGGCTGCTAGCCATAATTGCAATGCTCAGCCTCCATAGTAATGCCTCTGAATCCCATTTGCTGGAAACCAGTGGAGTTGAGGTTACTCTTGTGGTCGAATCCTGCTTGCAAGTTCCCTGCAGGCATCTGGTTGGCAACTCTGCTGATGATTCTTCTTTCCCACAGCAGATCCATGATCCTGTTGTTCTTTATCCAAATGCAAATCCCACATTAAGCCAAATCCTCTTTAATCCACAATGGCAAATTGTGTTTTTCCCCCCTCCCAGGGAAGGAGAGAAAAAGACAACAAATCCTGTTGGCTTATCAGCCAGTGAGCAGCTATCCGTTTTATCTTTCCCTCCCGGAAGGCTCCCAGTTGTGTTGCCGGCATTCACAGGCAGGCAACAGCCGGCGCAGATTCCTTCCTTCTGACATGGAATTGGGGGCAATTCTTATTTCAAGCATGAAACCGGCTCCGGAGGCAGCATGGACCTGAGCTTGTGTGCTTGGGGGCTAGAGAGTACTTCTCTTCCCATAGGGCAGAAGATACAACTGCTTCATTTGCTGGTTTATTCTTGCTTGAAGAGAGAGACCCCCCCAGGCTTGTGAACCCATATTACAGGGAGAACAACAGATAAGGAGAATGGCAGGGTGGGGTTGGGTGGAGAAAGACATTTGTCGCATATGTGCATTTTTAAAGCTTCCATGTTCAGGGGGTGAAATGGTGTGATTTTGAGCTCAAGTTCTCTCTCCATCACAGACTTATTGTGTGGCCTTGGGGGGCATTATTTACTTATAAATGTATGTATATACCACCATCCCATAAAATATCAGGGGTATGTGCTGCAGTTTGAAAACATGAAGAAACATTAAAAGCATTACAAAACAACTGTTGACATTACTGGTGACTCGGTTTGTGTGTTGCATTTGCTCCTTAGGACTTCAAGTATGAAGGTAAAGATAAAGGGATCCCTGACCGTTAGGTCCAGTCACGGATGACTCTGGGGTTGCGGCGCTCCTCTCGCTTTATTGGCTGAGGGAGCTGGCGTACAGCTTCTGGGTCATATGGCCAGCATGACTAAGCCGCTTCTGGCGAACCAGAACAGCGCACGGAAACGCCGTTTACCTTCCTGCTAGAGCTGTACCTAGAAGAAGAAGAGGAGTTTGGATTTGGTATCCCTCTTTATCACTACCCTAAGGAGTCTCAAAGCAGTTAACAATCTCCTGTGCAGATGGAGTTAGGTTGCTCTCATCTGGCAGAGGCGGAGCTAACTGCCTTGGCACCCGGAGCGGCGCACACGCTGTGCACCCGGGGGTGGGGCCTTGGGGGCAGGGCAAGCATCCCAGGGGGGCGGAGTGAGCATCCAAGGGGGTGAGACGCCCATGGGGTGAAGCGAGCCGCCTATGGCAGGCTGTTTCTGGGTGGCGGGGGGGGGAGAGCAGTGCCACTTTGCCAGCAGCCTTCCTCCCTTCCCTCTTCCTTTTGACAGCTCGGGGAAGCCCCCCCCCCCGAAGCAGCCCGGGAAAAGGGGCAATGGTGCGCCACCCACCCGCAACTCCAAAGCCTCTCCCGAGCTGTCAAAACGAAGGGGGAAGGGGGGAAGGCCACCGGCAAGGCAGCACAGGTCCGCCCCTTTCCCTGACACCCAGGGCATGCCGCCCCCACCCCCTCCTTCCTCCGCCCCTGTCATCTGGGTCCCCTTGCTTACATTGTACAGGTTCCATCATGTCCAGGGCCGGCGCGTCCATTTAGGCGAACTAGGAAATTGCCTAGGGCACCAAAATGGGGGGGGGGGAGCTGGCTAGGCTTGGGCGGGGGTGCGGGACAGGCTAGCAGCAGCTTCTCCGCTGTAGCGGAGAGGTACTGCTTGCCCCCTACACCACCACCCCGGCTCCCGCTAAAGCAGGCTTTGGCGGGGGGGGGGGGCGCCAGAAGATTGGTCTTGCCTAGGGCACCAGAAGCCCTAGCACCAGTCCTGATCATGTCTATTTCAGGGAACAGACAAATCAGAGACTTAGGCCCACTCCTCTATCACTGACAGCCAAGGTAACAGTGAACGAACCACAGTGCAGGGGATACCATATCATGTCCACATTGCTGAAATAGTGTATCTGCTCAGGATGTGACCCTCAGCAGCTGCTTCTTCTTAGCATTTTGGAGCGTGAGTGAACACAGGTAGCTCTTAACACAACCTACTAAACCAAAAGGGGTGTTTTTTATTAATTGGATCGTGTTGATGCACACAGCCCCGGAATTCTAAATTGAATGAAGAGTACTTCCAAAGATTCAATGAACTGGTTTCCCCCCCCCCCTTTGGGTTTGTGCACCTGCCCAGGGATCATGTGCGCGATGTATCAATTAAGATCTTCCAGCTCAGTGGTGTTATTTTGTTATTTTGTGTTTTTTTTTTAGATTTTTATTTTCTGTATTAAACAGAAAATTAGTTTGGAGCCTGCACAGCAGGTCCATTTCTGCTGCAAAACACATTGCCTCCCGCACGGCTAACACCACGCTTGCGCCACTGTCTGGAGGAAATCCTGGCCCTCAACAACACAGGAGCTGGCTCTCCCTTTTGAAATGCATCCCAGCGCATTTCGGAACATGTGCATCTTTCCCTAGTGGCCAATTTCTGCCCACATGGTGGGGGAGGGGGCAACTTCCAGATGGGCTCAGGCTGGGTATCTTCTCCCGCTTCAGAAAGGAAGGGACAGGGACCCCGTACTTTTTGGTCTACATGATGCTCTTGCTGCAGCCAGCCAGCTTGTATCAAGCCAGGCTCATAACATCTAAAATTAGCCACTGAGGCCCCCGGGCTCTGCTTCGGAAGCCAAGAACATGGGTTGAATCATAAAATTTCCAAGCCTAAATGGGGTTATCTTGTCATGTTCCAGTACAACAGAAGCTCCTTCAAAACAAGCTGTAAACTCCCATGTAATGTCCTCATTTCCAAAAGGGAGCTGAAAACCACAGCTCTCCGCTCCACACAACAGGCTTAATCCTTGCAGGGGGCTCTTCAGGCTGTCACCATGTTAAGCGCAGTGGGCATCTTCGGAGAGCCGCCGATCGAGCAATGGGCACCCCGTTGAGCAGCGGATAAGGACAGCTTCATCCGTTCCTCCTCTGCACGACTTCACTGGGGCAGGAAGTGGAGGTTTAGGAAGGCTCGGTGTGCAATTTTGTTTGATAACAAGCAAGCTGCAAGCCCCAGCGTAGGCTGGAAAGCCACAGAAAAGCGCCTGCAGCAGCAGGAGACACCTGGAATATAGGAGAGGAGGTGGTGTCGGGGATGCGATTGCTGTGCCTTTTGGAAAGCAAGGGATGCGGGTGGCGCTGTGGGTTAAACCACAGAGCCTAGGGCTTGCTGATCAGAAGGTCGGCGGTTCGAATCCCCACGACGGGGCGAGCTCCCGTTGCTTGGTCCCTGCTCCTGCCCACCTAGCAGTTTGAAAGCACGTCAAAGTGCAAGTAGATAAATAGGTACCGCTCCAGCGGGAAGGAAACGGCGTTTCTGTGCGCTGCTCTGGTTCGCCAGAAGCGGCTTTGTCATGCTGGCATCGGATCCTCTGCCGCAGGCATCAGCGGAACCTAGTCTGGGGCCTGATCCTGAAGGGCCTCAGTCTGCTCAGGTTCCCCTGCAACAAGCTCCAGCTGAGCCGAATCAGGGCCCTGAGCCTGTCCTGGCTCCATGTGCTGAGGATACCTCATTGCCGTCAGCTGGACTATCAGAGGCTGAGGTGGCCCCTGGGTCTAGTAACCCTCCGGCGTCTCCTGAGCTGCAGAGACTCGGGGCTGAGAGAAGGAGGGACCTGAGTACTCGCAGGAGGAGTACTCGCCTCCAGGCAAGGCAGGGTGGAGAGTCATCGGGGGATCGGGACCGGCCATGATAAATCGGGACCTCGGCAGTGATAAAAGGGCCGTCAGATCCTGCCCTGCACCCTGCCTTGACTACATCGGACTGACCCCTCATTGACTCCTTGGACTTCGGACCGTATCCCAAAGTTTATGTAACCAGAGGGATACGTAAGCAGAGGTACGACTGTATAGATGTGGAACAGTGGTTTGCAGATGGACATAGCTCAGAAGGCAGAAGCTGGGAAATAATGGGTGGGGAACAACTAGGAGATGAAACACTGGACGGGAGAGGGTTAACAGATTCACAGTCTCTGGACAGCATTCCTCCGATCTCCCCAAGGTTGAGAAGAGCTCAGAAAGTGGCAGAACAGAACTCACAGAGGGTACAAGCTCAGATTACGAGGCGTAGAAGTGAAGTAGGTTCATAGGGACTGAAGGGGGTGGGATCCTTAATTGGGAGCACCACCATTACTAGGAGGTGTGTTCTTTGTTCTCTCACTGTGATTATTAAAGTTTCTAACTGGTAAGAGGATTCCTTTTCCTTTGTTCTGCTTATCTACTGCCACGGGGGGGGGGGAGAGAGAAAGCTGATTCCATGAAGCCTGACACTGCAACACTTCCATTGGATGCTGGTATCTTTTGTTTTTTTCCAATTCAATCTTTATTAGTTCATAAACAATACACACAGAAAAATTAAAACATAACTTGAAAAAAAAGAAAAGTAAAAAATGCAACACCAAAACACAAAAATATTACAAACAGACTACTTTCTCCACTGACTTCTGACCTCCTCAGCATGGGTCCTTTGTTTCCTTATTAATTGCATCTTTTTTCAATAAACGTAACCTGGATTAAATGTGGTTTGTGCTCTTTTTGCCTTACGTTATTACAAGAGTTAATCAAAGCACACTAAAGCTTTGATGTGCGGACAATGTTCTTTTAGATATAATCTATAAATGTCCCATTCATTGTTAAACTTTTGGGTTGACCGATCCCTGATCTTCTCTGCCATATTCGCTGATTCCATATACTCAAATAATTTAACCTGCCACTCCTCTTCTGTTGGAAAGGTTGCTGGTATCTTTCTGGGCACAAATTCAAAGGGCTGGTTGTGAGCTATTAATCCCTATATGGCTTATAGCAGGGGTGGCCAACTCCCAAGAGAATGAGATCTACTCGCAGAATTAAAAACTGGCAGTGATCTACCCCTGTTGGGGGGGGGGGTTAAGGTCAAAATTGTTGACCTTTTTGGAAGGAAACCCCATTTTTTGGAGGAGGTTCAGATCGAAGGTGTGCACCCAAGGTGGACATACCACCCCAGAAACAGCATGACATGTGTCGTCCTCACCCCCAGAGGTATTACTCCTCCCCTGACACAGACACACATATAGTTTTAACATTTAATTGTTTTATAACAATTCTTTTTCCTGTTTTTAGCTGATTTTACTTTATCTTTAAGACATCTTGAGTCCCCATCAGGGAACAACAACAACAACAATAACAGCAGCAGCAGCAGTTGCTGAGACCACAGAAGAATAAGAAGAGTTTGGATTTGATATCCCACTTTATCACTACCCAAAGGAGTCTCAAAGCGGCTAACATTCCCCTTTCCCTTCCTCCCCCCCCCCAACAAACACTCTGTGAGGTGAGTGGGGCTGAGAGACTTCAAAGAAGTGTGACTAGCCCAAGGTCACCCAGCAGCTGCACGTGGAGGATCAGAGACACGAACCCGGGTCACCAGATTACGAGTCTACCGCTCTTAACCACTACACCATGCTGGCTCTTGTGCCTGAATCCTGCTTGCTGGCTTCCCAGAGGCATCTGGGATGATGGACTAGATGGGCCGTTTGTCTGATCCAGCAGCCTCTTGTTATGTTCTTAAGATTGACACTTCTCCCTTCACAACCACTGAACCAGGCATTGTAGATTCGTTGTCAAATCAATGATGGCTAAGCCTTGGGGTCCAATCCTGGGTTATTCCCCCCCCCTTTCAATCGTTAGTCCTGTGGAGAAGGTAGGAAGGAGAGGGGGGGCCATTCCCCCCAGGCTCACCTGGCTTTGCATCTTAATGTGGATTCTGAGCAAGAAAAGGGAGACTTTAAAAGTTTAAAAGTTTGCAGCAACAACACAAGGGCTGTGGAGGAAGACGACTGAGAAAAATATCTAAGGGACATTTTACACCGACAAGAGCAATAGACACGATTCAGAATGATAGGCAGACCAGCAGGAGGAGAGAAGATGCTGCAGAATCCAAGCGGCGAGGGAACGTGCAAGTCATCTCATCCTACACCCAAAGCAACACCATAAGGAGATGCCTGTCCAAATGTTTCTGTAAAAATCCCGACAAGAAGGAGGCTGAAAAGCTCTTAAATTATATCTCTCCCCCACCAACATTTCATTCAGATCAGCATTCCTGCCAGGAAAGTGATGGTATTCTGAGGTGTCAGAAAAGCTCCACTTGTTGTGTGCAGAATATGTATCTGTACACTCATGTCAAAATATTTCATTTCCTAACATACTTATTTCTCTAGATTTCTTTCCTGCCTAGATCCCAGAGGCTTGGGAGTGACAATTCAAGCATTATGAGGGAGTTGAAGGACCGAGTTGGTTATGTTTAGCCTGGAGAAGAGAAGACTGAGAAGTGATAGGATGATCATCTTCAAATAGCTGAAGGGTTCTCACGTGGAAGATGGAAAAAGCTTATTTCCTGCTGCTCCAGAGAGCAAGATCCATACCAATGGATTCAAATAACAAGAAAGGAGATTCTGATTAAACATTAAGAAGAACTTTCTGATGGTAAAAGCTGTTCAGTGGTGGAACAGACTCCCTCAGAAGGTGGTGGACTCTCCTTCCCTGGAGGTTTTTAAGCAGAGGTTGGATGGCCATCTGTCTAGATGACCGCTGGGGTCCCTTCCAACTCTACAATTCTATGAATTGTGGATCATATACTTCTAGAAGGACCCCCCAAGAGTCACCTGTTGCAACCTCCTAACAGATGACCCTCCAACCTCTTTGAAAAACCTCCAAAGAAGGAGAGTCCACCACCTTCTGAGGGAGTCTGCCCCACTGTCAAAGAGCAATTACCACCAGAAAGTTCTTCCTAACGTTCAGTTGGGATCTCATTTCTTGCCATTTGGATCCATCGCTTTGGGTTCTCCACTCTGGAGCAGCAGAAAATAAGCTTGCTCCATCCTCCACGTGACAGTCCTTCAGATCTTTGAAGGTGCCTATCGTATCTCCTCTCAGTCTCTTCTTCTTCTCCAGGCTAAACATACTCAATTCCCTCAACCATTCCTCGTAAGGCTTGGTTTCCAGACCTTTGATCATCCTGCTCACCTTCCAGCTTTTCAATATCCTCCCTCCATCTCCCCACTTTCCTGAACCAGCATGCAGCTACCATTCAAAAGAGTGCAATTGTTAGAGGACACCATTAGGTCTAGACCTGGCTGAGATGTTTCAAATGCCAGGATGGCAGGGGGTGCCATAAATGTCCGAGGCTGCCAACTAATCCCATGGCCTGTTCACACAGACTGCACAGTTCCAAGTGCTTGATTATAAACATTTTCCTATCTCTTGCTTTGGCCGGGGAAGGCTGTTATCAACCTCTTGATTCACCTAAAGGTCTCTGCGGTGATCTCTTCATCCCAAGCCTGCTAGGAATAATGACCCCCTTCCTGTCGCCACCAGCTCCACCACTCTTGCTATAATCAAAATGACTATCTGAGAAACAGAATCAAAGCACAGTCTGGAGAAGGAGTGATGCTGGAAGGAGGGGAAGGCTCAAAATGCCAACAGGAAGGGGATACAGTCAATGCTCAAGGTCGCAAGATTGCAAAAGAAGAAGGGGCATCAATTTCACCTCTGGAAGGTCAACGTTGGGCCAGAGAAACTTGAGATGAAACAGGAGATATTGGTAGGAGATATATTCATAAAGTGTTGCCTTACATTTGGGGGATCATTCCCCAACCTCATGGGCTCCAGATGTTTTGGGGGAGAATCCCCATACATCAAGCTAGCTGGGAATGATGGGAGTTGTAGTCCAGAACATCTGCAAGGCACCAGTGTTGGTGAGAGCTGATGAAGCCCAACAAAGCCCACCAGTGTGCATGAACCAAATGTGCCCCTAAAATATGCCAGTGGGGTACAGTGGTTAGAGTATTGGACTTGGTACCCAGAAGCATCTCTGCCTCCAACTGTGGAGGAAGTGCATAGCCACTGGGGCTAGCAGCCATCAATAGTCCTCTTCTCCAATCCTCTTTTAAAGTCATCCAGCTTGGTGGCCATCACTGCCTCCTGGGAGACAGAGCTCCATAGTTTAACTATGTGCTGCATAATTGGAGCCCCATGCAGTGTACAGGAGCACCTTCCTCTCCTGAGGTTCCATAAAATCAAAGAATGGTAGAGCTGGAAGACACCCCTTGGGCTGATCTTAGTCCGACCCCCTGCAATGCAGGAATCTCAGCTAAGCCATCTAGGACAGATGACCATCCAACCTCTGCTGGAAAACCTCCAAGGAAGGAGAGTCCACCACCTCCTGGGGGAGACCGTTCCACTGTTGAACAGCTCTTCCTGTCACAACGTTCTTCCTGATGTTGAGTCAGAATCTCCTTCCTTGTAACTTGAATCCATTGGTTCCCACTGATGGGTTTTCAGAAGCATCATTGCCTCTGACCTTGATGCAACCGAGGGCTGCTATACAAATCCGGCAGCCCCTTCAGATGCCAAGCAAAGCCAATCCTACCCACTGGAGCATCCGAGAATAGACTGGCTCCATGTTAAACCAGTGCAATTATGCACTCCAGCGCCACTGGCACAAGGAAGTCTAGCAGGATTGCGTGTCGGAAAGACCAAGCACAAAGCTGTCGGAGAGAGCCGCGCCAGCCCAATGCTCTTCTGACTTTTCCCACAAAAGGAACAACAAAAACATTTCTATGTGGATCCAGAGATTCTTGCACTGGGACGAGGAGTTTGGCACGCGGGCCGGGAGCCTGGTGGCTGATCAGTATGAGGCGTGCAGCTCCTCGCTTTGCTGTAAATACAGCCATTTCCTGCTTTATTGAGTTTCCCTTCTGCGGGGATTGCCTGATGAATCGGAGCATCTGGCTCCATTGGCAGCGCCAGGCGGTTGGTATGGAACCCTCTCCTCTGTATAAATGGGGTGGGAGGATCCTCAGGCTGTTCTGAAATGCTTCGGATCTTGGTCACAGACTGGCACTGATCTGGACAACCGAAATGGAAAGGGAATAAGCAGGATTCTCCATTGCTGTTCTGCAAAGGCCTTGGCACAGCCCCTTGGCTGTGTGCCCTGATAAATTGAGCCTAAGTGCAGAGCTGTGGTTCATGCAATTGATATAATCACATATTCTCCTTCTCCTGCACCATTCTCTCCCCATTTAACTCCCCTTCCTCTGTTGTCCATGATAGTAGGCACCTGCCTTGGCATCCTTTGCAAAGTACCAGGTACGTGGGTGGTGCTATGAGGGTGATAGCATTCTGCTCACGTGAATAAAGCCCTGAGTGCTCACTAGAAGGACAGATCCTGAAGTTGAGGCTCCAGTACTTTGGCCACCTCATGAGAAGAGAAGACTCCCTGGAAAAGACCCTGATGTTGGGAAAGATGGAGGGCACAAGGAGAAGGGGACCACAGAGGACGAGATGGTTGGACAGTGTTCTCGAAGCGACTAGCCTGAGTTTGGCCAAACTGCGGGAGGCAGTGAAGGATAGGCGTGCCTGGCGTGCTCTGGTCCATGGGGTCACGAAGAGTTGGACACGACTAAATGACTGAACAACAACAACAACACCCTCGCCTCAATCCGCCTTATAGGAAATAAGAAGCTGCCTTATACTGAGGACACTCCCAAGCCATGCATTGGAAACATTTTAACAGTCATAGCTTCCTCAAAAGAATTCTGGGAACTTGTTGACGGTGACAGGTAGGTAGCCGTGTTGGTCTGCCATAGTCAAAACAAAATAAAAAATAGAAATAATCCCTTCCAGTAGCACCTTAGAGACCAACTAAGACACCAAGAACAAACTTAGTTGGTCTCTAAGGTGCTACTGGAAGGATTTTTATTTTATTTTTTATTTTGTTTTGTTAACGGTGCTGAGAGTTGGTAGGGACCCCCTTGCAGAACTGCAGTTCATAAGGACATAAGAAGGAGCCTGCTGGATCAGGCCAATTGCTCATCTATTCCAGCATCCTGTTCTCACAGTGGCCAACCAGGTGCCCGTGGGATACCAACAAGCAGGATCCGAGCAGAAGAGCCCTCTCCCCTCCTGGGATTCAGAAGCATCACTGCCTACTGTGGAAGGGAGTTCCACAGTTTCGCTAGGCACTGCATGGCAAAATTTTATCTGTCCTGAATCTTCCAACCATCAGCTTCACTTGATGGCTCTAGGAAAGAGGAAGAACCGCTTACCTACCTATCCCTCTCTGCAGCCTGCAGAATTTTGCACGCCTCTCCCATGTCCCCACCTGACTTGCTTGCCTTTTTTCTGAGCTAAGTAAGTCCCAGACATAGTTTTTCCACATAGCGGAGTTGCTCTTCCCAAGCTCTCCAGTGAGGGATCCGGTTCCCAAAAGGCCAGAGCGACAACTGAAAGGGAAAAAGAGCCGTCTTCTGTTCATGTGTGTTTAGTTGAAGAAGAGACTGGTGCTGGTGGTCTCTGCTTTGACCCCAGCCACCAGAGTCATGACTGGGGAGCAGATGCAGAAGCAGCCCGTTGCCAGGAGAGAGCTTGCAAACACACTTGGTGGTTCTGCCAAGATGAGCGGGGCCAGGACTGTTTACTCCACGTTTGTGTTTCTAGCCAGTTTAAACAACGCAGGAGATCTGAGTTTCGTCTTCCCCAGAGTGCATCTGCTTGTTTATTTGTGCAAGGCTAAAGCCACCTGCTTTGATACTGCTTGCATCCACCACTTTTCAAAGGGGGCTTCCTTATATAGGCATCATTATCTTGCATTTGGATGCGAAACTCAAGAGATCAAAGCTGTGGCTGGAGCTCTGCAGGCACATCATTACGGGGGACCATTGGAAAGGGGGGTTTTGCCGCCCGCCACCCACCCCTGACTCAAATAAACACTGGGAACAGGTTATGCATAGACTCACAGAATTGTAAAATTGGAATGGTCCCTAAGGGTCATTTAGCGATGCAGGAATCAGAAAGAATCCCTGAGGAATGACCACCCAACCTCTGCTTAAAAACTTCAATCACAATCAGTTTTGATTTGGTCTATGGACCTGGATTGATACTTTTGAACTGATGCTTTTGAATTATGGTGCTGGAGGAGACTCTTGAGAGTCCCATGGACTGCAAGAAGATCAAACCTATCCATTCTGAAGGAAATCAGCCCTGAGTGCTCACTGGAAGGACAGATCCTGAAGCTGAGGCTCCAATACTTTGGCCACCTCATGAAAAGAGAAGACTCCCTGGAAAAGACCCTGATGTTGGGAAAGATGGAGAGAACAAGGAGAAGGGGACGACAGAGGATGAGATGGTTGGACAGTGTTCTTGAAGCTACCAACATGAGTTTGGCCAAACTGCGGGAGGCAGTGGAAGACAGGAGTGCCTGGCGTGCTCTGGTCCATGGGGTCACGAAGAGTCGGACATGACTGAATGACTGAACAACAACAACAACAACAACAACATGGACCTGGAATGTGGTGGTGGTGGTGGGGATAACAGTATCATCCGGAGGGCTAGAGGTTCCCACATGGGGAATGAGCGCCTTATGAAATACTAGCAGAAGGAATACTATTTTGAAATCTGTTCTCCTGGCACCAAGCAATGGGTTTCCTTACATTCTCCAACTGGCATCTTCGTCTGTGCTGTTAATCCTTTTGCTTTTATCCGTTGCTCACTTAGAAGCCCGCATGGTTTAATGCTTGAGGGTTTGGGCTCACAGTCACGCTGAATCATTGGGTTTTACTAGGGAAAAAAGTGAGGCATTCTCACACAAACATGATCCCTCTGCAAAGACCACGTGGAAATAC
Source organism: Lacerta agilis (assembly GCF_009819535.1). Taxonomy (NCBI): domain Eukaryota; kingdom Metazoa; phylum Chordata; class Lepidosauria; order Squamata; family Lacertidae; genus Lacerta; species Lacerta agilis. Next base: position 2,280,789 of record NC_046322.1, read on the forward strand.
AGGGGAAGTAAGTGTTCAATTGTCGTTGGAGGAAAACACATTGTAATAATCAGTGTGGATACAGGAGGTGTCTTGGTGCATAGAATCACAGAACTGTAGGATTCAAAGAGACCCAAGGGTCATCTATTCCAACCCCCTGCAATGCAGGAATCGCAACTAAATCATCCTCAACTGATGACCATCAAACCTCTGCTTAGAAACCTCCAATGAAGGACAGTCAACCACCTTCTGAGATTCAACATAAGTCGTGTGTCCAGATCAATGGGAGTAATGGTGCCACTCTATACTGCCTTGATCAAACCCCACCTGGAGTCCAGTGTCCAGTTTTGGCACCATAGTTTAAGAAGGATATTGAGGACAACCAGAATGATCAAGGGTCTGGAAACCAAGCCTGATGAGGAATGGTTGAGGGAATTTTCCCTGGAAAAAGGGAGATTGAGAGGAGATAACCATCTTCAAATATCTGAAGGGCTGCCACGAAGAAGAAGAAGAAGAAGAAGAAGAAGAAGAAGAAGAAGAAGAAGAAGAAGAAGAAGAAGAGTTTGGATTTGATATCCCGCTTTTCACTACCCGAAGGAGTCTCAAAGCGGCTAACATTCTCCTTTTCCCTTCCTCCCCCACAACAAACACTCTGTGAGGTGAGTGGGGCTGAGAGACTTCAGAGAAGTGTGACTAGCCCAAGGTCACCCAGCAGCTGCATGTGGAGGAGTGCAGACACGAACCCGGTTCCCCAGATTACGAGTCTGCCGCTCTTAACCACTACACCAAACTGGCTCTCACGAGTGCCACATGGAAGATGGAGAAAACTTGTTCTGGAAGGTAGGACATGAACCAGTGAACTCAAAGAAAGGAGATTCCAATGAAACATGAAGAAGAACTTCCTGAGGCTAAGAACTGGTGGCAGTGAAATAGACTCTCTCAGAAGGCGATGGACTCTCTTTCCTGGGAGATTTTTAAGCAGAGGGTTGGGTGGGGTCATCTGTCAGGGATTCCTGTATGGCATGGGATTGGGACAAGATCAGGGGTCAGCAAACTTTTTCAGCAGGGGGCCAGTCCACTGTCCCTCAGACCTTGTGGGGGGCCGGACTATATTTTGAAAAAAAAAATGAACAAATTCCTATGCCCCACAAATAACTCAGAGATGCATTTTAAATAAAAGGACACATTCTACTCATGTAAAAACACGCTGATTCCAGACTTTCTGCGGGCCGCATTTAGAAGGCGATTGGGCTGCATCCGGCCCCTGGGCCTTAGTTTGAGGACCCCTGGACAAGATGATCCTGGGGGGGGGGAGTCTCTTCCATCTTGGCAGTTCTATGGTTCTGTGACATGTTTTCTCCCTGGGGGGTTCTCTGCATGCTCAGGACAGAGGACCCAACAGCAGCAGAGCCCAAAAGGAGAGGGCTGACGTGGTTGCCTTGAGAAAACCTCACTGCCTATAACAGCGGGGTTTATCCTCTGAAGTGAAGAAAGCTCTAACACCAGTCGGAGTTTGTAAGATGGATTGCCTTCAAGAGCTGAAGAAAAGGCCCATCCCTCCCCCTCCTCTCTCCCCCCCCCCCACCAGCAGCTTCTGAGCAATGCTTGGTCCAAATAACAATTCCTTCCACTCTTCCAAAGGTCACACATCACCCCCTTTTGGCCACAGCCTCCAGCCACGAGCTCACGCCTGCTTGTTTGTTCTCTAAAAATCCATTTCTGAGTTGCGCTTTATGAAGCCGTCTCTCTCACAAGGGGGGTTGAGTAAGCAGCCGGCCTGCCGCTTGATTGCTCATGAAATGCGCAACGCAGCGGGGCGAGTATAAATCTCCAAAGTTTCCCTCCAGCGCCACTCCTCATCCAGGCCTAGCTCTTGTCGCCTGGCAATGCCTGTTGGACGCTGCTGCCTGCTGAGGTTTTCCATCCCATTCCCCAGGTTCTGTGTTGTCCCTTCGGTGCTCAGGGGCACCACTTTCCTGACCGAGGTGTTTGCCGGAGCAATTTCCAAGCGTAGACTGACAAGCGAGGCTGCCTGCGATCCCAAGGCACAGCTTGGTAAATTGCAATCAGTTTTTTGTTCCGAGGGAGAAACATCTTTTGAGTAGAAGCTGTGGCAATTCATGTTCTGCAACATCCGCCTTGATGCTGCAATCACTTTTACATTTCATTCCCTTTTTAATGCGGGATTTTTGTGCCGGGGAGCATATAAGCCGGTAATCCTGGAAGATAATAACACCTTCCGAGTTGGCGACTGGCTTCCTGTTCGGGAGAGAGACTGAGGAAAATAAAGTGGAGCTCGTATAGTTGGAGCTCCACTTTATTTATCCCAGCTGCACAAGACATGGGAAACCTCCGCAGGTGCAGGGTGTGTAGGAGATGTGCATGAGGGTCCTGGGATTCCTCTGCCCCGCCAAGATGGCGGCGAGGAGTGTGGGAGGTCGCCTCAGCTCCAAAAGGAAATGGCAGAGTTGGGAAAGCATTCAAAAAAAGCTCAGCCAAGAGGACCACAGGGAATGCAGTGACCCCCCCTGTGAAGAGAGATTGGGATGTTTGGGACTTCTTAATCCGGAGAAAAGTTGAGGAAGAGTTGATATGCTGGATGCAGGAGAAAATGGGGAGAGATAAGTTCCCCTCTTTCTCTCATAACCCTGGAACTCGTGGAGATCTGGCGAAACTGAAGGTTGGAAGATTGGGAACAGATTTTAAAAGGGTTGGTTGGTTTTAGATTTATATAACACGGGTGGCGCTGTGGTCTAAACCACTGAGCCTCTTGGGCTTGCCGATCAGAAGGTTGGCGGTTCAAATCCCCATGACGGGGTGAGCTCCTGTTGTTCTGTCCCAGCTCCTGCCAATCTAGCAATTCAAAAACACACCAGTGCAAGTAGATAAATAGGTACCGCTGTGGCAGGAAGGTAAATGGCGTTTCCATGTGCTCTGGCTTCCATCACGGTGTCCCGTTGTGCCAGAAGCAGTTTAGTCCTGCTGGCCACATGACCCGGAAAGCTGGCTGTGGACAAACGCCGTCTCCCTCGGCCTGAAAGCGAGATGAGCGCTGCAACCCCTGAGTCACCTTTGACTGGACTTAACCGTCCAGGTGTCCTTTACCTTTACCTTTACTGCCCTTCATCATAAGATCTCAGGGCAGTTCACAGATTAAATAAAAGAAAATACGTAAAACAAAACAGCAAAACAATAACCTCCACTTCCCACAGAAACATTTAAAAGGCTGCAGAATATTAATCAGCCCAAGGCCTGGTTGATGAGGAACGTTTTCACCCGGCACCTAAAAGTATATAATGAAGGCGCCAAGCGAACCTCCCTAGGGAGGTTCTTCTTGCAGTGCATAGTTAATCTATGGAACTCCCTCCCACAGGAGGCCATGATGGCCGCCAACTTGGATGGTGCAACAAACCTCCCTGCCAACTTCCCCTCTGTTACTACCGGTAAGTGTATTTCTTCTGAGGTGTTCCGGGTCACTTTTCCTATTCTCCCCACCCTCAGTGCCTTGAGGTCCGTCTGTGTGGATAAAGAATACCTCTCAGCTGTCAGTTCCGGGTCTCTCTCTCATTAGATCCCCCCCCCACTGGGTCAGTCATCTAAACCCTTTTAGCAACTGTGTAGCCTTACCGAGGTTTCTGCCCTTTCCCCCCTCCCGAGTGAAACTCCAAGACACAAACTATGACCCTGCAGGTCAGTTTTGTCTTTTCCCTGAGTTCACCTCCTCATGAGCATCCATCTATCGCTGGACCAAATAAATGACTCTTTTCTCTTGGCTCAACAAAAGCAAGTCTTTATTTCTTTCAGAACATCATGTTTCAAGCACTTCAATAGTTCATCAGCTTAGTTACATCTAAAGTATAAACTCTTTCAGTATAACCGACTGATCTTCATCCTATCCTAGCCTACCCACCACTATCCTGGTCCCACACCCTCCTTCTTCCAGTCACCACTCACTCCCTCTCTCTCCCAACGGCTGCTCCCTCCTTTTAAAGTGTGGGATGTCCCGCCTCCCACGAGATATCTGCCACTCAAACTGGGGTGCACATTAACTCCTAAAACACTGTGGGTTTCTGAAAATCCCTTAACTTACGTCCGATTCGTTACAAATCCAAACTCCTCTTCTTATTCTTCTTACAGATGGCTTTAAAAGAGGATGAGATAAATTCATGGAGGAGGAGAGAGCTATCATTGGCTGCTAGCCAGGATGGCTGTACTCTGCCTCCCAGTTGGAGGTGGCAATGCTTCTGAGTACCAGTTGCTGGAAACCCCAGGAGGGGAGGGCGTTCTTGCGGTCGAATCCTGCTTGTGGGTTTCCCACAGGCATCTGAACGGCCACTGTAAGTAACAGGATGTTGGACTTGATGGGCCATTGGCCCAATCCAGCAGGCTCCTCTTATGCGATGGTTGGAGCAAATATGGGGAGCAACAGAGAGGGAGCAGTCAAGGCTTCGGTCCTGCTCAACATGGGTCCTTTAAGGCTAGGTGCTGAAGACAGCTTGATTTCACCAGGAGGGTTGCAGTTGGAACATCCATACCTCATGCCAATCTATCACAACAAAACCTAGAGCTGTCTTGTAATAAAGCACCCGAACGAGAGCTCTGCTTCTCGTTTGTACTCCATGTTGTTTCGGACAAGAACATCACAATTTGTTTCTGGTCAGCTCAGCCTCATTCATCTTGTTGCTTGATGCTGTCAGGGGTGATACATGATGGTTGTTCATTGAGCATGAGCAAAACCCAATTGGCTGCATGCTTGTGGGCTGGGAGAAGTGGCACACCTGATTTGCTGGCACGCAGAAACATAAAGCGCAATGGTGCCTGTCAATTGGTTAATGAGAAAATTGTGCAAAACTTGCCTTTCTGCAAAAGGAGTGTTCTGGGACAATGAACGTGGCGGCATCTCTGCCAGGCTCACACTCCTGGAATCGAGGCAGTCCCCTCGTTTCACCAGAGGCTCAATACAGCCCCCCTGCGAATCCCAAAGGCATCCTGCCTGAAGTTTGTTACGACCACATCACTTTAGATGAAACTCTCCAATCTTCCTTTGAGTGCCAACTAATTCCCACAGACAGTGTAAAGCACAAATACAAATACCACTGGTCCCAACACATCTTAGATTAGGTGCATCTAGAAATCTGCTTGAGAGCTCTTTTTTCTCCAGAGGGTCACCACCCTCCAAACCTCCTGGAACCATGATCTCTTGGGGAGTGGGTAAAGGTAAAGGTAAAGGGACCCCTGACCATTAGGTCCAGTCGTAGATGACTCTGGAGTTGCGGCGCTCATCTCGCTTTACTGGCTGAGGGAGCTGGCATACAGCTTCTGGGTCATGTGGCCAGCATGACTAAGCAGCTTCTGGCGAACCAGAGCAGCGCACGGAAACGCCGTTTACCTTCCCACCAGAGTGGTACCTATTTATCTACTTGCACTTTGACATGCTTTCGAACTGCTAGGTGGGCAGGAGCTGGGACTGAGCAACGGAAGCTCACCCCATCACAAGGATTCGAACCACCAACCTTCTGATCGGCAAGCCCTAGGCTCTGTGGTTTAGACCACAGCGCCACCCATGTCCTCCAATTTCAATTGTAAGACCATTTTCACAGAGACACTCTCTGGATCTCCCTGAAATGCAAAACAAATTTTAAAAGCCCACCTTTCATATTGTAAGTCCCCATAAATCTACTGTAACTAAGCCTAATTATGTGCAACTGAAATAAATGCATATTCTCCCCCCATTGACCACAACATCTGTTGAGGCAAGGCCCTGTCCGCTTGCTCCTTCCTTCCTTCCTTCCTTCCTTCCTTCCTTCCTTCCTTCCTTCCTTCCTTCTTCCACCTCATCTTTCTCTTTGAAATGAGAGCTTACAAGCGGTGAAACAGGAAAAACAACCCAGTAAAACTCTACATCAAGTGTGTGCTGCATAATGCTCCATGCACACTAATGAGGCCTCCCTCATGCTCATGCTCAGTCAAGGGGGTTGTATATTAATATGTATGTTCTCCGTGCACTTCCGAGTCTGCCAAGTGGACAACTAGGAAATCGGTGCACGCTTGCAAGGATTGGGAGTGTGGACTCAGCACCACGGAACCAACACTTCCGAAGAGCATCTTTCTTCCCCTCCATTGCCTCTGCCCTGTGTGGCATTAGCCAGCTCCCACCAGCTTGCTGCCGTCCAAAAATCAATCTGCAGAGATGTGAAATGGCTCACCTAAGAGGCTCTTGAATTGGCAGTTTCATCAGGCAGAAAGGCGGGAAATGTTTGGCGGTTGCCTTCAGGAGGAGGGACCTTCAGGCAGAAGGAGGGAGGACAAGAACAGAGGAGATCAGGGTTGAAAATTTGCTATGTGTCAAATCCCTTTAGGGGAGGGAGATAGATCCTGGCACAAGAGTCCTCTGGGCTTTTGCAAGGCACATTAGGTCTGATGGTTGAAATGTCAGTCTTCACGCCGGATGGTGACCTTTTGAGCTTTGCTTAGGGACTGGGAAAGTGCAGGGAAAATGGATCTCCATTTCAAGGAGAATTGAATGATTTCCATCTGAGCAGATTTCCTCCACTCGGTGCCAACGCATTTAGAGGGCACCAAGTGGGTCACGGAGAAGGCTGCATTCACACAGAACCAGCCTTGCATTGGGGTTCATGGAGAAGAATAAAAGGATGTAGCAGGATTCTTCACTCCACCATGGGCAGGGCTATTGCAGCCCATTGTTCTGGTCCTGCACAGGGATGGCGAGGGCTTGCTGGATTGCTAAGTATTGTTGAAAATGCTTTGCTGAGAATGTGCTGCTCCAAAATTTTTGTATCTCACAGAAGAGTTGAAAAGGACACCAAGCGTTGTATAGTCCAACCTCCTGCAATGTACAGCCCACCCTGAGACCTCTGGGTACAGGGCGGCATATAAATTCAATAAATTAACAACAACAACAACAGCAACAGCAGCAGCAGCAGCAGCAGCAACAACAACAACAATCCTACATAGTGCAGGCACAGGTTTTGCTGGTGGCAATGAGAATGGAAATGACCACAAAGTGAAATGATGGTCGGTTTCTGGGTCAATGTCATTCAAAAAAATGTGGGTCTCTGCAAAGCAGGACAATTCAGCTTGGAGCTCATTGACATCAGGAGTCTGAGCTCTCAAAATGTAAGTGAATGGTGGGGTGATGGTGTGGACCTCAGGACTGAAGTCCAGGGCCCCAGATCCCAGCCACACACACACCCCAAAAAATGTCTTCCCAGTGATTGGCAAATGGTTGCAGCAGTGGCAGACAGGCCTAGGGTCAGCTCCTGGGGTGGGCTGGGCGTAACACGCAGACCCCTAGGATCCATGTCATGCTTTCTTCTCCTTGAACACTGAACACATGCAGAACATAGCTGCCAACTTTTCCCTTTTCTTACGAGGAATCCTATTCGGAATAAGGGAATTTCCCTTTAAAAAAGGGAAAAGTTGACAGCTATGTGCAGAAGGTCCTGCTGGGTTCAATCTGTGGTGGTTCCAGTGAAAAGGATCTGCTATCAGTTGATGGGGAGAACCCATTTTCGGGGCCCTGGGCAAGCTGCTGCCAGTCAGAGCAGACAATATAGATCCTGGTAGACAAAAAAATCTGGAGCTGCTGCTGCCCGGCATCTCCCAGTGTCCTTTGCTGTTTTGAAACAGGTTGCTGGGCTAGACTGACATGCAGGCTTTCACCTGGCAAGGTTACTTGGCCATTCCTAATGGGACGTGGAGGAGAACCCCCTTGTGGGCTCTGGCCCACAGGGGCTCAACTGCCTTCTACTAATGCCACAGGCCTCCCCCCCCCTCCCCTGCAGCCCTGCCTTTCTCCGGGTGCCCTTCAGGCCAAGGCAGCTCAGCACGCCTGCTCATTTCCAAGCCAATCTCTTTCCCAGGCAGTCTCCAAGAGGCAGGAGACAAAGCGGAGAGACTCAGCATCTCGTGCATCGCGGAGCAGTGTGCAAACCTCTTCCCTCCCCCCTCCCCCTCCCCCGTCTTGGCCGATCGATATGACGCTCCCGCTGGGCTGTTTTCATTTCATAATATTTATTGGCTTGCTTTATTGTCAGAATCATTACAGTTCAATGTACTGCATGGATTTTATGCCAGCCCTGTTTAGTTTGCCTTGTTTTTAACACTCCTATTGCCCGACAACGCTCTGCCTTTTGGCGTCATATTCCTTATGGGGAGGTGACCCCTTTCCCCGCATCGCCACCTGCGAAAGTGAAAGAAGTCTGCTGAGGGCTTTTCTTGGCTCTTTCTTTTAAAGATGCTGTTCATCTGAGGTTTGTTTTCTGTTTTGTTTTTAAGTAAGCATCATCTCTAAGTCAGGAGGCAGGTGATTATCACCTTCAGTTTAAAACAAGGACAGATTAAGGCAGCAATCCTAAACACGCTTACAAGACAGGAGGGAATCTGTCGGTTTTGGTTTCTTTTTCCAAGTTCACTTCTCCACATTTCCGCATCATTTTGCAATTTGTTGTAAGTGCTCATGAAAATTCACCATTTTCAGGTGAATTTCTCCTAATTTACAAATTTGTGCCTACCATGCACATTTTTGGAAACTGTTTCCCCCAGTATAGTGTATTTTTGCATTTTTCTGGTTGGCATCCATCTGTCTTGAGAGACAATGGAGTGCTCCTTTTGGGGTGAAGTCAAACCGCTGCGTTTGCAGCACTCAAGTGACCTCCCTGGGGGCACAAGCCTGGGCTGTGTGCATGGAGGTCCTGGGCTGCCCAGACAAAAAGACCCCCCCTCTCGGCCTTGCCGATGTGGTCCAAAGGAAACCAGAGCAAGACACTTGGCACCAGCTTGGCTGCAGGAGTTGCTGGAAGGAGGCATACAAGGGCCACCAAACCATCTTGGGGACTCCACTCCAGATTTGTGTGGGGTTTACTCCTTAGCCTTTTCGTCTCCTGAATATAACCCACAAGGCAGCGGAGATTTAGGATCAGAGTTTTCCTTCTCCTATATGGACTCCCTTCCCAGGTGGATGAGCCCCACCTGCCCATCACTTCCCTCTACAGCACATGCAGAAACCACCTTCTGGACCATTGGACTCACTATTGGTCTCATCCACACAATCCACCAGAGCCTATTGTGATGACCTTAGGCAGGCAAGCAAGCCCCGATAAGAATTAACGAGTCTCTGGCAGTTTTATGGTATGTTTGTTTACAATTAACATCCAGAGAGCAGCTCCGAGCCTGCTGCTCTGAGCTACGATTTGGCCACTCTGAATCTCCACCCCTGTCGCAGAACAAAGTGTGCCAAAGTCCAATCCTTCCTCTCTTGTACTTCCATTGCTTTTTAACCCTTTCAGCTCTTCTGGTTCGGGGAGGAGGTGGGTCAACTTCTCCGCCGCTCTCAAACGAAGAGCCTTCTAAACGCTGCCTCTCTCCTGGTTGCATAGCAAACCCCCAATGTCATCTATCTCCTCCCCCACCGGTCTGCCTGCAAACTCTCTGAATCTGCTTCTCTATCTGAGTCTGGGAACTCTTGAGGAAGGGGGACTGAACTAACCTACTCCTGCTCTGTCTGTGGTTGCAACCCCTCATCTCCAGAGTCAGACTCTGGCTCCCTCTGAAATAGCATTCCTTCACCTCCAGAGTCAGACTCTTCCCAGGCGTTCAATTCAGCTACGTCCCTGACACTTGTCTTCGCTTGCAGGGGAAGTCCCTAACTCACTGTGGGTTTGAGACCCATAGGCTCCCCATGCCTGGTTTAGCCCGCCAGTCAAAGCCATTCCTGGGAGGTGGCTGCTGTCTCATGCTGACAGGTGAGAGCTGTGTGCAGGTGAGGACCAAAGGTGGACAAACTGCCCCAGAAGAAGCACAATGTGTTCTCTACCCTCCCATAACAACCCACACTTATGTATGCTATTTTTGCAATTTTTTCCCCACTGATCTATGCATTCACCCTAGTGTATGCATTCTGCACAAATTATGTGGCTGGAGAATTGACTACAAAATTCACAGAGGTTCTGGTTTTGACCTCCAAAGCCTTTAACGGCTCAGGACCGCAATACCTCAAGGACCGCCACTCCCCATATGAACTGACCCAAACTCTGCAATCATCATCAGAGGACCTCCCTTGTGTAACTCTTCCACGAGGAGTCCGGAGAGTGGCAACATGAGAACGGGCCTTCTCTGCAGTGGCCTGATGCTCTCATTACAAATTTTAAGGCTCCAGACAAAAACATTTCTCTATAACCAGACCTTTGGCTGATTATAGAGCATTATATCGCTCAACATCAAAAAAAAACTAAGATCATGGCCACTGGTCCCATCACCTCCTGGCAAATAGAAGGGGAAGAAATGGAGGCAGTGAGAGATTTCACTTTCTTGGGTTCCATGATCACTGCAGATGGTGACAGCAGTCATGAAATTAAAAGACCCCTGCTTCTTGGGAGGAAAGCAATGACAAACCTAGACAGCATCTTAAAAAGCAAAGACATCACCTTGCCGACAAAGGTCCGTATAGTTAAAGTGATGGTTTTCCCAGTAGTAATGTACGGAAGTGAGAGCTGGACCATAAAGAAGGCTGATTGCCGAAGAATTGATGCTTTTGAATTATGGTGCTGGAGGAGACTCTTGAGAGTCCCATGGACTGCAAGAAGATCAAACCTATCCATTCTCAAAGAAATCAGCCCTGAGTGCTCACTAGAAGGATCCTGAAGTTGAGGCTCCAGTACTTTGGCCACCTCATGAGAAGAGAAGAGAAGACTCCCTGGAAAAGACCCTGATGTTGGGAAAGATGGAGGGCACAAGGAGAAGGGGAGGACAGAGGATGAGATGGTTGGACAGTGTTCTCGAAGCTACTAACATGAGTTTGGCCAAACTGCGAGAGGCAGTGAAGGATAGGAGTGCCTGGCGTGCTCTGGTCCATGGGGTCACGAAGAGTCGGACACAACTGAACGACTGAACAACAACAGCAATATCGCCTGTTTAGGGAAGTTTTTAACCTGTGATATTTTAATGTATTTTAATATTTGTTGGAAGCTGACCAGAGTGGCTGGGGAAACCCAGCCAGAGGGGCAGGGTACAAATAAATAATAATAATAATAATAATAATAATAATAATAATAATAATAATAATAATAATAATAATTTTAAAAATATGTTTGTGGCAGAGGAATTATTGGGTGTTGCTGTTGTTGTTGTGAATTTTGTGTTCTCGTTTTGTATTTTTATGTTGCGAACTACCCTGTGATCTTCAGAGGAAGGGCAGGATACAAATTTGATAAATAACAGAAAATAGGAACAGCCTCGTTGCACCTGATGAATGGATCTGATGGGGCCTCGATTTCAGCTCTTCAACCTTGTCGTCCCCGACATGAATTCAAAAGCAGCCACCGATCTCAGACAAAGGCGGGCAAGCAATGTGAACGAGTCAATTCCTCCGCTGTGCTGCTGCCTTCCCATCCCTGACTGTGCAGCGCTTTCCCTTCACACACTGAGGTTGTTAATACGAGGGCAAAACTGAAGGAATCCTCTCACCCCATACATTTTCAATTACCGCCTGCATGCAATGCTTTCCTATCACCCCACCCTCCTGGGCTGTGCCTCACCTGCCTGGCGAGCATGATTTGCTTTTCATGTGCAGCGCACTGATATACTTCCCAAAAAAGAAATGAAAACCTTAAACAAAAGATGTGTTTTTCCATTTCCTATTCACATTTATAATTAATTCCTAATCTGATAGCATTTGGGCAGGAACAGCTGAATGGCAGATCCTCAGAGAGGCACTGCCTTACATCCTTCTCCGTGTTAAATTTTAACCACTTTGGCACATGTTCCTCTTGCAAAACACCCAGTAGCTTTACTGTGGCTGCCTGTGTGCCACCAAGGCACAGGGGCACATGGAGGGTGCCTTAGTATTCAGGGCGACAGCAGAGCAAAGGGGAAGGAACATCAAGAAGGATATTGGCAAGGTGGAACATGTGCAGAGAAGGGTGACCGAGATGATCAAGGGTCTGTAAGCCAAGCCTTAGGAGAAAGGGTTGAGAAAATTGGGTATGTTTAGCCTGGAGAAGAGAGGGGATAAGAGAGCCACTTTCAAATATTTGAAGGGCTGCCCTGTGGAAGATGGAGCAAGCTTCTTTTCTTCTGCTCTGGAGGGTAGAAGACTTTGGATTTGATATCCCGCTTTATCACTACCCTAAGGAGTCTCAAAGCGGCTAACATTCTCCTTTCCCTTCCTCCCCCACAAGCTCATACCAAGAACAAACTTACCCTGTTTCTCATAAAATAAGACGTCCCTATAAAATAAGCCATGGCAGGATTTTCAAGCATTTACGAAATGTAAGACATACCCCGAAAATAAGCCGCAGTGCTGGGCGCAGTTCTGGAGGACACCAAGGAAGAGGCGAGGCTGCCCGCACCTTAAAGCCTCCTTCCTGCTGGAGGAGCCGCCCTCCAGCTGCTGCCCATCTTCTTTACCGCAGCGCCGCACCGAGTGGAACACCCAGCAGCCTCACCTCTGCCTGGCCCGGCCGAGGCCTGCCAGCTCGGCACCCGGAACCGGCTGCTGCTGCTGCAGCACCACCGCAAGGGACGTTCAGCAGCGCCGCGCGGAGCGCTCCGAGCCAGCGGCCTGGCCTCCGCCTGCCAGCTCGGCGCCTGGAACCGGCTGCTGCTGCAGCGCCGAGCATAACGCCCGGCAGCGCTGCGCGGAGCGCCCTGAGCCAGCGGCCTCCCCTCTGCCTGGCCTTGCCTCTGCCTGCCAGCTCGGCGCCCGGAACCGGCTGCTCCTGCAGCGCCGAGTGGAACACCCGGCAGTGCTGTGTGGAGCACCCTGAGCCAGCGGCCTCGCCTCCGCTTGGCTCGGCCGAGGTCTGCCGGCACGGCACCAACAACCGGCTGCTGCTGCAGCTGTGAGAGGGACGCCTAGCAGCACCACGTGGAGCCCCGAGCCAGCGGGACCCAGCAGAGAACCCAAGAGGTTAAACTATTGGGATTGGGACTAAATTACTCCTCCCCCCCCCCAAATACTTGCCATTGTATTTGAATTTCCTTTGTGTTAAAAGAAGAAAAAAAAGTTTAGCAAAGAACATACATAAGCTGTGCAGTCTTGGCAGCCTGCACCCACATTTAGTACTTCTCATGGCTCTCACTTGGTCCGTTTATAAATCTGTGGTAATAAAAATAAGACATCCCGTGAAAATAAGCCATAGTGGGGTTTTTTGAGGGAAAATAAATATAAGACGGTGTCTTATTTTCGGAGAAACACGGGTAGTTGGTCTCTAAGGTGCTACTGGAAGGATTTTTTGATATTTTTATTTTATATTTTGTTCCCCCACAACAAACACTCTGTGAGGTGAGTGAGGCTGAGAGACTTCAGAGAAGTGTGACTAGCCCAAGGTCACCCAGCAGATGCATGTGGAGGAGCTGGGACGCGAACCCGGTTCACCAGATTACGAGTCTACCGCTCTTAACCACTACACAAAGGTTTCGAAGGGCAAGACTGAACAACAAGAAATAATTTTCTGGCAGTAAGAGCTGCTCAACAGTAGACCTTGGAGCCCTCTCCCCTTCAGCATTTTCCAGGAACTGGTATATTCAGAAGCAGTGCTGCTTCCAGTTGGGGAGACAGAGCAGAGCTAGTAGCCATCGACAGCCCTCTCCTCCATGAATACAGTGGTCCCTCGGTTTCCGAACGTCTCTGTTGATGAACATTTCGGTTTTGGAACACCGTAAACCCAGAAGTAAATGCTTCAGTTTTCGAACCCTTCCACAAGATCCTGTCGGCTGTTGAGTCCTGTTGGCTGGGAAACCGCACCTCAGTTTTCGAACGTTTCAGAACTCGAATGGATTACGTTCAAAAACCGAGGTACCACTGTACAGTCATACCTTGGTTGCCAAATGCCTTGAAACTCGTACATTTCGGCTCCCGAACGATCGAAAACCAGAAGTGAGTGTTCCAGTTTTCTAATGGTTTTCGGAACCCGAACGTCCGACGGGGCTTCCACGGTTTCCGATTGGCTGCAGCAGCTTCCTGCAGCCAATCAGAAGCCATGCTTTGGTTTCCAAACAGACTTCCAGAATGGATTCTGTTCAACTTCCAAAGTACGACTGTATGTCTAATTCTCTTTTAAAACCACCCAGGTGGTAGCCCTCACTGCCTCTTGTGGCTGTGGGTTCCAAAGTTTAACTGTGTGCTGCGTAAAGAAGTACTCTATTTTTCACAGGTAGATCCATTTAGGAGGAGCATCCACAAGTTGACCTTCCCTATGAGTTATCCTCATGCCCCAATCTACCTCTTACCAGAACCTTCTCCAGTCCATTACTGAGGTCTTCTCTCCTGACATCCGCCCCCTATGCACCACACTAGCCTGGATCCTACCTGATCTTCTTGCATTCTCTCGTTTTGACGTCTTCTCGTTCGTCATCATGCCAACTCACCTAGGCATGCTTTTGGACCACCTGCGAAACCTATTTCGCACCAGATTTTAACCTTGCTCCGTGTGTATCACCTTTTTGGAGATCAGCCCAATCAACGGCTCTGTGCATCCCAGGAGCGTCTTTGGAACTTACTGCTGGACTTCCAACCAAAGGCTTGGCGAAAGGTCCATACCTTTGACCCTGCTTCACTAACAAAAATCTGAAATAACTTCAGGCATAGTCTCCCAAGCTCAATGCCTGGCTCCCATCGCTTCTAACCACACACAATTCCAGCAGCACTTTTAGCCAAGCACTAAGAGAAGTAACTTTGGAACTGTCTCGGTCTTAATTGCTAATTCCGCCTTTTAGTTTGGAGCCCTCATTGAGTTTGAAAGGCGATTGTGTTGGAACATTATTCCATTGTTCATATTTTAAATGTATGCTGCTGTGCTTTGTCATTAAGATTACCATACCTTTAATGCTTTAAAATAAATTCCTCCCTCTTCTATAATTTCTGGGTGGGTACAACTTTTCTAGCTTTCAGGGGATTCAGATACATGAACACACAGAGAGAGACTGGCATTTGGTTTGATTCTAGCTAAAAGTCCCATTTGGGTAGCATGTTTAACACACAAGGAATCCGCAAATACATGTGTATTTAGCCACCATGGCTGGTAGCCACTGATAGCCCTCCTCTATAGGAATTCATCTAATCGTCCTTTAAAGCCATCCAAGTTGGTGTCCATTACTGCCTCTAGTGGGAAGGAGTTCCACAGTTTAATTTTTAAAAAAAATTAATATAACTTTATCAGTAATAACAACATAACACAGCAATACATGAAAACAAAAAGAAAAGAATGAAGCATAACAGAAAAATTTCACATCATACTAATCCAAACTCATGTCCAAAAGAAGTTTGGGAAAAAAGAAAAAAAAATACAATAAAAAGAAAAAGAAAAAAACTAAACTAACCTCTTCTCAACACCGTATTTATCTTTTACATAACCACTATAATAAAATAAATAAAATAATGACTTCCACCGATCACACAACACTTCAAATCAGTCTCATGTTATCTTTCTGTATTTCCTTGTCCTCTCTAACCTAGTTTTATTTACTTTACATGAATCCCTATTCAATCTCTTTCCTCTTCATGGAGTCGTTCTAAACTCAGCCAGATGTTTACCTTTGAAGCTTGTTTTATAAAATATTCATTCAAACATTCCCATTCCCCAGTTTAATTATGGGAGTTCCACAGTTTTAACTACGCACTGAATTTTAGCGCAGGAAGTCGGGTGACATAGCAGGTGACCAATCAGGAGACGCTGACTGATATGAACCGTTTTTTTACAATGTTTTTGGAATATTTTGGTTGGTTGGTTTTATGATTGCTGTAGCTGCTGACCTGGGCTCCTTCAGAAGGAAGGGCAGGACATGAAAGCAAAAAAATGTAAATATAAAACTCTCAGAATGGATGCTGGATCATCCCTCTGCACCACCAGCCAACAAGCATCCATCTGAAGTTGGCCTTCACCATTTTTTGCCCCATGCTCAAAATACTCGGTCTTGTAGTACATATCCCGATTTGGCTAATGTTGTAACGTGGGGATCGTGATTCAGCAAGTGATTTCAGCTCTGACATAGCAGGCAGGAGACAGCTTCTTCATGTAACACTCTTTATTCAGACAAACAAGACAGGGGAACTGAGGAGAGGGATGCTACATTTATAGGGACAGAAGACTGGCTAGAAAGGATACATTTTGGAGGAAACTATCTCAAGCAATCACAAAGCTGCCTTTTGGTGGGAACCAATAAAACTGAGGATCCAAATGCAGCAACTTGAATGAACCAATAGTAGCTGTTCCTTCTGGAACAGGAAGGCAGTTACTTTCCCCTAATGTGAATACAGACAATAGTAATACAAAATAGAAAATTCTTTCCAGTAGCACCTTAGAGACCAACTGAGTTTGTTCTTGGTATGAGCTTTCATGAAGAAGTGTGCATGCACACGAAAGCTCATACCAAGAACAAACTCAGTTGGTCTCTAAGGTGCTACTGGAAAGAATTTTCTATTTTGTTTCGACTATGGCAGACCAACACGGCTACCCACCTGTAATAGTAATACAGATATTATAACCCTTGAGTCAATACACAACAGCTAAAACATATTCCAAGGTCAGTAGACTCCTGACTTAGGTGAACCAGTGCGTTCACTCCTCGTCCCTCTTCAATTTCACATCCCCACCCCCCACCGTAATTGGGATTCATTTAAAGCATCTCCAACCATCTTTCCGGCTTCCCTCTCCTTGCATCTTTTAAAACTTGCATCTTAGAAGAAGCTTTGAGTCCTTGTTTGCTGCTATCCCCTGAGGACTCCTGCCTTGCATCTAAATAGCTGCCCCTCCGAGTGTAATATGCTGGCGAAGTATCATAATGACTTTGGATCCTGCACTAATGAAATTATCTTGCCAGGCGCTGGAATGATGCTGTTTACAAACGGTCCAGTAATTCATTCTAAAGGGAGCCAACACAGATTGGCACCTACTTAAATACAGACCGGAGGTATGAAAACACAGGAAGCTACTTTACATGGGATGGGTGAATCTATCCGTTTTGCCTTCTCTCTGTTTCCCATTTCTCCAGTCTGAAGTTCAATACTCCGCATTAGTTTGCTATTCAAAACAAGACCTCATGAAAATGCATCAGCATTTTAAGTGCTAATTGATTCCAATATCCACACGTTCGTATGCCTAATCTTGCCTAATATACACATTTTTGCAAAGCAATTTCCCCTAGTATAATGCACTCTTGGATGTCAAAGTGTCAGAGGCACTTGGAGAGGGGGGGGGAGAGAGAAAGACTGTAGGCATGGGTTTAACACTAATGCTAGGAGCCTCCAAGCCAAGATGGGTGAACCGGGGTGCCTGGTCTTAAAAGAAGGTGTTGATATAGAAATCTGGTGAAATGGAGAGAGCCAGAGAGAGATGGTTATCTCTAGATATTGTCACAAAAGTTGGGGGCCTCCCAGGGGCGTCGCTGGGTGGGGTGGGGGCAGTACACCCTGGGTGACAGGGGAGGGTGGGGGTGACAAGCGGCAGCCCCTCCCGTCACTCCCCAAGCACCGCCAGTCACCCCGGCAGCAGCAGCGCTGCACGGACGGGGTGCTCCCTCGGCCGTGCGCTGTTGCTCCCGGGGCGACGGAGTGAGCAGCGGCACATGGGGGTGACAAGCGGCAGCCCCTCCCACCATTCCCATGCGCTGCCGCTCCCTCTGTCACCCTGGGAGCGGCAGCACATGGCCCAACAACGGAGTGCGCCTGCTCGACATTTCGCGCAGGCGCACTCTGTCGTCGGACCACCGCTTCCACAGCCTCCTTTTGAGCCGCAGAGCTTAAAAGGGGGCTCTTTGGCTTAAAAGGGGGCTGTGGAAGTGGCGGCGGCACCCCCGGAAACGCCCCGGGTACCGCGGAGCCTTCCTCCGCCACTGGTGCCTCCCCATCTCTTTGCCAAGCGGTGACAAGAGTCCATGGGGTCCCAGGCACTCACCCAGAGTCTGTGGTCCTTTGTAGACTTGAGACATGAAGGAGATGGTCAAAGCTTTAAGAAATATGGTTTATTCACCTTTTTACACCTCCGATCTGCATGGAGGGAGTCCAGATCTTATGGCATGGTCATTTCAGGAGCAGTTTGTCTTCCACAGCAGTGCAGCCAGCCTTCAGCCAACCTGCCCAAGATGGATCCCAATCTTTCATCTTCCTCCTCCTTCCTCCCAGAACACCTTGCTAAAAGACTCTCTTTTCCTGTTACCTCACGCCCCGTTAGCCTGGCAACCTTCCAAGCCCCCAGTCCCTGTTCACATCTCAGGGCAAGAAGGGAAGGGCAGTTTTCTTGCATTGACAATGGCCCTCAGTGTGGCCCTCTCTTGTTTCTTAAAGGCCCTAGCTTGGCCAGGTCATTTTGCATAGGCTAGCCCAGGAATTTCCCCGCAACTGGTATCTTTCTCTTCACAGCCCAAAATCCTACCATTTATTCATTTCTAGTGCCACTCCCAACAAAAACTATAACAATATAAAAAAAATAGGACAGAATTCAACCTAGTGGAGGTGGTGTCACTTTGTATGGCAAGGCTGTTATCTTATTGTCAAGGAAGGTCAGACCAAGAGATAGTGACAGACCTAAACTCACCTACCAAAACTGTGACTGAGTGGGATTAGAACCCAAGTCTCTCTAGTCCCGGTCCAGCATGCTGCCCATCACACACTGGGTCCCTGCATCTTATACTACATTTATTTATTTATTTCAAAAAGAAATCATACACCACTTGATACACTACAATTTATGAAGGATGTGTGCAGAGGAGGACAACCAAGATGATCAAGGGCCTGGAAACCAAGCCTGATGAGGAATGGTTGAAGGAGCTCGGGATGTTTAGCCTGGAAAAGAGGAGACTGAGAGGCGATATGAGAGCCATCTTCAAATATCTTAAGGGCTGTCACAGGAAAGAGGGAACACACTTGTTTTCTCCTGCTCCGTAGGGTAGGACTCGAACCAATGTCTTCAAGTTACAAGAGACTCCAACTAAACATCAGGAAAAGCTTTCTGACAGTAAGAGCTGTTCGACAGTGGAACAGACTCCCTTCCCACAAGAGGTTGTGGACTCTCCTTCGTTGGAGGTTTGTAAGCAGAGGTTGGGTTGGCCATCTGTCATGGATGCTTTAGCTGAGATTCCTGCATTGCAGGGGGTTGGACTAGATGACCCTTGGGTCCCTTCCAACTGTATGATTCTTTGATTGGTACAAAAATAACTCAAAGTGGTTTACAGAAAAAGGTTATCCATTAGAAATATGAGCAACACTAATTTGAGACTTTAGCAAAGTTAAAAGGACAATAGACTAAACACAGATTAAAACTCACATCAACTTTCTAAACATCTGGGTAGGCTTAGCTAAAGAAAACTATTTTTAGGAGGCACTGAAAAGAGTATAATAGCGAAGGCAGCTGGCTGGTTTCAATAGGCAGGGAGTTCCAAAGTGCCGGTGCAACTAAAATATTGATTTCAAACAAATGCAGAAGGGGGCTAATAATATTATTTCATATTTCATATTTTGTTTGCTTGCCACAAAATCTGACCACCATTAGCATATCGTTCCCATCTTCCTTCCGTCAATCATGATGAAAAAGGGGGCTTTGGCCTTGCAGAACGCAGCCGCCCCACCCCCACCCCTACCCCCGTGCTGGATCTCAGGATGCACAAAGCCCATCTGCCGTTCCTGCGATTCTCAGCTACAACAGCAAAACCAGACCCCAGAAGCATCTGGCCGATGCAGGCCAAGCACAAAGGCATCCTAAATGTCTGCTTCGGCACATTTGGGGCCTGACCTCCGAAAACACCTCTGCCGCTAAGAAAAGAGCAGGGATATCATCGCAACGCCTTGAAGGCATGGCCCCAGAGGTCAGAATTAGCTTTGTTGGGGTAGCACGACCGTGTTTGCATTTTTGCAAAATGAGTATGCAAAACCACCGCTGCCGCTCCTCCGCTTCCAAGGGCAACCTTGCTGAAAACAATTCATGCATAAGTTGATTCCCCCAAGTGCCGACTAGGCTTTGTCTTTCCCATTGCACATGCTTAGCCTATAAAGGAAGACGGGGCAGTTCTGCTCCTGGACTGGGCTATCTTCTTACCTGTTCTCTCTCTCTCTCTCTCTCTCTCTCTCTCTCTCTCTCTCTCTCTCTCTCTGAAAACTTGGGCACATCTGCGCCTAGCGCATTAACAAAGGCTGCTGTGTCGGCATGAAGAAGAAGAAGAAGAAGAAGAAGAAGAAGAAGAAGAAGAAGAAGAAGAAGAAGAAGAAGAAGAGTTTGGATTTGATACTCCTTTGTTTTTGTTGTTCAGTCGTTCTTCAGTCTCACCACCTCATGAGAAGAGAAAACTCCCTGGAAAAGACCCTGATGTTGGGAAAGGTGGAGGGCACAAGGAGAAGGGGACAACAGAGGATGAGATGGTGGGACAGTGTTCTCGAAGCGACTGGCATGAGTTTGGCCAAACTGCGGAAGGCAGTGGAGGATAGGGGTGCCTGGTGTGCTCTGGTCCATGGGGTCACAAAGAACGACTGAACAACAACAACAAAGGAGTATCAAAGCAGCGAACAATCTCCTTTCCCTTCCTCCCCCCACAACAGCCTGTGAGGTGAGTGAGGCTGAGAGACTTCGGAGAAGGGTGACTAGCCCAAGGTCACCCAGCAGCTGCATGTGGAGGAGCAGGGATGCGAACCCGGTTCCCCAGATTACAAGTCCACCGCTCTTAACCACTACACCACACTGGCTCAATCATATATCAGGTCAGATAAAAGGAAGAACTTCTTCCCCTAGTGCCCAGTTAAACTATAGAACTCCAGACCCTCCAAGTATCCATATTTTCCAGGGACAGTCTCGGATTTACAGAAGCCATCCCGGTTTCTGGTTTGAGCCTGGAGTGTTCCACTTTTTCTTAGGACATCCCTATTTTCATCAGAGATATGTTGGAGGGTACAGAGTTATGCGACCCCCGAACCAAGGAGATAAGTACCGAACTATACAACCTGTAGAAGACATCTGAAGGCAGCTCTGTCTAGGGAAGTTTTCTAATATTTAATGTTTTATTATGTTTTTATAGCTGTTGGAAGCCGCCCAGCGTGGCTGTGGCAACCCAGTTATTATGGTTATTATGGTTATTATGGTTATTATGGAATAGGACGTCCCTATTTTCATCAGAGAAATGTTGGAGGGTACGGAACTGACTCCCATGGGAGGCAGAGATGGTCACTAAAATAGGATTCATGGAGAAGCTGCCCTTGAGAACCATGTTTGCCACCTCAAGTACATGACGAAAAAGGTGGAATATTAATGCAATAAAAGCAAGCATATGCTGGGGCGGATGGCTGGATTACACCAATGATAGGATCACACCATTACAGCATAATCTTAAATGCATTTATGCAGAAGTAAATCTGGTCTAAACCACTGAGCCTAGGGCTTGTCAATCAGAAGGTCAGTGGTTCAAATCCCCATGACGGGGTGAGCTCCTGGGGGTTTTTTTGTTTTGTTTTTTTAAATTATGTTTATTGCAAATTTTTAATACATAAAAAATACACACATACACATTTAAACCAACAAAAACAAACATAAAACATACAAATATATCTTATACCTAATATTTATTCCTCACATTGTAATAGACTTTCTCCTATCTCCTCTTCCCGCATTCCTTGTCTATCATCTTTAGTAATTTCTAAACATCTTACCAAATCATATTTACTATAAAACTTACCTAAATCTTCAATCTTAACTATTTTTCTTAACTTATATTCATCTGTCTTAAACACTTAACTTTACTCTACATCTACAGTCTAGCTTTCCTTCCTAGTTATATCTAATACTCAATCATACAATAATTTTTTAAATACAATTTGAATTTCTTCCAATCTTCTTCCACTGCGTCTTCCCTCTGGTCACGAAGTTTCCCGGTCATCTCAGCGAGCTCCATATAGTCCAGGGGTGAGCTCCTGTTGTTCAGTCCCAGCTCCTACCCACCTAGCAGTTCGCGAGCACGTCAAAGTGCAAGTAGATAAATAGGTACCACTCTGGCGGGAAGTTAAAAGGCGTTTCCATGCACTGCTCTGGTTCGCCAGAAGCGGCTTCATCATGCTGGCCACATGACCCGGAAGCTGTCTGCGGAGAAACGCCGGCTCCCTCAGCCTATAGAGCGAGATGAGCACCGCAACCCCAGAGTCGTCCACGACTGGACCTAACAGTCAGGGGTACCTTTACCTTTACCTTTAAATCTCATCAAATGCAGTGGGTAATAAACAAGGTGCCATCCAGAAATCGTGGACTACAACTCCCATCATCCCTGACCATTGGCCACGCTGCTGGGGGTTGCTGGAAGTTGGAGTCCAACAGCTACTGGAGGCCCCCTGTGGTCACTACCCCTTGACCAGCAAGTACGTTTAGGATTGCAGCATAAATTTTGGAAGGAATTCCTGCTATACTCAGAGGGGCTTTCCTGTTCTGCATACAAGGGTAGGATCCAGCTGCGAGGGTTAAAAATCAAATGATAAAGTTGTTCCCTTCAGTGATTAACTTAAATGATTCACTCCGCCTGCAATTTCTAGAAATTCTCTTTTCTTCCAAGGCGTTTTCCCAGTTGGATTAAAAAGTCTCTGCTACAGATGTCTGGTTTGTATTTTTTTTTTTTTAAAGTCATCTTCTTTGTGAACCGCCCTTAAATCTTCGGATGATGGATGGTGCATAAATATAATCCATCCATCAATCAATCAATCAATCAATCAATCATTCAATTAATAATCTTTTGTTTTGTGCTGCTTTTTACTTTTTGTGCATCACCTTGAGACATATGTGGAAGGCAATTGATTAATTATAATCACCATAGCAAAGTCTTGAATTTCCCAGACATAGCAAACATACCTGGGACTCAACCATCTGGGCGGAAAATCGTTGAAATTACCAAAATCGCTGAAATGTCTAAGAAAATCCATGTAGAATTTGGCGAATTTCCTTTAAAATAGCTCTAAAATAGCCACAGAAGCATATTAGAGTCTTCCCAGTGACGAGAGTGTCACAATCAGGCCGTCAGTCACCAAAGGTAAATGACAGCTGTCATTCCTGCAGCTGGTTTGCGTTGCCCTGGGAGTTTGACTTTTGCTTGCTGAGAGGCCTCATTTGGGATCCACTTTCTGACTCTTTCGATAGGCTCCTTTCAATGCCAGTAACTCTAAAGAAAATGACAGGGAGATGAAAGAAAGGGGATTTGGGGGGTTCGAAAGAGGAGCATCTCTGGAAAAAGCCCTAATGTGACTATGATGCTGAGCTTGAGTTTGAGCTTGGCACTTTTGTGGATACTATGGCTGAGCCCAAAAACTTATTTATTTTATTTTATTTGTGGGCACTTTCCCCCTGGTCCAGGCTTTTTGGGGGGGGGGGCTAATTCAGATCTTATGCAATATCTATGCAAGCCTTTTTGAGCACCAGAACCCAGAAAGTGTGGAATGGAAATGCATGTAAATGAACATGTAAATATCTGGTGATGGGACGTGGGTGGCGCTGTGGGTTAAACCACAGAGCCTAGGGCTTGCCGATCAGAAGGTTGGCGGTTTGGATCCCCACGATGGGGTGAGCTCCCATTGCTTGTTCCCTGCTCCTGCCCACCTAGCAGTTCGAAAGCATGTCAAAGTGCAAGTAGATAAATAGGTACCACTCTGGTGGGAAAGTAAACGGCGTTTCCATGCGCTGCTCTGGTTCGCCAGAAGCGGCTTAGTCATGCTGGCCACATGACCCGGAAGCTGTACGCCGGCTCCCTAGGCCACTAAAGAGAGATGAGCGCCACAACCCCAGAGTCGTCCACGATTGGACCTAACGGTCAGGGGTCCCTTTACCTTTACCTGGTGAGTCCCCAGGTGTTCAAATAGCAAGCAAGATCTTTCTTTAGTTCACCCGCATTTGGTGACACAAATGTCACCTCGGTGATTTTTCTGCCAACACAGATTTTGCCGACGTATTTTTCTAGATCACACAAAAAGGCATGAGATAATCACTTTCCTAATGAAATCAGTGGGGATTACTCCCAAGTAAAAGGGATTTGGATCACAGCCTTAGTTATCCACCAGCTTGGGCATTTCCCAAACCTATTGGCATAATTCTTGGTTCAAAAAATGCAACAAGTTCCGTTTTAAATGTGTTTTGGGGGGGAAATACATTTTAAGATAGATATTTAAATGCAAATTTCCGCTGGGTTTTTTAACGTGGAAATGGGATAGAATGAGCTAATGGGATCACGAAAGGTCACCCGAAATGATCAAATGGATGGAGCAGCTCCTCTTTGGGAAAGATTACAACATTTCAGGCTTTTTAATTTAGAGGAAAGAGGGGACATGATCGTGGGACATACAATTCTGCAAGGTAAGGAGAAAGAGAATAGGGAGAAGATTTCTCTCTCTCTCCTCTCTTAGTACTAAAAGTCAGGGGCATGAAACGAAACCAAATGTTGGAAGATTTAAGACGGACAAAAGAAAGTATTTCGTCACACTGCAGCTGTATATTCTAAACTATGGAACTCCCTCCCACAAGAGGCAGTAATCACCACCAACTTGGATGGTTTTAGAAGAAAACCCAGCATATTCACATTGGAAAGGGCTCTACCAATGGCTACAAGCTAAGATGGCAAGGTTGTATCTCCATTGGCAGGGGGAGAGATTATTATTAATAATAATATGTATTTATTTATAACCCACTTTTTTCTCCTGAGTAGACTCAAGGGAGCTTACATATAAAAATGAGAACCGCTAAAAATATAGGAACTATTAAAAAGCAATTCAACACTGACAGAAGGAAAACTACATACATATATAAAATCTATTAAAACCAGTGCTTTTTTCTGGGGTATGCATACCCCTAAACTTCTAAGTGGGGCGATTGAGGGGCAGAATTTCAATATGAGTAGGAAAATGAGAGTACCCCTAAACATCTTTTTTGGGGGGGGAGCACTGATGAAAAACATACAAATAATCAGTGCTATTTTTGTAGAAAAAGAGGTGCTGGAAATCACCATGTTCTCTTATAATGGCAATGGCACCCACCTGAGAGGTGCCGGAACTGAGTTCCTGTGAGTTCCTGCTGGGGGAAAGCCCTGCAAATAATTGCAATAAAAGCAGCACAGCACCAGCCCTGAATGCCAGTTGCTAGAAGAGTGTCTCTGTTGCACTCCGGACCTGTTTACAACCTTCCCACCGGGGCATTTGATCAGCCCCTTTGAAAGCAGGAGGTTAGACTAGGTGGGCCATCCGGTGGTCTTACATATTGCAATATGACCACCAAACCATCCTAAATATCTTCACAGAAGCTTACGAAAAGCTTGGCCTATCGCTCAACATCCCAAAAAACCAAAGTGCTGCAACAACAAATACAAAACAACTCCTCGGGAAGAAATAAAATGCCAAGGTGGCCTCCTCACAGATGGCTTAAAGAGACAGCAAAACCTCATTGTTTCCACATGCTTCCAGAATGACCACTTCTCTTGGCTGGGGATCACGAGAAAGCCTGCCTTGCTCTGATAAAACCCTCTGGAGAAGAAACCATCATCACCTCCAGTGGTTGACTGCACAAAAGGAGCAGATCATAAGGAGAACCCCTAAGAAAGGGCGAGGTTTCACTGGATTAGATCTAGGATCCATCTTTGGAGAAGAGAAGGTTAAGGGGTGGTATGATAGCCATGTCCTTTGCAGCACCACAAATACAACTCAATGGTGTAACATTGGAAAATGTCAATCACTTCTCCTACCTTGGCAGTGTTGGAGGAGACTCTTGAGAGTCCCATGGAAAGCAAAAAGATCAAACTTATGAATCCTTAAAGAAATCAGCCCTGAGTGCTCACTGGAAGGGCAGATCCTGAAGTTGAGGCTCCAGTACATTGGCCACCTCATGAGAAGAGAAGACTCCCTGGAAAAGACCCTGATGTTGGGAAAGATGGAGGGCATGAGGAGAAGGGGACGACAGAGGATGAGATGGTGGGACAGTGTTCTCGAAGCTACCAACATGAGTCTGACCAAACTGCGAGAGGCAGTGAAAGAAAGGCGTGCCTGGCGTGCTCTGGTCCATGGGGTCACGAAGAATCGGACACGACTGAATGACTGAAGAACAACAACAACCTGGGCAGTTATCTTTCCACAAGGGCCGACATTGATGCCGAAATCCAGCATCGCCTGAGCTCAGCAAGTGCGGCTTTTTCCCGATTGAAGTGCAGTGTGTTTGAGGACCGGGACATTTGCAGGGAAACCAAAATGCTTGTTTACAGAGCTATTGTACTACCAACCTTACTGTATGCTTGTGAAACATGGACCACTTATAGGTGGGTAGCCGTGTTGGTCTGCCATAGTCAAAACAAAATCGAAAATTAGAAAGAATTCTACTAGAAATTTCTTGCTACTAGAAAGAATTTTCGATTTTGTATGGACCACTTATAAATGCCATCTCCAACTCCTTGAAAGATTCCATCAACGGTGTCTCCAAAAAAATTTACACATCACTTGGGAAGACAGACGAACTAATGCCAGTGTACTGGAAGAAGCAAAGATCACCAGTGTTGAAGCAAAGGTTCTTCAACATCAACTTCGTTGGACTGGTCATGTTGTGCGGATGCTCTCCGATGATGCTGTCATTCCTCTCTTGAGCCTTTTTCGGAACATGCAATGTGGGCAACCAGGGGAGGTGCAAAAATGCTAGAGAAATATAATTGAGGAAGAAAACACAGGCAGACCACTTTTGGCCCCACCACAGCAATAACTCAAATGCAAATCCCCACACAGGATAACATTCTGAAGAAATCCATGTGTGCCCTAAGAGAGAGGCAGAAAAACTGAATCCACTTTCATAGAGGGGGGAGGAGACTTCTGAGGAACCAAAAGGCAGATTTCAGCAATGCACAGGTTCAAAGCGCAACTCCAGAGTAACTGGAAGTGGGATTTGGAACCAGGTCTGGCTTTGCAATTGATCCACACCTGCCAGAAAAGGTGCATTGAATGCCATCCGACGGGGCTCAAGATTTGCAGCGTTTTTCTTTCAGAGGAGACAGGCAGTTTTGCGGCCTGCCTGCCAGCACACACATTGTTAGCTGCAACAATGTAATAATAGCCTTTTGCATTGATTAAAACCCTTTTTATTTCCTCTGATTGTCTCTGCTGGAGGCGTAATGGCTGCAAGTGGGAGATGGACGGCTCGTTTTGATAGCTTGGTTTAATATTCCGGCTCAGGTCCCGAGTTTCCGCTTCGTTTTTCCTCGCACGTCGAAGCCCCCGTAGCCTTGACTTTGACGCAAATGTGCAGGAGCCCTTTAATATCCAGACTCGCCGTGGTCTTTGTCTCATTTCAATCAGGCATTAAGAAAAGAAGAGAGGCGGGGGGCGGGGGAGAATGGGTTCTCCTTGCCATGCCAAGGAGCCTTCAAAGTGATGAAAAGGACGTTTCCTGTCAAGGCCTAGGTGCAGCGCCTGAGTCCATAGATCATAGGACTCTGGAGTCGGAAGGGACCCCCACACCCTCCAACACTTCTCCGATGAAAATTTGTTGTTGATGTTTAGTCGTTTAGTCGTGTCCGACTCTTCATGACCCCATGGACCAGAGCCCGCCAGACACTCCTGTCCTCCACTGCCTCCCACAGTTTGGTCAGACTCATGTTGGTAGCTTCAAGAACACTGTCCAACCATCTCGTCCTCTGTCATCCCCTTTTCCTTGTGCCCTCCATCTTTCCCAACATCAGGGTCTTTTCCAGGGAGTCTTCTCTTCTCATGAGGTGCCCAAAGTATTGGAGCCTCAGCTTCAGGATCTGTCCTTCCAGTGAGCACTCAGGGCTGATTTCCTTCAGAATGGAGAGGTTTGATCTTCTTGCAGTCCATGGGACTCTCAAGAGTCTCCTCCAGCACCATAATTCAAGAGCATCAATTCTTCGGCAATCACCCTTCTTTATCCGAAGAAAATAGGGACATCCCATTCCAAAAGGATAATTTTACTATTTATACCCCATACATCTTACTGGGTTGCCCCAGCCACTCTGGGCAGCTTCCAACATATGTTGTTGTTCAGTCGTTCAGTCGTGTCCGACTCTTCGTGACCCCATGGACCAGAGCACGCGAGGCACGCCTATCCTCCACTGCCTCCCACAGTTTGGCTAATCTCATGCTAGTCGCTTCGAGAACACTGTCCAACCATCTCATCCTATGCCATCCCCTTCTCCTTGTGCCCTCCATCTTTCCCAACATCGGGGTCTTTTCCAGGGAGTCTTCTCTTCTCATGAGGTAACATATACAAAAGCATAATAAAACATAAAACATAAAAAAATACCCCTACACTATACAGGATTGCCTTCAGACGGTTCGTGGGTCAGATAACTCCATACCCTCCAACATTTCTTCGATGGAAATAGGGACGTCCTTTGTGGTGTACGTGTCTTGGAAGATGTTTATTCCACAGCCAGAAACATCATAACTAGACACTGGAGAGACCTGTCAGGAGTAAGCATGGACCAATGGTACCAAATACTATGGGAAACAGCCTTACTAGAAAAATTAACCAACAGGCTGAAACTGACATGGGGACAAATAGAAGATGCCTTCACCCTGGTGTGGCTCCCCTTTATCACACACACAGCCCAACAAGACAATAACAAGAATCTACCAACAGCATACAAATCCATATGGCTAACCTGATCCAAAACACACACACACACACCCCACTCACACCTGCACAAATTACGCTGACATCAAACCCTACATATATTAAGTAAAATAGAAACATAGTCACCTGACCCCACCCCACCTATCTACCCCCCTCCGTCCACCTCTTCCCCCCTTTTCTTCCTAATGTCTCAACAATGAAACTGATTTGTAAAAATGTTACGTGGGGAAAAAATGAGAGAGAGACATTGCACATACTTTTGTGAATCAAGAAAATCTTTAGTAAAAAACACAATTTTAGAAAAATAGGGATGTCCTAAGGAAAAGTGGGAAATTCCAGGGTCAAACCAGAAACCGGGATGTCTTCTCTAAATCAGGGATGTCCCTGGAAAATAGGGACATTTGGATGGTCTGGACCCCCAAGAGTCATCTAGTCCAACCCTCTACAATACAGGAATCACAGCTACGTGGTGGGACTGAACCAGGTCAGATTTCAAGTTTGTTTGTGCGGTGCTCAGTTGTTTGAAAGTCCACACAGAGACACACTTCACAGTGATGTTAGTCCTTTCTGAGTTTGATTTTGTCCCTCTCCTCGTGGCACTCTAGTTTACATTCATCTGTTTTTAACAATAACAACCCCAGTCTCCCCTAGTCGCTGGTGCTGCGGCTTGTGTTGCTACGCTCACAGGCATGCAGGACATAGAATCCTAGAACTGTAGAGTTTGAAGGGAACCCCAAGGGTCATCTAGTCCAACCCCCTGCGATGCAGGAAACCCAGTTAAGGAATCCCCAGCCCAGTGGCCATCAACCTGTGCTTAAAAACCTCCACATATTGCTTGGTGATGTGGCATCATGACCCACGATGGCCCATGATCAGAATCCATTATATTACCACATCATGGAGACCCAGTGTCTCGCATTTGAATGGCACTGAGCCTTGTAAAAGGGTATTATTTTTCTTCTTTTTCAAAGTCTGTTTTCAAGGGGGAGGAGGGCAATTTCAGCATCCGTCGGCAGCCCGTCTTGGCTAATTGCCAGTGATGTCTCTATTCCCCATAAATTTGTCTAATCCGTTTTTTGAACCCCAGTTACGCTATTATCCTCCTGTCAGCAGAAGCCTTGGAAATGCCAGGTTTAATTAAAACAATCTTTTATGTTCCGATCCGCGTCTCATTTTCTCTACCTGGTGAGAAATGGCTCTCGCCTCAATCAACAATTGAACTTTTAAGAGTGCTGCGTTGAGCAGAATGGGCACCGCTCCCCGTTAATTAAAACTCAGATCTCTGAATCACAGAAAAGAGCTTTTGGCTTAAGAGTCAGAGCGGAGGCCTGCTTCTCAGCGGCAGCTTAGCCGGAGAACAGCACAGCCTAGTAATGAGATTCTGGGCTGCGGATGATGGCCTCATGTGCGGTGTAACGCTGGCCACCTGGGAGGGGGGAATAGCAACATCCCTGGGATATTTTGCCAGCCTCTCCCCTCAAATGGGACTTTAGCAGAGTTGGGTTCCAGTGCCAGATCTCAACCCAACAAGAAGATTGGCAGAACCCGCCCCTTCTTCTGATCCCAGTCCTGGATGTCCCAGCTTCGGCTGCCATGGTCCGGCCGCACCAGATCATGGGACCAAAAGACCAGTGTTTTGTTTTTGTTTTCTGGGTTCCATGCTGTGGTGTGAGTCAGTTGGCTCACACCAGAGCGCAGGACCTGAAAACGGAAGGAAAACTTACCTTCGCCCTGATTTTCACCATTCGTCTTCCTCCTTCTGATGCAGCACTTCTGCAGCGCCGGAGGAGGGGGGAGGCTTCGCAGGCTGGGGTGACCTTCTGGTAGGCTGCTCTGGGCTGTGCAGTGCAAGAGGCGAAGTGTCAGGAGTCCAGGTTCCCAGCTTGATAACACAGTAAGCGTAGATAATTAAAAAGGAGGGTTTATTGCAAAAACCAACAGATCGCTCCAGAGGGCTCTAACAAAGCCTCCGGCATCATTACTCAAGATGACCCTTCTGAAGACTGCTTCCGGCGTCGACAGAAGATATTGAACTTACGACCCTTACGTCTCTTGTTTTGCTTCCTATCTAGCAGCCCTCCCATTCGCCGCCTCTTCAGACTTAGTGGCTCAGCTCCAACCTCTTCCCGTTCTGAGAGGCTATCTCTGAGACTGTTCGCTTGCTGCGAGCTTTGGCTGTGTTCTAGCCTGCTCTCAGCTACTCCCTTATCAGCCTGCCCGTCAAAGTCAAGAAGAGCCAAAGACGGCAGCTGCCGGCTCTCCCCTGCCTGACTAACATCAAAGCTTCTCTGTTCCTGGCTGCTTTCTGCAGTTGGCTGCAAACCTTCGCTGGGAGCTGGCTCATTCCTGACACAAAGACAGGGGAGGCAGAGAGGGGGGAGCGAGCAGGTTGCTTCTGTGAGCGGGTGAGCAAGGAAGGAATTGGCAGTAGAGAGGGGGTGAGTTACGAGATTGGTGGAACGGTGCCTTAAACTTTCCTATATGAATGTTGCAGTGTATGCTATGTGCTGCTTGAAGAAGCCCTTCCTTTTATCTGCCATGAATTTTCCAGTGGAAAGTTGAGAAGTAAGTGTAAAAAAAAAAAAAAGATGAAGAAAGGTCACAGTATTTTGGGACTTTTTAATTTAGAGAAAACGTGAGTTAAAGGCACGATAAGTTTAGACAATGATGCATGGCATGAAGAAAGTGGATAGAGGTTTCCCCCCTTCTCCCTCTTTCTTAACACTAGAATTCATGGACATCTGATGAAGTCGAATGTTTAGAGATTCAGGACAGAAACAGACACTGGAGCCATTGGCCTCATCCAGCAGGCTCTTCCTTATGTGTCCCCACATGGCATCTTCCATTTCAAAGACTTGCTCTTTAATGATGTCATCAGCTGGCTCAAAGTGACACGCTCCAGGCTCTGACCTCCTCAGAAGCAACTCTCCCGCCATTCTTGGCAGCGGAATCCCGGCTGTCTTCTGTACTGGAGAAGCCCAGCAGCTCCCTGAGATCTAAGGCTCCGTGACAGGGTGATTTATGACTTCTGGAACCAGAGCCACTCTGAGGATACGGATCTGGTTTCCTGGAATGCCTGCAACATGTGGCATGGTGACGTTATGCTCGCTCTGTGTGTGAGGTGTGAGAAGGAAGACGATGCTTCGCGAGTCCTCGGGAAAAGCTACCAGCGCCTTCCACCCCATCCCTTGTTCTTTATAACAACGGGAGCGATAAGTGCAGTCAACACTCCTCTGCACCTGAAGATGCTTAGCATTTCTGCTCCTGCTCAAGATCACCTTTGCTTCCAGGTGTGTGTGTGTGTGTGTGTGTGAGAGAGAGAGAGAGAGTGAGTGAGTGTGAGTGTATACAGTCATACCTCAGGTTGTGTTTGCTGTGGGTTTGCGTTCACTATGGGATACGAACGTGCCGAACCCAGAAGTACTGGAACAGGTTACTTCTGGGTTCAGCACCTTCGTGCATGCTCAGAAGCAGCGAATCACAACCCACACGTGCGCAGATGCAGCACTGTGGGTTATGGACACTGCGGGTTGCGAACGCACCTCCCACATGGATTGCGTTCACAACCCGAGCACCCACTGTGTTTGTGTGTGTGTGTGTGTGTGAGTGTGTGTGTGTGTGTCGGTTCTCAATGCACACAGTTTGTCTGACACATCAATGGCATCATGGAAAAATAGGAAGCTGTCTCATACTGAGTCAGACCATTGGTCTGTCTTCCTCAGCACTGCCTGCACTGCCTAGAAGCAATGGCTCTCCAGAGTTTCAGCCAAGGGTTTCTCAGCCCAATGCAGATATGCTGGGGTTAGAATCTGGAACCTTCGGCAGGCAAAACAGATGCTCTACCACTGAGCGAATAATGTGAGCGGGGCAGCAGCCGCTAGTATTATAATATTATGGGATGCTTGGAGGGATTCAGATGAGTTGTGAAAAGGTTTCCTCGGTCTCACAGTATTAGTGGAACGGATATGGGTTAGCAGAAAGGATCGGGACAATTAACAGGAAGGACTTGACGCAAGTAACACATAGGATCATAGAACTGTAAAGTTGGAAAGAACCATTTAGTCCAACCCCCTGCAATGCAGGAATCTCAGCTAAAGCATCCATGACTAGCGTACCCGTATGTCTTGAATTTCCTGGACACAGCCGGGATTTGGTTGTCGGAAACAGCACCCAGGTGGGAAGCGCCTTCAAATAGCTTCAAAACTTCTTTTCCTTGCAACAACTTTGGCCAAAAAAAAAAAAAAGCTCAATGAAATATACTCGGAGTCAAGTGTGAATTTCATGCTCTTTATTCAGCTCATAGTAGTGAGGAATGCAGTTCCCCCAAAACGTTTGCTTATATACACTATTTACACAATGGGCCCCACGTGATTGGCTAATTCCAGAATACTCCTGTATGCCAATCAGGTTGCGGATTCACTTCCACCTGGAGCTGGATTGGGTGCTCCTGCGGACCAATCAGACTGCTGCAATCTCAATCCTATTGTTGTAGGACCAATCAGACTGCTGCAATCTCAATCCTATTGTTTTAGGACCAATCCGCTGCTGCATTTTGGATCCTATTCAACTCAGTACATAACACTCAACAACTGTGTTGTGTCTGAATTTTCACTTTTTGAAATACGGCAAGCCATCCACCCTCTGCTTAAAACCTCCAAGGAAGGAGAGTCCACCACCTCCTAAGGGAGCCCGTTCCACTGTCAAACAGCTCTTACTGTCAGAAAGTTATTCCTGGTGTTTAGTTTGAATCTCCTTTCTTGTCATTTGAAGCCATTGGTTTGAGTCCTCCAGAGCAGCAGAAACAAGCCGGCTCCATCGTCCACGTGATTGACTGATTTAAGGAATTGACTGCCTTCAGTCCTGGACACTCCCGAGTCCTTTCACATCTGCAATCAACAGCACAGAAGATGCCTGCACATGATGTGACTACATGCTGGCATAGCACACACACACATTTTTTTAAAAAATAAAATAAATAAAAAGAATGTGCCACGTGTGACCTTGTGGGAGGGGCCAATCTTTCTCACGCAATTAGTACCCAGCTGGGGAGGGATGTTATCAATTTAAGAGGGAAAGATCCCTCCCCCAACAGACTCGAACCCACCCAGAGCCTGGCTCCAGGGGTGGCCAAACTCTTTGGGTCCATGGCACATTTGCAATGTGGAGGAACTGTCATGAGTGCCACATGCAGGCCACAACCACATCAACATGCCCTGCTAGCACATGGATGCGCATTCACACCTAAGGCTTGGAACAAGTGGGTTGTTTTTTGCCTTTTCAAATAGCTGGGTGATGCATTATAAAGCTATGCATTATGCACGCATACTGCCTTCTGGAAGTCCCCCCCCCCCAAAAAAAATATCCTATTTTGCAGAAGCACCTCCTCTAATTGAAAAGCTTGCAAAGAGCTGCATTCCCCCACTTAGGCATGTGTGTAGCTTGTTGCAACATGTCCTAGCACCAGTATTCGACATGTGTAGGATCCTAGCTCCTTGGAGCAAGAGCAGATCGATGCTGACGCCAGCTGCTGACGCTGAGATGTGTCTGTCATCACCCCGAGTCTTCCTGTGAGCCATGCGGGCTCTCCCTGCTCACCAGATGTTGGGACAAGAAGGCCACATTGGGAGCAGCTTGCCATATCAAGGGAGCTGCTGCGGTTAGGGGATTCGCCACCAGCTCTGGTTTTCATCTTCACGAGAAACAGCGGCTTCTCTAATCACAACCGTGGGTCCCTTTCCATTCTCATGAGGCCCCAGACATTGCCATGGGAGAGTGACAGCAGGCCATGAGTGCTTTGAGAGGATCCTGCTGGGTGAGGCCAATGGCCTATCTCAGTGGATTTCAGCCAGGTTAAGGTAAAGGACTCCTGGATTGTTAAGTCCAGTCAAAGGCAACTATGCAGTTGTGGCACACATCTTGCTTTTAGGAGCCGGTGTTTGTCCACAGACAGCTTTCCGTGTCATGTGGCCAGCAAGACTAAACCGCTTCTGGTGCAACGGAACACCATGAAGGAAGCCAGAGCCATGGAAATGCTGTTTAATTTCCTATTTATCTACTTGCACTGGCGTGCTTTCGAACTGCTAGGTTGGCAGGAGCTGGGACAGAGCAATGGGAGCTCACCCCGTCGCAGGGATTCAAACCGCTGACCTTCCAATCACAAGCCCAAGAGGCTCGGTGGTTTAGACCACAGCACCACCTGCGTCCCACTGGATTTCAACCAGTGTGCCATGGCAACCTGGGGTGCCTTGAATGGTGGTCAGGGGTCCCGCGGGCAACACTGGCCTCTGTCCCTCTTTCCTTCCCTCCCTCCTCTGATGCCCTCTTGCATATCTGCCTCCCAAAGTCTTGCCCAGTTCTTTGTTGCCACAGTCCAGGCTCCAAGCTCCCCAGACGAATGGTGCCTTTGGGGAATCTTAATTCCGGTTTGGGATTCATCCAGCCCAGCCTTTCGCATGATGAATTCTGCATATAAGTTGAATAAGCAGGGAGACAATATACAGCCTTGTCGTACTCCTTTCCCAATTTTGAACCAATCAGTTATTCCATATCCAGTTCTAACTGTAGCTTCTTGTCCCACATAGAGATTTCTCAGGAAAATATTACTTGCCCAAATATGGAAAGAAGAAAAAGAAGTCCCAGCAATGGAAGAATGGATACAAACACTTATGGAATATGCAGAAAATGGCAAAACTTGCTGGAAGAATAAGAAATCAAGATAACATTTTTTTTAAAATAAAAGAATGGAATGGTTTATTAAATATTTACATATAAATATAAACAGATAAAAACATTGGCAGGATTATTGTAACAATCTGAAGTTTTATAAGAGTATGACCAAATGACCAAATGAAGTTAATTTGGATATACAGAAGATATTAAAAACAAATTTAAGGAAACCGCAGAAAGAGGGAGAAGGAGGTCAAGTTTTGAAATGTCAAAATGATGGTAAAACTAGAGAAATGTATAAAATTAGTGAAATGTATAAGTAAGTAAACAAACAAACAAACAAACAAAAAGGGGAAAATAAGTCCATGAGAACTCATGGACAACCATAAAGCTGAATGTTGGAAGATCCAGGACAGGTAAGAGACAATCTTTCTCATGTAGTACAGAGTTAAACTACGGATCTTTCATCCACAGAAGGAAGTGTTGGGCACCAAGCTGGGAGACTTTAAAAGAGGATTTGACAAATTCACGGAGAAGGCCATGGATGGCTACTACTTTCTTTTTAATCAATTTTATTAAAGGTTTTCAACCGAATGTACCATAAAATTCCAAACTAAACCAAGGAGAATAATAAAAAAGTGATCTATCAAACAGAAAAAATTGAAAAGAATATAAAACACATTAATAATCCTCATATGATCCTCATAAGACACAAAATATATCCTTGTTGCACTCAGTCACTATTTTACCTTAATCTTCACACACAGAGAGAGTTGAAACTTCCCACCTGCCACCTGGGAGAGCTTCCTCTTCATCAGTCTCTCTCAGGGTGGGAGAAGCCACTCTGAAACTGGCTCTCATATAGACCCTTTCCCTTTCCCTCTTTCAGTTCACTGTACGTATCTTCATTTATCACGAAAATATTTTTTCAGAGGTTCAGACACGCATTTAATTAAGCTACTCGAGAGCCACCCAAATCAGACGTCATAGAAGAGACCCAGTCCGAAAAGGATGGCTACTAGTTTCTTTGGCTCGGCTCTGCCTTCACGTTTGCAGGCAGCAATACCAGTTCTGAATACCAACTCCTGGAAACCTCAGGAGGGGAGCTCCCCTGGCAGCAGGTTCCATGGGCATCTGGTCATGAGGACAGGATGCTGACCATTGGCCTGATCCAGCACGCTTTTCTTAGGTTCTTATGTGATCCAACCACATAAGAATCTGGGGTGTTCAAACTTCAAACTCTCTCCCTTAATGGCAGGCGGATCTCTGAGGTTCACCATGTTGTTGCTGTTGAGTCGTTTAGTTGTGTCCAACTCTTCATGACCCCATGGACCAGAGCACGCCAGGCACTCCTGTCTTCCACTGCCTCCCTCATGTTGGTAGCTTCAAGAACACTGTCCCACCATCTCGTCCTCTGTCGTCCCCTTCTCCTTGTGCCCTACATCTTTCCCAACATCAGGGTCTTTTCCAGGGAGTCTTCTCTTCTCATGAGGTGGCCCAAGTGTTGGACAACTGTGACGTCTGCCTGGCTTCATCCTCCACCCTCACCTCCACCAAGTGAGTTTGTGCAGGAGGAGAGCCATGCCAAGGCAGTTCTAGAGCCGCAGGGCCTGGCCTGATTCTTTCACGTTGCAGGAAGAGACTGCAAATCCAGCCGTTGCCAAACCATGCATTTGGACAAATGCCTGCAGGTGGACGGGATAAAGCCTCTAAAGGGAATTAAAGACACCGTG
The DNA here is from genome assembly GCF_009819535.1 of Lacerta agilis. Classification (NCBI taxonomy): domain Eukaryota; kingdom Metazoa; phylum Chordata; class Lepidosauria; order Squamata; family Lacertidae; genus Lacerta; species Lacerta agilis. Next base: position 2,317,753 of record NC_046322.1, read on the forward strand.
TGCCAAACAATAATGCACATTTTAACGATTGGAAAAGCTGACAAATAAGCAGATGCCGTGACCCCAGCAGAGCAAACAGATTATGGCACAGCAGCTGCCAAACAGCGGCTTTGAGTGGGGAAGGAGGCGTCTCCGGCACAAAGTTGCATCAGGACCTATGGAATCAGAGCCGGCTCTGTTGTGTGGGCAGAGTGGAGCAGCTGCCTCTGTCTGATGCCCAGGACATGGGGAGGTGCAGTGCTGGCAGCCCCTCCCTGTCAGAGGAAGTGTGGCTTCCAGTGACAGTCGCTGGGAACCAGAAGTGAGGAGAGCGGCTGCTGTATTCAGATTTTGTTTGCAGGCTTAAAGAATCACAGAATCAAAAATCACAGAGTTGGAAGGGTCAGCTAGTCCAACCCCCTGCAATGCAGGAATCTCAGCTCAAGCGCCCATGACAGATGGCCATCCAACCTCTACTTCAATGCAATCTCCTTTACTGGCATAAAAAGAGTGCATCGTGTACATAGATCAAAACACGACATTGGCAACGAGTCATAGTAGGAGATACTTTTGGATAAAACTCTCCAGATGTTGTGAGATATGAAGGTGGCTCTTAGGACCTTTGATGACATAGTAACATCATTCCTACAGTTATTCAACAGAAAGGACGCCCTGGAAGAATTGGTGCGATAGATCTTCTCCTACAATGAGGGGTCCAAATGCTTATCATATGTTTTTACATAAATGGGCAATAAAATATAACGTGTTTGGATTCGACTGCAGGGCAGTATCTTTCAGAACATGCGGTCCAATCTCTGCTTCAAATCTCAAACCTCTGCTTAAAAACCTCCAAGGAAGGAGAGTCCCCAACCTCCCATGGGAGTCGGTTCCACTGTCAAACAGCTCTTGCTGCCAGAAAGTTCTTGTCACTCAAAGCCGTTGATTCAAGTCCTGCCCTCTAGAGCAGGAGAAAACTAGCTTGCTCCCTCTTCCATGTGACAGCCCTTGAGATATTTGAAGACAGCATTCATACTACCTCTCAGTCTCCTCTTCTCCAGCTCCTTCAACCGCTCCTCATCAGGCTTGGTTTCCAGACCCTTGATCAACTTGGTTGCCCTCCTCTGCACACCTTCCAGTTTGTCAACGTTCTTCTTCAATTGTGGTGGCCCAGAATTGGACACAGTCTTCTAGGCCTGGTCTATCCAAGGCAGAATGGAGTGTTACTATCACTTCCCTTGATCTGGCTTCCCACAGGCATCTTCTCACTTGGAGAATAGGATGCCTGAACTAGATGGGCCACTGGCTGATCCAGCAGTCTTTTCCTATACTCTTATGTTCCAGTTTCTGGGATAGTCCTCTCTGGTAGCCTCCCAAAGTCAAAATCCACCCCAAGTTTTGGGCCTGATCTAGCAGGACACTTCTGTCCTCCTGAACCCTTTAACTGTTGACAGTCCTGAGGGATCTCCATCTGCCCTGCACCCCCTCAGCTACCTCATTGCTCAGCAACCTATGCCTGTCCTGGTTGGGGTTGATAGGAGTTTAGTCCAAAACATCTGGAGGTGCACCAGGTAGTTCTCTTGGATGATGGGCTTGAGGGCATCCTGATCAAGTTTGCAGATGACACCAAATTGGGAGGGGTGGCTAATACCCCAGAGGACAGGATCACACTTCAAAATGACCTTAACAGATTAGACAACTGGGCCAAAGCAAACAAGATGAATTTTAACAAGGAGAAATGTAAAGTACTACACTTGGGCAAAAAAAAATGAAAGGCACAAATACAGGATGAGTGACACCTGGCTTGGGAGCAGTACATGTGAAAAGGATCTAGGAGTCTTGGTAGACCACAACTTGACATGAGTCAACAGTGTGATGCAGCAGCTAAAAAAAGCCATGCAATTCTGGGGCTGCATCCGTAGGAGTATAGTGGTCTAGATCAAGGGAGGTAATAGTACCACTGTATTCCGCTCTGGTCAGACCTCACCTGGAATACTGTGTTCAGTTCTGGGCACCACAGTTCAAGAAAGATACGGACAAGCTGGAACGTGTCCAGAGGAGGGCAACCAAAATGGTCAAAGGCCTGGAAACAATGCCTTATGAGGAACGGCTTAGGGAGCTGGGTATGTTTAGCCTGGAGAAGAGAAGGTTAAGGGGTGATATGATAGCCATGTTCAAATATATAAAAGGATGTCATATAGAGGAGGGAGAAAGGTTGTTTCTGCTGCTCCAGAGAAGCGGACACGGAGCAATGGATTCAAACTACAAGAAAGAAGATTCCACCTAAACATTAGGAAGAACTTCCTGACGTCAAGTAAGAGCTGTTGGACAGTGGAATTTGCTGCCAAGTAGTGTGGTGGAGTCTCCTTCTTTGGAGGTCTTTAAGCGGAGGCTTGACAGCCATCTGTCAGAAATGCTTTGATGGTGTTTCCTGCTTGGCAGGGGGTTGGACTGGATGGCCCTTGGGGTCTCTTCCAACTCTAGGATTCTTTTTTTTTTTTTTTTTTTAAAGTAATCTTTATTGGTTTTATTTACACACATTAAAAATATTTACAGTCTCATCAATACAGATAAGAAAAGAAGAGAAAGAAAAAAGAACAAAGAAAAAGAAAACACAGAAAGGGTTAAAATTAATTACATAACCACACTTCTCACATACATACATACATACATACATACAAGTCTTCCGATCTTTCTTATTGTACTTTCGTTACATCATTGTTGTCTGCACAGTTTTGATCATCATTTCTCGTTTCCTTTATCTTCAATAGTATTCAATATTTGTTTAATTACAAGATCACTCTAGTTCTGCTAATATGGCCTTATTATTGCAATATATTTGATGTATTCTTTAAATATTTTCCATTCACCAAAAGTTTCTGCATCATTTCTCCTCTAACTCCTCCTGTCAATTTTGCCAGCTGCAAATAATCTAACATTAGCATCTGCCACTCTAGGATTGTCGGTACTGATTCGTTTTCTCACTTTCTAGCCACAAGAATTCTAGCTGCTGTGACAGCATACATGAATAAGCGTTCTCCTTTCTTTTTAATCTCTGGGGGTAAAATTCCTAATAGGAAAATCTCTGGGGTTTTTTTAAAAGTAATTTTAAACAATTTCTTCAGTTCATTGTAAATGTTATCCCAAAATTCTCCAATAATTACACACGTCCACCACATATGGTAGTAAGACCCCACGGCTTTTTGGCATCTCCAGCAATTTGGTGACCCTCCTTTATACATTTCGATAATTTCGAGGGGGTGTGGTGCCACCTGTAAAGCATTTTCATGGTGTTTTCCCTTAGGGTATAACAGGCTGTAAATTTGACATCCTCCTTCCACAGTCTTTCCCATTGATCCATATATATGTTATACCCAAAATCCTGGGCCCATTTCACCATTACCGTTTTAACCTGTTCTTCTTTGGTTTCCCACTCTAAAAGATGGTCATAAATTCGTGAAATATTTTTCCCTTTAATCAAGATTAGATCTTTTTCAAATTTGGATGTCTCCCTCGCTATTCCCTGCTTTATATCTATTGCCAATCTTTGATTAACTGAAAATACTGGAGCCAGTCCGTTAGGTAGCCCTTAATTTCCTCATATTTTTTCAGTTTGAAGTTATCATTGTTAATTCCAGTACTGTTCTATACGTTGGCCAGTTTGCTTTCATATTCGGTCTTTTAACTGCTATGGCTTCGGTTGGCGACATCCACAGGGGTATTTTTGGCTCCAAGATTCCTTTGTACTTATTCCAGATCTTATACAATGATTTTCTCACAATGTGGCTCAAAAAACCCCTGTGGACCTTTACTTTTCATAGATTAGATATGCATGCCAACCTGAACCTGTTGTCGTGGCCTTCCAAATCGAGTATGTCTGTATCTCTTAGTGTGATCCAATTCCTTTAACCAATTTAGTCCAGCTGCTGCGTGGTATATTCCAATCCGGCAGTGCGAAGCCTCCCCTCTCCTTTTTGTCTATTAACGACAGATGTTTGATCCTAGGTTTTTTCCCACTCCATATAAATTTAGATATTTCCCTTTTCCATTCTCTAAAACAATTCATTCCTCCTAGAATGGGCATCGTTTGGAATAGATACATCTTTTAGGGAGGACACACATTTTTACCACTGACACTCTTCCCCAAAATGAAAGGTGGAGTTTGGTCCAGGTTTCCATGTCTTTCTTGATTTCTTTCCACACTTTACAGTAATTATCTTCATACAAATGTAGACATTTATTTGATATCCAGATCCCCAGATACTTGACTTTATTTTTATTTCTAGCCCTGTCTTTTCTTGAAGAGTTTTTTTCTCATCCCCTGTGAGGTTTTTGTCAGAATTTTGGTTTTTTGCATATTTATTTTCAGCCCCATAATTTCTCCAAATTTCTTAATTTCCTCTATTGCTGCTATTAAACTTTGCTCAGGATCTTGAATCGTAATTATTAAATCGTCAGCAAAAGCTCTTATTTTATAGACTTTTGCTCCAATCCGTATCCCTTTTATATTCTCATTTTTTCTGATACTGTGGAGTAGAGGTTCTATTGCTAGTATGAATAGCAGGGGCGACAAAGGGCACCCCTGCCTAGTCCCTTTGAAATGGAGATGTTTTCTGTTAAGTTACCATTTATCAGCAATCTAGCTGTTTGTTTTCATATATTGCCTCTATTCCTTTTGTAAATTTACTCCAAAGTCATTATTTCCAGTTGCTTCTTCATGTAGTCCCCAGGACACATTATCGAATGCCTTTTCGGCATCTAGTAATACAAGGCAAGCCTTCTTATCGCTATGTGCTTCTAAATATTCTAGAATATCTATAACATTCCTTGTGTTTCCAGCTATTTGTCTGCCCGGGAGAAATCCAGACAGAAATCCAGACAAGGAGGTGACCCAGAACTAATATCAAATTATAGGCCAATATCACTTTTAAATAGTGACTATAAAATCTTTGCAAATATAATGGCCAATAGATTAAGGGAGGCTATAAAGGAGGTTATCCACCCTAATCAACTGGATTTCTCCCGGGCAGACAAATAGCTCCAACTCTAGGATTCTATGATTTTATGATTCTTCCTTTGCAGGGAGGTGGCCTATTTGTATTCCAGGCAGCCCCAATGTTAAATGTGCTGCTCTGTTTGTATCTTGAACCATTCAGGAGGCTTCCTTCGGGGTCAAGGCTCCCATCTTCAGGGCTCTCTGAGAACACACTTGGCTTCATTTTTCTACCCTCTCGGGCTGCTCCGTCCCTGCCTGACTCACTGTAGTTCGCTACCCATTGCCACGAGGAGCCGGGGAATGAATGTAAATAAGCTGAAATGAGGAGAGGGGAAATGCAGACCAAATATCCAGAGGAAGCTTTATGACACGGCAATTTATTCTGCAGCTGAGTCGTCTTCCCAAGAGGAGAAACAGAATGGTTCAAAGTAAAGTACGGTACACCAAGCGCCTACCCTACCCTACTGAAAACAGCGGTTTTAAAACGTGGGCCTGGCGGAGCAGGTGCAATTCAGAGAACCATGGGATTGTAGAGTTGGAAGGGACCCCCAAGGTCCATCTAGTCCAACCCCTGCAATGCAGCAATCACATCTGATGAATCCTTGACAGGTGGCCATCCAAGCTCTGCTTTTAAACCTCCAATGAAGGAGAGTCCACAACTTTCTGAGGGTGTCCCATTCCCCTGTCAAACAACTTTTGCCGTTAGAAAGTTATCATAGAATCATAGAATCCCAGAGTTGGAAGAGACCACAAGGGCCATCCAGTCCAACCCCCTGCCATGCAGGAAACACCATCAAAGCATTCCTGACAGATGGCTGTCAAGCCTCTGCTTAAAGACCTCCAAAGAAGGAGACTCCACCATACTCCTTGGTAGCAAATTCCACTGTCAAACAGCTCTTACTGTCAGGAAGTTCTTCCTAATGTTTAGGTGGAATCTTCTTTCTTGTAGTTTGAATCCATTGCCCCGTGTCCGCTTCTCTGAAGCAGCAGAAAACAACCTTTCTCCCTCCTCTATATGACATCCTTTTATATATTTGAACATGGCTATCATATCACCCCTTAACCTTCCCTTCTCCAGGCTAAACATACCCAGCTCCCTAAGCCGTTCCTCATAAGGCATCGGTTCTCCCTGGTGTTGAGTCAGAATCTCCTTTCCTTGTACTTGAATCCATCAGTCTGGGTCCTGGCCTGGACCCATATTGCGACCATGCCCCACATCACTGTCATGCCATGTCTCAGCCACCAAGAAGCATGCCAGGGATGTGACTGGTTAAGAAATGCTGCTTGGTAGTGAGGTGGAATTGTTATTAGACCCATTCACTGTAGGGCCAGTGTCATGTACACAAGAATGCCACTTGACCACAAGACCAGTAAAAACCAGTTAAAGAGGAACCCAACAGTTAAATGGTAAAGTGGGGAGGGGACTCCATATAAGGTACAAAGAGGGTTCTGCATGGGAGGAAATGGGTTGAATAAGCTGCATTTCGTGGACTGTGGTTGGATGGAAGATGGTGAGATGCTGAGGTTGTGTAGAAGCTGGTTGTGCCTATTTAGTGTCTATCCTAACAAAGTCACTCTTGCAGGCTCCTTAAACTCTGTCCAGAAATGCATGACTGAGTAAAGTCAAGCCGGCTGGGAATTGGGGATGGACCTTCATACCTGAACCTTCAAGGGAAATCCTCTTCCCCCCCCCAACCCCCAGCCCCATGTTTTTGCCAAGGTGGAACTTGAAACCCAGGAACTAGCAAATGATGCAATGGCCATAGTGTGAGGAAGGATGGGGAGGGGAGAGGAGAGGCAGAAGAGCTTGTGAAATACCACTGAATAATGGTAATTAAGAAAGGGGGAGGGGAACTTGAAGAAGGGAGCCCATGTAGAAGGGAGGAGACTTGGCCCCCCAAGGAACTAGGAGGCTCTGTTTACGTATACATTTAAGAAACACAAAACCCATTTTATTTCTTTACCTTTCAGAATTAATCCTCGGAGCAAACCCATCTTATTGCAGCCCTGTTAAACATTGTCTAAATGAGCCTGTGGCAATTCCCCAGCGAATGCTGCCATCCGATGCGAATTATGCAATTTTGTACAAATTTACTTAATTGGTGCTGTTAAGTCTGAATGTTAGAAGTGAGCATCTAGCAAAGTGCAAACTAGTTTTGGCAAGGGATTGGGGATTGTATAAAGCAAGGAGTGTGTGGGAGATGTTCAGGTGGGTGAAGTGGGAATGGGGAGACATGAGAAGTTCTATAGGATACAGAACGTCACAAGATCACTCTCCCCTGCTGCGGTTGCCAGCAAATGGAATTCAGAAGCACAGCTACCTCCAACACAGAAGTCCTGCCTCTATATTGTGGGGTGTGATGCATAAATAGCAGTCAAGTACAACATTCCTTGTTTTCCTAGAGAGGACATGCAGGGGAATGTTTAGTCCAGCCAGTCGAAAACTTCCTGTTTCCTCCTGGTTGAGGCATACTTCCTTGGCATGTGACTAGAGGTGGGCGTGACCTTACCTGTCCAGGTAACAAAAGGGCAAGGCATGCTGTCACACTCTCTCTCTCTTTGACTTCCTCCATTGTTGGAGCAGCTTTTTAGCTAGAAATGCTCTGTATATCAGATCCTGAGTTGAGGCTCCAGTACTTTGGCCACCTCATGAGAAGAGAAGACTCCCTGGAAAAGACCCTGATGTTGGGAAAGATGGAGGGCACAAGGAGAAGGGGACGACAGAGGATGAGATGGTTGGACAGTGTTCTCGAAGCTACTAACATGAGTTTGGCCAAACTGCGGGAGGCAGTGAAGGATAGGCGTGCCTGCCGTGCTCTGGTCCATGGGGTCACAAAGAGTCGGACACGACTGAACAACTGAACAACAACAAAGCTCTGTATATACTTTGTAACTAAATCTGCCTTCAGGGATCCAACTGTGAACTGATAATGTGAGTAAACTTCTTTTATTGACTTTAAACAATATTGTGGTGTGTTTATTCTTTTAAGAGGGATATAAGGGAACTTACCAGGAACCTAGTAGTGAAAGGCTTACACAAGCCTGCAACCAACTATCTGCTGTGCATTTAAAAGGGGAATGTAAAACTCTGCTAAGTAAAAGAACTTGCCAGTGCAAGTTAGGAAGGATATTAATAAACAATATATCCTCTTCTGCCTCCCTGAACATTCCCACACATATCACTTGGGCTCATAGTTTAGAACTTGAGAAGAACCAAAGGCCCATCTAGACCAGCATTCTGCTCTGACAGTGGCCAAAGGGATCTCTCTTAGGAAGCCCACAAACAGTAGGACCCAAGTGCAGCCATGGCCATTGTGGCTAGTAGCCATGAATAGCCTTTTTCTCCGCGAATTTCTCTTCTCTTTCTTTAGAGCTGTAATTCGTTCATTTCTTTTATTTCATAAAATTCAGATGCTGCTTGATCAAAGAAAAAAAGTCTCAAAGCGGCTTACAGGAAAGAGAAAAAAAAATTACCCTTGAAAATTTGCAACCATGATTTAAAACATACAGAAAGTTAAACCCACATTAGAATACACAAAAACAAATTAAAACTCAGGCGAAATTTCTGAGCGTATGGGTAGGCTTGTCTAAACAAGAGTTGCTGCCTGTCCAGAAGGTTCCAGCAGTTCAGTGAAACTCAACTTGGCACATTAAAATAAGCTTACACACACACACACACACACACAATTACCTGCACATTTTCAATTGTTTCTTTGTAGCCTTGGAGCGGGGGGAAACAAGTCGAAAGAAACTAATGTGAGGAAATCATTGTTAAGTAGTCTGAAGCATTGCACTCACTTTTGCTCCCTCTCCAAAACATCTTGAAAAGATGCTCCCTGCTGCCATTTTGCATTAACAGCAACAACAACACAAGGCTCCGAATCTGTAATTGTGACCCATCCTCAAGGTTCAGGGTGGATAATGCTAACCTTAAAAAATGTCTATAAAAGATCCCATTAACATTCCAGCTTAGAGTCTGCCACCAGATCCTGAGCAACAAGGTTTATCCGAAAACAAGGGCGCTTAGAAACATTAGAGATATTCTCTCTTTGCAATCTCCCGGCTTAATCCTGACTTCCAAAAGGCAGTCTCCTTAATGGTTTGACAATGCTTTTCATATTGACTCTGATCTTAGTGCTGTGGGACCACAGACTAGAGGAACGCTGTCCGTGTGCTTTTTACCATCAAAAAGCAAACAAGAGGACTGTTTTAGGTATTAGCGCTGTGGTCCCACAATGCTGTATCCAGCAGCAGCCCCATACCCTCCAGGAGGGGCGCACCTTCTGGTCCAACGTTGTGGCGATCTTCAGCAGGGTCATCCCAGAGCAGTGAACCATAGAATCATAGAATCATAGAATCCTAGAGTTGGAAGAGACCCCAAGGGCCATCCAGTCCAAGCCCCTGCCAAGCAGGAAACACCATCAAAGCATTCCTGACAGGTGGCTGTCAAGCCACTGCTTAAAGACCTCCAAAGAAGGAGACTCCACCACACTCCTTGGTAGCAAATTCCACTGCCGAACAGCTCTCACTGTCAGGAAGTTCTTCCTCATGTTTAGGTGGAATCTTCTTTCTTGTAGTTTGAATCCATTGCCCCGTGTCCGCTTCTCTGGAGCAGCAGAAAACAACCTTTCTCCCTCCTCTAGATGACATCCTTTGATATATTTGAACATGGCTATCATATCACCCCTTAACCTTCTCTTCTCCAGGATAAACATACCCAGCTCCCTAAGCCGTTCCTCATAAGGCATCGTTTCCAGGCCTTTGACCAACCAGAAAGCGCTTTGGCATGTCCCTGCTGACAATTGCCAGACAGGCAGGGGCTCTGGCAGTCATCAGCAGGGTTACCCAAGGCGCCTTCTGGTCTGTCGCTCTGGCACTCTTCAGACCAGATGCGCTGCTGACTTGTGCCAGAGTGAGCACCATACCCAAAAAATGGGACATTCTGGGATTCAAGCAGGAGCTGGGATTGGCATCTATGATCTGGAATGTCCCACTTAAAATGGGACTCTTGTGGGGGCTTGGAGCCCTAAACTATGCACCTGCACCTACACACACACACACACACACACACACACCCCTCAAGGAGGCCATTTCCCCAACCTCTTGGACCTAAGAACTTGGAACATATGACACCTCCATCTTGCCTTGATTCTGTTTGCCCATATGTGCCCATCACTGCCTCCAGGCACCAATCCGGCACCTGAACCACCTCTCCAGATTCAGGTAATACATAGGGATGGGTATCAACAGATGTTGGTGACACCTCTCGCCGAAACTCCTGATGACATCTCCCATCAGCTAATAATAATAATAATAATAATAATAATAATAATAATAATAATAATTTATTTGTACCCCACCCATCTGGCTGGGTTTCCCCAGCCACTCTGGGCAGCTTCCAACAGATATTAGGATACATTAAAATGTCACAGATTAAAAACTTCCCTGAACAGGGCTGCGTTCAGATGGCTTCTCAATGTCAGGTAGTTGTTTATCTCTTTGACATCTGATGGGAGGGCGTTCCACAGGGTGGGTGCCACTACCGAGAAGGCCCTCTGCCTGGTTCCCTGTAGTTTTGCTTCTCGCAGTGAGGGAACCGCCAGAAGGCCCTCGGCGCTGGATCTCAGTGTCCGGGCTGAATGATGGGGGTGGAGATGCTCCTTCAGGTATACAGGACTGAGGCCATTTAGGGCTTTAAAGGTCAGCACCAACACTTTGAATTGTGCTCGGAAACGTACTGGGAGCCAATGCAGATCTCTCAGGATTGGTGTTATGTGGTCCTGGCAGCCACTCCCAGTCACCAGTCGAGCTGCCGCATTCTGGATTAATTGCAGTTTCCGGGTCACCTTCAAAGGTAGCCCCACATAGAGCAGATTGCAGTAGTCCAAGTGGGAGGTAACTAGAACATGCACCACTCTGGTGAGACAGTATGTGGGCAGGTAGGGTCTCAGCCTGCGTACCAGATGGAGCTGATAAACAGCTGCCCTGGACACAGAGTGGACCTGCGCCTCCATGGACAGCTGTGAGTCCAAAATGACTCCCGAGCTGTACACCTGGTCCTTCAGGGGCACAGTGACCCTATTCAGGACCAGGGAGTCCCCAACACCCATATAGATATTAAATAGTCGCCTCAACTGCCATTTCTAGTTAGGATGATTGAGCCGGGTGCTCTGACTGAGCTACTCTGTAAATAGAAATAAATCTGAACATTATAAAACCGCCAGCCTGTTGCTTCTTGGTGTGAGAGTGAGAGCGTAAATCCTGACAGGGGTCAAGGTGGATTTCTATGGAAGCCCACAAGATAATTTCAATAGCTTCAGGTAATAGTCTCTGACTGCTAGTCTCTAGAAGCAGCATCCCATAACGTAGTTGCCAGGGGGACGAAAAGTCCTATCCCAATGGTACTATCTGGACTCAGTCCCATAGGCGTGACCGCAACACAGTGTCCCCAATTTTAATTCCCTGGATCTTGTCCTGAGAGACACCATGATATCAAAAGTCAAAGTGAGATCAAGAAGTATATACAATGTTCTACAATATTTGGTATTTCCCCCAATATCGGATTTCAATATTTGACCATTGATATTTAAGTATACTTGACAGCTGTCATGCAATGGCATTTAGCATTTGCCTAGTGCTGTTGGAAGTCTGAGAGGGTTTGATAAACCGAAAGCCAAAGTCACTTGCTATTTGATACTTGATGTTTGATATATGACAGCACCAGATACATAATTTGGTATTTGACAGCCAGTGTCTATATTTGATATTCTATAAATATCCGTCTATCTATTTATCTAAAACATTTCTTTACTTAACTCTTCAGCCAGAAAGGCTCACAGGGATTTGATTCCCCTTTTCACCGTTTGATCATTTACATCCAGACATTTTGGGGGTTCCCCGCACAGCCTCTGAGATTCAGTCTGCCTTTATTAGGGACCAAGCCTTTGGTGGGGAAAACCCTGCTCTGTGGAACTCCCTGCATACCCCGGGACATCATGGAAGAATTACAGGTGCCATCCTGGATTCTGATTGGATCCCGGGGTGCCCTGTATTGGCTCCCATCAGAGTGTGGCCCAAAAAGACACTCATTTTGGGGGCCGTGCTCTTGTTCAAGTCACATGATTTGTGCATGAGCGCATGCCCCCCCCAAAATGCACATCCCAGTTTTCCTCTGTGGCATGTTGGAGGATGTGGTCCCTGCTCAGCAAAAACTGCTTTCTTTTCAATGTCCTCTAAAAATGGTGAAAACAAACAAACAAACAAAAATTCCTTCCAGTAGTATCTTAGAGACCAAGTAAGTTTTTTCTTGGTATGAGCTTTCATGTGCATGCACACTTCTTCAGATACACTTCTTCAGATACTCTAAAAATGGTTCTAGTTACAGGTAGGTAGCCATGTTGGTCTGTCATAGTCAAAACAAAATATAATAAAAAATTCCTTCCAGTTGCACCTTAGAGACCAACTAAGTTTGTTCTTGGCATGAGCTTTCGTGTGCATGCACACTTCTTCAGACACACTGAGACGGAAGTCACCAAACCCTTAAATATAGTGAGGGAGTGGGGAGGGGTATTATTCAGAAGGGTGGTGGGAATGGGTGATCAGCTGATAGGTGTGGAAAACCTGTTGACGACTCTTAATGGCTGCAATTGGTCTTACAGGGAAAGGCAAGGGGTGAGATGGCTAAAGATAGCTTTGTCATGTATAATGAGATAAGAATCCAATGTCTTTGTTCAGACCAGGTTTCTCCATGGTTTTAAGTTTGGTGATTAGTTGCAATTCAGCCACTTCTCTTTCCAGTCTGGTTCTGAAATTCCTTTGTATTAAGACAGCTACTTTGAGATCTCCACACCTATCAGCTGATCACCCATTCCCACCTTCTGAGTAATACCCCTCCCCACTCCCTCACGATATAGAAGGGTCTGGTGACTTTCGTCTCAGTGTATCTGAAGAAGTGTGCATGCACACGAAAGCTCATACCAAGAACAAAATTAGTTGGTCTCTAAGGTGCTACTGGAAGGAATTTTTTAATTTATTTTCTTCTAAAAATGGTGTTGGTCAGACAGGCCTTTCAGGTGTGAGTTTCACATTTTTTCGAGGTCAAACTGCACCCCAAAATTCCAGAAGGTGCATAATCTGGTTGATAGCTATGCTCAGATCCGTTTATAAGTCCAGGACCGGCAGATTAGGTCGGGTGACTTTCAAATGCGGAGCAAATTTCCCCTATTTGATGGTGGGACTGAGCTCATAAATGCCAGCAAGAAGGATCCTCCATACTGCCCTCTGAAGCTCTTCTATGAAAGGCCAAAGGAGTTTCCATCCCGAGAAGACGAGTGTCAGCACTTTGAAAAGGTAATGTTGCAAGGCAGACAGGAGCACTTTTTACAATGCCCATAAAATTTGCAAGCCAGCGACAGGGAAGGAGAGGGGGAAGGAAGGAAGGAAGGAAGGAAGGAAGGAAGGAAGGAAGGAAGGAAGGAAGGAAGGAAGGAAGGAAGGAAGGAAGGAAGGAAGGAAGGAAGACATGGAAGGTGAAATATAGAAAGCATGAGGGGAGATTTCAGGCTTTTGCTTTGATCCAAGATGCTTCTATGACATCTCTGACAAGAATTCAAAGCTGGCAAACCATTTTCCAGAAGGGCCCAGCAGCACATCTTTCAAAGCCCTGACATTTCTTTCACAAACTCCACACTTTCCCATATAAGAATCTTAAAGTTTTCTAGCTCTTGGTAGTAAAAACAAACTTTCCAATATATGAATTGAAAAAGGGGGGGGGGGTCCACCCCAGAAATGAAACTCCAGTCGTTGTCTGAACAGTTGGCAGTTCAGGCACAACAGGACTTTCCTCCATTCCCCCCACCGGACACCTCAATATCAGCTCCGTGGGGTTGGAAGAACCCCCAGAACAGTTCCATTACTCTCTCAGCATCTGGAATTTCATCTGTACCTTGTCCACGTTTATTTACAAGACTGGAAAGCCTTCACAGCCAGCAAATGGGCTTCGCCACAGAAAATGTAGTGTCGTCCTTGAAATTTCGGAATCCAGAGGCTGCGCACGTTGAATTTAGTGGCACGGTCTTATGGATCAGAAAGGGATTAATTTCAGCTCAGGCATTTTCTCAAGCGACACAATTTCTCGGTCGAACTGAACCCTTGAAATACTTCCAGAATCTTGATTCCCCCACAGGTCATGAATGCGCCCAGGTTTCTAACTTTTGCACTGTCTTCTCTCCATCACAAATGTATCATACTTTTCTGTGTACAAGACTAGCTTTTTTTTTTTTACTGAAAAATTATGTTTAAAATAGGGGATCATCTTATACATGGATAGTGCATAGGGGGGACGTGGGATTGGTTGTCAGCAGTGTGTTTTTGGTGGCTGTGGCAAGGGGTAGTGTTGATTGGCTGTTGCTGCGGCAATTGTGCAGGCAATTGGCGAGGGGACGGACATTAGGAGGCTGTTTCGACGCTCATGAGTGTAGCTCAGACAGGTGAGTGAATTTTGGCAAACCCCACCCAACCCCCCCAAAAAGCTCATTGGGCAATCCTCCCAAAAAAGCTCAATAACTCTGGGCAATCTCCCCCCCCCCATTTTCTTACTTTTTAGTCCCCCAAAATAGGGGGCGCCTTATACAAGGGGGCGTGTTATACATGGAAAAGTACAGTACTGTAGTTGCATGGGATTCTGATGCGCACAGGTATCCACCCCCCCAAAAAAAAAATCATCAGGGGTGTCCCCAAGCACTACAATAAAGGAAGTAGCTCCCTGCTTACTAAGAAGAGTTTGGATATGATATCCCGCTTTATCACTACCTGAAGGAGTCTCAAAGCGGCTAACAATCTCCTTTTCCCTTCCTCCCCCACAACAAACACTCTGTGAGGTGAGTGGGGCTGAGAGACTTCAGAGAAGTGTGACTAGCCCAAGGTCACCCAGCAGCTGCATGTGGAGGAGCGGGGACACAAACCCAGTTCACCAGATTACAAGTCCACCACTCTTAACCACTACACAACGTTGGCTCTCTAAGAGATGCTCATGCACAGCAGCCTCTTCCATGGAAGTGAACGAGAAACCTCACTTGTGCAGGAGCTTCACGTGCAAGTTGGAGTATATGTGGGGCTCTGAATGGCAGCCCACGACCACATATACCTCTTCCCCTTTCTGTAATCAACAATGGGGCACTTTCAGGTCCTCTTGAGGCCATCCAGAGGTCATGAAACCTGCCAATCGATGCAGCGGGCATATGGGCAAGCATGGATTTCCTAGAGGAAGCAATGAAGAAAAGAAAGCTTGTCACATGAGCAACACATTTGCACAGTGTTTCTGTCTACATTGCTGGGCCCCTGTCTCCTTGCCGTCTTTTCGAGGACATTCTAGATCAGGGGTCAGCAACCTTTTTCAGCCGTGGGCTGGTCCACCATCCCTCAGACCATGTGGTGGGCCGGACTATATATTTTTTTGGGGGGGGGGGGGTTTGAACAAATTCCTATGCCCCACAAATAACCCAGAGATGCATTTTAAATAAAAGGACACACACTCATGTAAAAACACGCTGATTCCCGGACTGTCTGTGGGCAGGATTTAGAAGGCGATTGGGCCACATCCGGCCCACGGGCCTTAGGTTGCTTACCCCTGGTCTAGATTGCTTCTGGAAACATCCCAGCTCCGCAGTCCTGTGAGCATCCCATGTGCGAGAGGGGGTGTTATAAGGAGCCCTGCACTGCACTCAGAAAACATGTGGTGCTTGTCAGCATATTTCATCCCTTCCTCTTACTCTACAGGGAGCGAGATGGCAATGCAACCACAATTTTTTTTACATCCTTTTGTGTCTGTGTGCGCACACAAAATTAATAAAACATGTTTTCATTGCGGTGAAGCAGGGCGAGGAATTGAGGGTGGTGGAGAGAGCAAAAAAAAAACTCCCAGGATCTTAGCTTTCGCCGCGGAGTTTTGTTTGAAGTCTTTGCGTTCAATCAGGACAGGATATGCCTATTGTCACTCAGGGAGGGAGAGGAGGGTGGAGTTGAGCCAATGGAGGTGCCAGGGCAAATTATGCCGGTTGTAACCAATTCAATACGTCAGCACACTTTCTTGAGGTTTGCTTGGTGTGAACGAACCAAGAGAGGCCCGCAGGAGAGACAGACTCAATGAAATGCACCTTGGGTGAGCCATTTCCCGGAAATTCTCGCTGCACGTTCCTTTGCGACCCCCAGTGGCAGTGCTAGGCAATGCCATGTGCTGACCACTCTGCTTCTTGGCCCACCCTCAGCGCATGAATGCAGCGGGAAAGCCTAGGGCCCTGCGAGGCTGCAGCCACCCCACAGAGAATAGAATAGAGTTCTATGAGTGGTTTTTTTTTTTTTTTTGAGGGGGGGAATAGGCTACATGCCGAAACCCTTCGAATTCCTGGACCCAGCAAGTGTTCAAAATCTAAGCGAGGACTGGAATTCTCGGAATGGCCAGACTAGCTTCCTGGTGAGGTAATGGCTTAAGTATGGGTCAAATTAGGGGTTGCCCTATTTTGAAGAGCAAAAAAGAGGACACAATTGCCAACTTCTACTTTTAACTACGGATTGCAAAGACGATTCTCATTTTAAACACCCCTACTATAAGTAGGCTATAGGAGCTGTGATGTATTGCTAGTAGCAATGTTTTTAGCTTTACAGAGCCCGCCAGAGTAGAGCTGCAGGCGCTGCAACAAATGCTCTGTCGGGGACCGTGCTGAGGAGGGCTGCAGTGAGGAGGAATGGTGGGAGACTCCCCCTCCCTCTGCTCTGGATCCGGATCCTGAATCTTCCCAGGAGCAGAAGGACAGTATAGATTTGGAACAGTGGTTTGCAGAGGGACATAGTTCAGAAGGCAGAAGCTGGAAAATACCAGGTGGGGAACAGCTAGGAGATGAAACAGTGGAAGAGAGAGGGTTAACAGATTCACTGTCTCTGGAAAGCATTCCTCCACTCTCCCCAAGGTCGAGAAGAGCTCAGAAAGTGGCACACAAAGCACAAGAGGGTACAAGATAAGATTACAAGAAGTAGAAGTGATGTAAATTAATAGGGAAGCAAGGGGTGGGATCCTTAATTGGGAGCACCGCCATTACTAGGAGGTGTGTTCTTTGTTCTCTCTCTGTGCTTATTAAAGTTTCTAACTGGTAAGAAGACTCCCTTTCCTTTGTTCTGCTTATCTACTGCCATGGGGAAAGAAGTCGATTCCCTGAAGTGAAGCCTGACGTGCTCACGTGGCCACAACACTGGCTTACAGCCCCCACTCCTCATTGACCCCCGGGAAGAGGCCATGAGCTCCTGTTCCATTCATGAAAAATGGCGAGGGGTGGGAGCGCAACACAAGGGGCTTTTTGCATTGTTTTTTACTCTTAGAAATTCTTTGATTACTGTAATCAAAACAAACAAAAAACCGAAATTTTGCCAAATTTTAAAAATCGCCCAGATACAAATTTTAATCCTGAAAAAGAGGGCGTGTTCAGGAAAAAGAACACATGTGGCAACCAGACCTGAACAAGAGGACATGTCCTGGAAAACTTGGGCATATGGCAGTCGTAGTTGTGCAAAACAACAAATGTGTGCCCCCCCTCAACTGCCTGGGAAGAGGAGCCACGCCTGATTTCTGCTTGAATCCAAGGCTATGGGAGAAGCAGGACCCTCTTATGGTGTTAATGCTTTGAACCCCTCCATCAAAGGCTCAGGTTCTATGTATGTGCAAATAAACCATATATCATAATAACACTGCAGTCTCTACTGTGCCTCATTCCAAAGGCTGCCCATCAGAGAGTGTGGCCTCTGGGGAGGAAATTGTTTTCCCCATCCAGTTTACTGGCAATGAATTCAGCGCACCCTTGGATTGTGACATATTTACCAAAAGTCAATTTTGCTTAATAAGGAAGGAGAGTTTTTAGCTGGAGTTTTTTTTTTTTTTTTTGGTGGCTAATTTGTTCATTTGCTGATTAGCCATTTCAATAGGCACACTTTATGCATCACATTTTGTACTCGGGGAACCTAACTCTCAAATACATAATCTCCTCAGCCCTTTCAAAGAAAATCCTTGTGGATGACTCATGGGCTATAAGTAGGTGAATCATGGCTTTTTTATTTTGCAAAATACGTGAGGAAGGAGGTCCCAATCTCTTCCCATTCATCGTTCCCCTGCATCAGAGAGACATCTGCAATTTGCACTCATCACCAAGTCTCAGAGAAGACACAAGGTGTTATCTGATCATTCTGCAGATCATATCTAGCTCCACATCTTTTTACCCTTCCTTATGACATTTAATATCTTAGTTCATGCCACTTTCGGTTTTCCTTTTTACACAGCTGGAATTTCCTCAATAAATCTTCACCAGGCAAGTATTAATAAGACACTGGGTATAAATGTATAGGACTCGACTTTTTGCCCTCTCCACTATTCTCCAGTTTTCTTCCTCACACGCTTTTCTCCTCAACTGCCAAAATCCCTAAGCCATGGTTAACTGCCAACTGATGGGAGCCTCAGAAACATCAGGGTGCTGTCACTCAGGCAAAACAGACTGAACTGGCCTGATCCAGACCCCAGCAAGTAAAACGTAAAAGCAATAGTTTCTCTTCCGCCATAACCTGCCACCAAGGACTACTGCTATAGAGGCTTCCAGCGTTGCAACGGCATGAAGCCTCAAACATTCAAAGCCGCAGAATATTTTCTCCTCCAAAGCACAAATATGAACATGTGTACACAGCATTTCTCCCCACGGTGCATAACATGACTATTATTATTATTATTATTATTATTATTATTATCCTCAGAAGGAGAGATAGGAGAGATTCATCAGCTTTGTTGGGGGGCCAGATCCATCAGCCATGTTCCAATGAGCAAGGATTGTCCCATTGGCGAGGCGTTCCACAGGGCATGCTAAAGGCTCTGTCTCTGCCAATGAAATTTCCAGGGCACGAGGAACTCATCAGCACAAGATTTTTGGGACAGAGACTTAATTGTGCACCTTATGCCTTGCTGTGAGAAGTGAGAGCTGGACCATAAAGAAGACTGATCGCTGAAGAATTGATGTTTTTGAATTATGGTGCTGGAGGAGACTCTTGAGAGCCCCATGGACTGCAAAAAGATCAAACTTTTAAAGAAATCAGCCCTGAGTGCTCACTGGAAGGGCAGATCCTGAAGTTGAGGCTCCAGTACTTTGGCCACCTCATGAGAAGAGAAGACTCCCTGGAAAAGACCCTGGTGTTGGGAAAGATGGAGGGCACAAGGAGAAGGGGACGACAGAGGAGATGGTTGGACAGTGTTCTCGAAGCGACTGGCATGAGTTTGGCCAAACTGCGGGAGGCAGTGGAGGATAAGCATGCCTGGCGTGCTCTGGTCCATGGGGTCACGAAGAGTCGGACACAACTGAACGACTGAACAACAACAAGTGCCTTGCTGTTGCTGGGCCCTGGAGGACACTGAATGTGAACTTATATGAAGTTTGGGACTTGATGGGAAGGAATGTAAGAGAAAGAAGACAACAGAAGAGTCTAGGAAACTTTGCAAAGTGTCCACCTTTATTATGTCATTTGGAACAAAGGAAGAACATACTAATAAACCACCCAAGACCCGCAGGAACCTGTAGAACAACACTTTTTAAATTGGCAGCTATTGAATTGATGTCTTGTTTTATTGTTACTAATGCAACTGGACATAGTTGAGGTTGTTATGGGGGACCAGGAGGGAACTGTAATTGAATGTATGTTTGTTCCTATATTCAACATCAATTTAAAAGAAATCCTTTTTTTTAAGCACCCCATCAGAAGAACTGAGGTGGAGCACAGCACTAGGAACTGGAATTCTCTCCTAAAGTGAAGTCACCTTTGGTGCAAATATAGATATAGAGTGGTCCCTTGGTTCTCAAACTTAATCCGTTCTGGAAGTCCGTTCCAAAACCAAAGCGTTCCAAAACCAATGTTTGCTTTCCCATAGAAAGTAATGTAAAATGGATTAATCCATTCCAGACTTTTAAAACCAACCCCTAAAACAACAATTTAACATGAATTTTAGTATCAAACGAGACCATTGACCCATAAAATGAAAGCAATAAACAGTGTACTGCAGTCACAAATCCAATCTGAACTGGGTTCCACGCAGTCACAAAAACAAAACAAAAGGGGCCACAAAAAATGCAAAATAAATAGCAAAAACAGACAGACCTCAGAGTAACACTCAAAACAGAAGCGTAACGCTCAAAACGCATGTTCGGCTTCCAAAAAAAGTTCGCTAACCGAACTTTTGCAGTGTTTGAGTTCCAAGTTGTTTAGGTGTTTGAGAACCAAGATACCACTGTGTATATATTTCTCATAGAGAGAGAAGCAGAGCTCACTTTTCAAGAGCTGTACAGGTGCCTGTTGCTTCCTATCCCCCCCCAAAAAAAATCAAAACACCCCCCTTCCTTCTTCTCCCCTCCGCCATGCTGCTCCTACTCCTCAACCAGGATTAAGTCGCAATACGAGAAAGTCCTTCATATCATTTTCCAGCCAGACATCCGTGTGTAACTCTACCTGATAGTTATTAGTCTGTATAAATACCTCCTCAGCTTTGGGGGCTACTGTTGTTTGGTTTTAATTATGCCGAGTTAAAAGTCCTCCTGTAAAATGTGTAGTGTGGGGATCTGTCTATTTGCACTGCACTCAAGCAAGATGGGCTTCCGTTTAAAGCAGTCTCTGTCATATTGAACGAGTCGGAAAGCAAGCGAAGGCATTAAACTCAACGCGAGATGGCCAGAGAGTTGGCCAGAGGCGTCTGGGAGCCTGAGGTAGGAAATTCAAGGAGTTCCCCAGAGATATGTGACAATAAGTATGGTCACGACCCACTGCAGCGGTTGGGCTAGGTGACCCATTGGCCAGCAAAAAAATTCAGTACATTGAAATCGTTTACTGAATATTCACAAATAAATTGTAAACAAATTAAGGCACTAGCAGGGTTGCCGTAAAACTTGCAGTTTCTAAAACATGTATGAAATAGACGAGGGAAAGAATAAATAGAGTTAATTGTGATATGCAGAAGAAGAAGAAAGAGGGCAAATTCATGGAACCTCTGAAAGAGGGGGAGGGAAGTCAAAGTTCGATATGTGAGAATTGTTACAGTTTCTTTGTTGGAATGTTTATTTGTTATAAATGGAAATTATAATTAAACTTATAAAAAAATTCAGTGCAAAGCAAAGCCAGAAAAGTTCTGCACTTAGGCAGGAAGAACCAGATGCACAAATATAGGATGGGGGACACCTGGGTTGCTAGCAGTATATGGGGAAAAGATCTGGGGGTCTTAGTAGACTACAATCCTAACACGACTCAACAGTGTGACGCAGCAACAACAAAAATAGCTAATGCAATTCTAGGCTGCATCAACTAAAGCCTTGTGTCCTGGTCAAGGGAAGTAATAGTACCACTCTCTTCTGCCTTGGTCAGACCACACCAGGAATACCGTGTCCTGTTCTGGGCACCACAATTCAAGAAGGCTATTGACAAGCTGGAAGGTGTGCAGAGGAGGGTGACCAAGATGATCAAAGGTCTGGAAACCAAGCCTGATGAGGAACAGTTGAAGGAGCTGGGTATGTTAGACCACAAACTTGACATGAGTCAACAGTGTGATGCAGCAGCTAAAAAAGCCAATGCAATTCTGGGCTGCATCAATAGGAGTATAGTGTCTAGATCAAGGGAAGTAATAGTACCACTATATTCTGCTCTGGTCAGACCTCACCTGGAATACTGTGTCCAGTTCTGGGCACCACAGTTCAAGAAGGATACTGACAAGCTGGAACGTGTCCAGAAGAGGGCAACCAAAATGGTCAAAGGCCTGGAAACAATGCCTTATGAGGAACGGCTTAGGGAGCTGGGTATGTTTAGCCTGGAGAAGGTTAAGGGGTGATGTGATAGCCATGTTCAAATATATAAAAGGATGTCATATAGAGGAGGGAGAAAGGTTGTTTTCTGCTGCTCCAGAGAAGCAGACACGGGGCAATGGATTCAAACTACAAGCAAGAAGATTCCACCTAAACATTAGGAAGAACTTCCTGACAGTGAGAGCTGTTTGGCAGTGGAATTTGCTGCCAAGGAGTGTGGTGGAGTCTCCTTCTTTGGAGGTCTTTAAGCAGAGGCTTGACAGCCATCTGTCAGGAGTGCTTTGATGGTGTTTCTTGCTTGGCAGGGGGTTGGACTGGATGGCCCTTGTGGTCTCTTCCAACTCTAGGATTCTATGATTCGATGTTTAGCCTGGAAAAGAGGAGACTGAGAGGAGATCAGCCATCTTCAAATATCTGAAGGGCTGTCATGTGGAAGATGGAGCAAGCTTGTTTTCTTCTGCTCTAGATAGGAGGACTCGAACCAATGGCTTCAAGTTACAGGAAAAGAGATTCTGACTAAACTTTAGAAAGAACTTTCTGACAGTAAGGTGAAACAGACTCCTTCAGCAGGTTGTGGACTCTCCTTCGATAGAGGCATTCAAGCAGACATTGAGTGGCATTCTGCCATGGGAGCTTTAGTTGAGTTTCCTGCACTGCAGGGGATTGGACCAGATGATTCCTAGCAGCACTGGGGGGAGAAAGGTGGGTGTGGGGGTGTAATGCTCACCAGGTGTCAGCTGTGAGCGTGGGTGACATCACCGTGCGCCCCCAACCCCACCCCATGTTCGCTGTGTGGGCGGGGGCCCCGGATGCTCACTGTGTGGGTGATGGGCTGTTAGGGACGATGCTGCCACAGGCGGCTAGTGGCGTCCCCCGACACTCGCCGTGCCGGCAGCTAGCCCCACCCCCACACCGCTCCAGGTGCCGAGGCAGGTAGCTCCGCCCCTGCCTAGCAGTGCTTCCAACTCCACAATTCTATGATTCTATGAAATATGTTTACATAAATAAATGTTTCTGGTGTTAGGAGGAAGTGGCTGGCAAAATGGGCAAAATTGCACACACACAAAAAGTGTATACAAACAAGCATTGATTTGTGTGGGCCTTGTATTCTGGGTCATCGTGTGTGCCATTACTGTTGGAGATTCATTCCCCGTGTGCAGTCATGGGTTTGTTGTCTATCACATGACTGGGTGTGTGTTTTGATTCCACAGGAATGGGAAGTGACGAAGACAGGATGTTTGTCTTACTGTGTTCCCTGAAGTGGGACTATTGTCCTTTGCTCTTTGGTGTCTGATGCTAGAGAGAGAGGGAGCCATATTGCAGTGCTCCGTGTGTGTTTATATGTAAATAAAGTAGATTAGCCTTGTTGCTGAGTTCTGTTACGCAACTGCGCAAAACTCTGCGGATCCGTAAGTGTGCTAATGTCTTCTGGCATTAGTCGCTGTGATGTTCGGGCTGAAGAATGCTTTTGAAGCTCCCGAACGATCTCCCAGGAGGGAGGGAACATGCCAGTTGGGCATGTGTCTCTGCCAGGGTTCTACTTGTGAGTAGGACGCCTCCTGACTGTTGCACCCCATGACACCCTGTTCCACCCACCCCCATTCAGCCCCCTTTTCCTGTCACTTCTGGGTTGCCTTGATGCATGCATGCATCAGTTGGATACATGCAAATCAGTCGGTGTCTGTATCAGGAGAAACGCACACAGGCCACTGCCTGGTGGAATGCTCTCTCACAAGAGACCAGGGCCCTGCAAGATTTGACATCTTTCCGCAGGGCCTGCAAGATGGAGCTGTTCCGCCAGGCCTTTGGCCGGGTTTCAGTCTGATTCTTTTCTTTCTGTATAAGAACAATCATTAAAGAGGCCTTCTAGCCTGTTCACAGGTCCTTTATAAGACCTAGTGGTAACATTTGGCCCTGGAGAATATTAACCACTCTCAATTTTACCTGTGGACTGCCATCCATCCAGATTTTAATTTGTTCTGAACTAATTTTAAGATGCATTTTAATTAATTGATTGTCTGTTTTTATAGTCTTATGTTCTTTGTATACTGTGTTTTATGATATTAGCCGCCCTGAGCCCAGCTCCGGCCAGGGAGGGCGGGGTACAAATAAAAAATTATTATTATTATTATTATTATTATGAAATTTCAGGAGAACATTTAAAAAAGGAAAAGAAAGGCAACGAAAAATGCAAACTGGTGCACAAATGAAGCAAACTGAACTTCAGATTGGTAAAAAGGAAGGGAAGCTGGAATTCACAGATTCTCCTGCTGCTAATTTCTTTGTAGGGGAGTCACATGTGGAGCTGACAGGCAGATCCGAGCTCTTCTTGCAGCGGCTGCTGGCAGCCATCCACTTGGCCAACTTTAAAAAGGTAAAGGACCCCTGACCATTAGGTCCAGTCGTGTCCGACTCTGGGGTTGAGGCGCTCATCTCACGTTAAGGGCACCCAAAATCTACTGTGTGAGGAAGCGGCCTCGCCTCGCCACCTGACAGGGCCACTCTTCAGCCGCACTAAACCCCCTCCTTTGTTCCCTTCTTATCCTCATTATTATCATCTCATTACTAACTTCATTATTTTAACTCCATAGGAGTTTTACTAAGTAATGAGCTTTACAGTTCATATCACATTCCCTGACAGAGGCCTTTAATATATGCACAACGGGTAGAAATGCAAAAGAGGGAGATTTGCTCATCGCAGAGTCGCGAAAGAGGTGGGAGAAAGCGGGGGGGGGAGGGGAGGCTTGGAGCCTGCAATGCAACTGCACAACATGGGCAAAGGTCTGTTGCCTTCTGCGCAGGCACAGAATGTTTCTACCCAGCAATGAGGTGGAAACTCCACCCGGAAAGGGGCCAGAATAGTTCTTTAGCTGTGATTCCTGCGTTGCAAGATGCAATGTTGGTCCTTCCGACTCTAAGACTATGACTTTGACATGCAGAAACGGTCCGACTAGAAAGAATTCACTGCCATCAGTGTGACTGTCAGTAGGTCACTATGAAAGGTCTCACTAAACATTCCTTCAAAAATCCACGATGCACAAGAGACTATTTGGCCCTTCCACTTAATTCCTGTTTGCACTGGCATGGGCTGTCCTAGAATTAACACACAATAAGGGTGGCCTGTCTTGTTTCACTGCCTGAGGCGAAACAAGAAGGTGCTACCCCCACTCAAAAGGGACGCAGGTGGAGCTGTGGGTTAAACCACAGAGCCTAGGGCTTGCCGATCAGAAGGTTGGCGGTTTGAATCCCTGCGACGGGGTGTGCTCCCGTTGCTCGGTCCCATCTCCTGCCAACCTAGCAGTTTGAAAGCACATCAAAGTGCAAGTAGATAAATAGGTACCGCTCCAGTGGGAAGGTAAACAGCATTTACGTGCGCTGTTCTGGTTCGCCAGAAGCGGCTTTGTCATGCTGGCCACATGACCCGGAAGCTGTACGCCGGCTCCCTCAGCCAATAAAGTGAGATGAGCACCGCAACCCCAGAGTCGTCCGCGACTGGACCTAACGGTCAGGGGTCCCTTTACCTTTACCTAAGGGTGGCCTGTCTTGTTTCACTGCCTGAGGTGAAACAAGAAGGTGCTACCCCCACCCCAAGCCTTGCTTATCATGGTCACACAGCTGCAAGTTCCGGGTTCCAGAGAGATCTTGCGAGAGATCCACGAGATCTTACCAGAACCCGGAAGCCAAAGCTACTTCTCCTTGCTTCTTCAGCAGCAGTGGGTGGGTTGGGGGGAACCACCACAGGAAAATCGGCAGGAGCAGTGAGAAGTCAAGAGAGCTTCGGAAGATCTCACAAGAATGCCACGAGGTCCACAAGATCTCACCGGAAGCTGCCAACAGCTTCTCCTCGCTTCTCCAGTGGCAGGGGCCACCTTAGTCTGCCTCATGAGCAGGCTGACTAGCCCTGACACACACCCTTAAAGATGACCACATCTCTCCCTCCCTCCCTTTCTTCCAATCTGAGCACACGGAAGAGGCACATATCCAGTGCTGTCAAGTATCCCGTTTTCCCCAGGATTCTCCCTTATTTCAAGCAGTTTCCCGCTGCTCTCCCTTATTTTTTATTTCCCTTAAATTTCCCGTTTTTAATGGAAGCAGCTCCTCCCCTGCTGGCCAGGGACTGGGTGGGAAGACCTCGCCCACTTTGAGAGAAAAGCCTCAGCCCTCAAAGCAAGTGGGAGCCGTTTCCCGTGCTTACAGGGGGGTGTATTCCTCCCCCTGCATCAGCCCCTATCCGTTGCCGCCGAGCCCCTCAGCCGGCCAATAGGGTTAGCTGGCGGGCGGAGCCTGGCTGCCTTTGAGCAGCTGCTGCTTCCTGTCCTGTTTTGATGGGATCAGACAAGAAGACGATGGGGCTCCATTGCGCAGAGCACATGGCTGCCCTCCTCTTTGCTCCGCTCCGAGCCCGAGCCCGCTTGGAGTTTACATTGCTGCTCCGCCCACTTTTGCTTGTGGCTCCACCCACCACTGACATGTGACTGTCCCCGGGATAGGTGAGACTGCTGATCCCTTATTTTCAAATCCAAAACTTGACAGCTATGCATATATCTTCTCTCTGCAAGCCACAATGGTGACTGAGGTAGGTGCCATTTTCCATTGATAGGGATGACTGTTGGAGGGGGGCATGCCAATGCTACTTTATGGTCGTGTGTCTTTTTCTGCTCCTTTATCATCCATCATCAAATTGTAGAGTGGGAAGGGACCATAAAGGTCATATGCCAACCTCCTGCAATGCAGGAATTATATGTGGCTAGCACCCACCTGGCGGCGATTTTGTGTCAGGCGCCCACAGGACTTTCTCAAAACTCCAGATCTCCGGAAGCCTCTGTTTTAAGCTTTATAATGGCTGCAAAGATTGTTAGGGCAAGGAAATAGATGGACTGAAATTCACTATATCTTCAGGAAAGGCTAATGAAACACGTGGAGCCAGCAGTGATGGATAAACTGACAAATGCAACCCAGAAAAGAGAATGGAATATAATGTATGCAGAGAGACGGGATTGTTTTGTGGACTGCTGGAAAGCACTGTGCGGAAATGAGAGGCTAGGAAGATATTTGTTTACCTAGATTAGGTATTTGTTTTTCCTCTCTCTCTCTCCTCTGTTTATCATTGTATTATAATGCAGTTCTTCTCCCTTTCTGTACTTTAATGAAGAAGGAAATTTATTTCTTAAAGGAATTCCAAATGCGCCCACAGTCTGGCGATCCCTGCTCTGCTAAGATAGCCACCACAGCTCCATACAAGAAGAGGAACAAGGAGCGAAGATGCAATAATGCATGTTACAATGGTCATATAACCCAAGTGTGCTATCTGCTGAACTGCCGTCTCATGCCTTAAGATGATTTATTTGATGGCTATTGCAATAATGTATTGATTTTCAATTTCCATGTCTTCTTGTGAGCTGCTTTGAGTATGCTATAATAAGAAAGCATGGGACCAAAAGATAAGAAAGAGTAGCAAAAGGTTGCAGCACTGTGCTGTAACTGTCGCAAGTACTGCTGGACCCGTAGCCCAACCCCTTCCTCCTTTAGCCACACCCACTTTAGCACAACTTCCTCTCATCTTTGGCTGCACCTCTTCACTAAAGAAACTGCCTATTTAAATCCAATATAATATATCACAGGGTGCCTGGAGAATGGGTGTCATGAAGACACAAAGATTGACGCTTGCCCTACAATGTGAAGGGATTTGGTGTTTATGAGATTTGGCTTTAAAGGGTAATTAAAGGGTAATTAAGGCAAATTAATGGAGGATGGGAGGTCTATCAGTGTCTAATTCTTTTTTTAATTCTTTTTTTAAAATAAACTTTATTATTTTAAAAAACATTCAGACAACTAACAAACACAGCAACATTAAAAATAAAATACATTAAGACATAACAAAAAGAAAGAAGAAAAAAGAAGAGGAAGAAGAAGAAAGAGAAGAAGAAGAAGAAAGAAGAAGAAGAAGAAGAAGAAGAAAGATATTTACAATATTACTAAGAAAACAATCCAATACAAAAATCAAAAACAAAGTTTGTAACATAATTTCCACAAAATAAAACATTCTTGATATTAAATCAAAAGACTTCCAATTAAACTCGCTGTTTCTGCTATTCTATATCAATGTTTGTCGCACAATTATAAGTTTTTCTTTTACTAATTCTTAAAGATCATATCACCCTTTATATATACAATCCATAGCTCAGACAGTAGAGCATGAGACTCTTAATCTCAGGGTTGTGGTTTGAGCCCCATGTTGGGTGAAAGAGTCCTAGAATTCAAGTTGGCGAGCTGAAGTGCAGCAGTCAGAGTCAGATAAGCCGAGGTCGAACAGTCCGGGTCAGAAGACAGCTGAAGTCAGGAACAGTCCAAGTCAGGAACCAGCCAAGTCAGTCAGGAACAAGCCAGGAGTCAGGAACACAGGAACAGGACAAGCAAGAGCAACCATGCACTCAGCACAGCAGTTGCAGGTGCTAGCAAAGGGAGCAGCCAGCCTTTCTTAAGTAGCCAGCCTGTAATCATGTCTCTTATGAGTTGCAGCTGCTTCTAATTGTTCCTGCATCTCTCAGCTCTACGCTCTACAGCTGAGAAGGGAGGAGGGGAGGGGCCCTGCCGGTTTCTCTCCTCACAAGGGCCTGATTCTGGCTCGACTTCTTCCTCCTCCTGTTCTGTTCTTTCCCCCTCTCCATCTGACTCTTCCTCTTCCGAGGAGTGCCGCCACCAGTCTTCTCCAGGTATGAACTCCTCCATTTCCCCAGCTTCTTCCGTGGGTGCAGCCTCGCCAGGGGGGGGGGGCCTTGCCTCCACTCCTCCTCATATGGCTCAACACTGACATCACTCCCCCCCACACACACACACAAAATGCAGGAATCTCAGCTAAAGCATCCATGATGGCAATTGATCCTCTGCTTCGAAACCTCCAACGAAGGAGAGCCCACAACCTCCCATGGGAGACCGCTCCACTGTCAAGCAGCACTTACTCTCAGAAAGTTCTTCCTAAGGTTTAGTTGGAATCTCTTTTCATGTAACTTGAAGCCATAGGTTTGAGTCCTACCCTCCAGAGCAGGAGGAAACAAGCTTCCCTCATCTTCCATGTGACAGCCCTTAAGATATCTGAAGTTGGCTCAGATATCTCCTCTCAGTCTCCTCTGAGACATCCCCAACTCCTTCAACCACTCCTCACCAGGCTTGGTTTCCAAACCCTTGGTCATCTTGGTCTCCCTCCTCTGCACACACTCTGGCCTGATCCAGCAGGCTCTTCTTGTGCTTTCTAATGCTTTTACCAACGTCTGTATATCTGTATCAGATTTGAAAATTGTTTTTTATATATGAAATTGATTTCAATTGTTTTTATGCTGGTGCTTTTACTGCGCAATTGCTTAGAATATATTTTATTGGAAGCGATTAATAAATAAGTAAATAAACATGTGGCACCTTGAATCCCAACTGCTGGGAAGCAAACTCCAAGCGAGAGATGCTGCCCTTCTGCTTGTGGATTTCTTGGGAGCTTCTCTTTGGTCATTTTAGAAACAGAATTCTGCACCAGGTAGGCCTGCAAAGTCTCCAGCCACATCGTAGAAGATGTGCTGTGCAACAGTCCCATTTTAAGCTGGACCTCCCACATTGAAAAAAGAAGAAGAAGAAGAAGAAGAAGAAGAAGAAGAAGAAGAAGAAGAAGAAGAAGAAGAAGAAGAAGAAGAAGAAGAGGCAGTAGGAGGAGGAGGAGTTTGGATTTGATATCCTGCTTTATCACTACCCTAAGGAGTCTCAAAGCGGCTCACATTCTCCTTTCCCTTCCTCCCCCACAACAAACACTCTGTGAGGTGAGTGGGGCTGAGAGACTTCAGAGAAGTGTGACTAGCCCAAGGTCACCCAGCAGCTGCATGTGGAGGAGCGGGGAAGCGAACCCGGTTCCCTAGATTACAAGTCCATCGCTCTTAGCCACTACACCACACTGGCTCTCCGGCTTCTGATCCCAACCCAAGATGTCCCATTTTGGCTACAATCCTCTGGGCACCTCAGAGCATGGGACCAAAAAAGGGAAGCAGTGGCTACTGACCCCAGGCAACAACTCTCTGCCTCTTCCTTCCTCCTGCCAGTGTGGTGTAGTGGTTAAGAGCGGTAGACTCGTAATCTGGGGAACTGGGTTCGTGTCTCCACTCCTCTACATGGCCAAACTCATGCCATTCGCTTCAAGAACACTCGGAGTCAAATATGAATTTCATGCTCTTTATTCAGCTCATAGTAGTGAGGGATGCAGTTCCTGCAAAACGTCTGCTTTATATACACTATTTACACAATGGGCCCCATGTGATTGGCTAATTCTGGGATACTCCTGTATGCCAATCGGGTTGCGGATTCACTTCCACCTGGAACTGGATTGGGTGGCTCCTGCGGACCAATCCGCCTGCTGCATTCTGGATCCTATTGTTCTAGGACCAATCAGACTGCTGCATTCAACTCAGTACATAACAGCTTGGCTCATAAGGGGCTCAGGGCAATGAACCTTTGAGTTTGCATTCCGAGCCCCTTCGCTTTCCAAAGCGCCAGCACACCCCTAGCTCAACACAGCATGGCACAAAAAGATAATGTTTCCTTCCTCCCTGCTTGCAGCTTCTCCAGCGAGAAAGGCAGGGACAAATCAAGCAGCGGGAGCTCAGCCTTGGCAAACTCAGAGCAGATGTCCCTGGAAGGAAATGAGGACTCAGAAAGTGTCTCCTAGAAAGAGCAAGGAGAAGACATTCTTTTCTTTCTGGGATAGAGACATGGATAAGGAGCTGCAGTTCCCAGCTCTCTCCCTCTGCCGGCAGAGCAACCAGGCCCTCAAATCCCCAGCCGTTGTGGAGAAGTCCCTCTCTCAAAGCCAGACTTTTCCATTTGACATCTGCTGCGGAGGAAGCCAAGTCGAGAAAAAGATGAGTTTGCCTGTTTTACCATCTTGGAATAATTCAGGGTAATCTAGGAGAGGGAGAGAAAAGAGTTTAAGAAAGCAAACGGGGTGGAAGAAGAAAGGCTTTCAGAGGCGGAAGGGAATCAAACATTTCTAAACACATCCCTTCGCCCGAGCCAAACCAAACAGGAATGATTCATGGGCTTGTCTTCACCCTTCACTTTTCATCTAACAAGCAACAAAACCGCCGCAATCGGCCGTCAAAGCTGTCTTGCACCCCCAGAGATCCCACAATGGGGAATACTGCAAAAAAACACAAAGTTTTTTTTTCCAACAGCACTTTCTTATTATGATAAACAGAAGAAAAGAAGAATCAGGGACTGGTCTGACTATGAAGCCTGCTTTCCGTACAGGGCAGAAAAGCAGAACTTTGCTCCTGGGTGGTTGGCTGAAGCAAGCTTGGTGATATCTCTAGAAGCCGGGGGAGGGGGGTCCGAAACAGTGTCCTTTGCGATCTTGGGGTTCCCAGGAAGCTTTTCGTGGATTCTTCTGCCAGCAAAATCACTGCTTAAAAATGGGTGATTTCTCCTGGGCTCTAATCGGACTGACTTGGAAAATAAACCAAGCCGTTTCTGAACAATTCCAAAATAGCTCTGCTTATTTTCCCAGCCAATTTGACAGGCCTCACCCCAGTACCTGCTTCCAGGCAGCCCCCTCCTCCCTTCTCTTCAACTTCCACCCACAACTAGCTGGGTCGGGGGCCAAAGCTGTGCTCAAGTTTTTTGTGTGTATTTCTCCTGTTCTAGAGGGTAGGACTCGAACCAATGGCTTCAGGTTACAAGAAAAGAGATTCCGACTAAACAATTGAAAAAGCTTTCTGACAGTAACAGCTGTTAGACAGTGGAATGGTCTCCCTTGGGAGGTTGTGGACTCTCCTTTGTTGGAGGTTTTTCAAGCAGAGCTTGGATGGCCATCAATCATGGATGCTTCAGCTGAGATCCCTGCAGTGCAGGGGGTTGGACTAGATGACCCTTGGGTCCCTTCCAACTCTAAGAATCTGTGATCCTGAAGACATCACAGTCTTCACTGACCTTGATGCCAAGGAAACCAAACTCTGGGTAAGAGCTTGGAACCCATGGAGTCTCTCTTTTTTATATATATAAAGAATTTATTGGTATTTAGAGAGAATACAAACAAGAAAAAGAAAAAAGACATACAAAATACAAACCACAAAATACAAAAAAAAGGACTTATACCAAACATAAAACACATCTGAAACAACAAAACCCCTA
Organism: Lacerta agilis; assembly: GCF_009819535.1. Taxonomy (NCBI): domain Eukaryota; kingdom Metazoa; phylum Chordata; class Lepidosauria; order Squamata; family Lacertidae; genus Lacerta; species Lacerta agilis. Next base: position 2,349,748 of record NC_046322.1, read on the forward strand.
TTTAACTATTTTAAACTTATTTAAAATCTTACTTGGGGGGGACTTCCTCACGTCCTCTCTTCTGCGTTCATTTCAAATATACTGTAGTAACTTTGTAACTGCTTTGACTCTACTTTTACAACTAATCTTAATCCTTATCTATCATCTTATATCTATCATCTTATTCTTAACAAAAATACAGAAAATGAAAAAAGTCACAATTAATCTTCTTATGTCCTATTTTAAACTAACATTTTAATGCTATCGCCTATAAAGTCCACTGATTTCAATTTCAAATATCTAGCTTTTCACGTTGTTTCAAATATTCCTTAAATTTCTTCCAATCTTCTTGCACCTTCTCCTCCCTCTGGTCTCGGAGTTTCGCGGTCAGTTCTGCAAGTTCCATATACTCAATCAACTTCATCTGCCAGTCTTCCACTGTTGGTAGTTCTTCAGTTTTCCAGTTTTTAGCTATTAAAATCCTTGCAACTATGTTTCCCAAAACTGCTTCGTGGGACTAGAATGCCATAAATAAAATGAATACATGAAAGGATGGGTTTGAAGCTTCACATAAATGAGAGAGAATGAGAGAGTTGTAGACTTGCCACATGCCGTGATGAACCCGACGACTGCAAAGCCAGTCGGATATAATTGCGGCCCCTTCTGCATGTTGCAAGTTGCAGTGGGTTTCTTACACCATTCATAACTGCTTAACAAGGCAGCCGCTGGCAAATTAACTAAACATCAATTAGCAGGGAATGTGGTCGTCACATCCATCCCGTTAAACTCATGGCTAATTATCTTGACGTACCTCCCGTGTATTAATTGCAATCTAATTGTTTCCCATATCTTGCTGGCATCGTTGAAGCCTAAGGAGCAGGGGAACAACATAGCCATCGCACAGCTGCAGCCCCCCACCAGAGACCCTCTCGGTTTTAGAGGGAGAAGAACCCACACATTTGGCCAGCCTGGCTTTGAAAGCCAGCCTAAAAACACTGAATAACCTCCATAAACGGGACAGCTGGAGAATGAAATTTGGCAGGGACAAATGTAAAGGACAGGAAAGGAAAGCATGAATGAAGCTGACTAGGTTGCGGTGTTTGCAAGGCCAAGCTGAGCCCAGCCTCATCCATGCCTGGAGCCAGAGAAGCCTCTTTCAGCTCTTTCCCAGAGGTGTCCACCGCAAACTCCTTTGATGCTCTTAAAGATGCTGGGGTTGTTGTTGTTTAGTCATTGAGTCGTATACGACTCTTCGTGACCCCATGGACCAGAGCACGCCAGGCACGCCTATCCTCCACTGCCTCCTGCAGTTTGGTCAAACTCATGTTAGTAGCTTCGGGAACACTGTCCAACCACCTCGTCCTCTGTCGTCCCCTTCTCTTTCCCAACACCAGGGTCTTTTCCAGGGAGTCTTCTCTTCTCATGAGGTGGCCAAAGTCTTGGAGCCTCAGCTTCAGGATCTGTCCTTCCAGTGAGCACTCGGGGCTGATTTCCTTCAGAATGGAGAGGTTTGATCTTCTTGCAGTCCATGGGACTCTCAAGAGTCTCCTCCAGCACCATAATTCAAAAGCATCAATTCTTCAGCGATCAGCCTTCTTGATGGTCCAGCTCTCACTTCAATACATCACTACTGGGAAAACCAGGCTTGGGTGTCGTGGATGGGGGCGCCAAGTGTCACACCCCCCCGGGTGCCACTCAGGGCAGACCACTTCCACTGCACCCCCTTGCTCCACCCCTGGTTACATTGTGTTTTTGTATTTTGCTTGAAGCTGCCCAGAGTGGCGGGGGCTACCCAGTCAGAAAAACAGGGATCAAATAATAAAGTTATTATTCTCAGCATGGGTTGGGGGCAGCAGAGGAAGAGGGGGAGATCGGTGCAGAAGCGGAGGCAGTGGGAGAGGAGGTGGCGTTGGAAAGAGGAGACATTTTCTGCTTTGCCTCTGGTGGCAAAACGTCCCGGGTCGCCCTTGTTGCCAGTTCTGTCCGGCAGCAGCGCTTCCTATTTTCAGAGAGGAGCTCTTCCATCTCTCCATCCTGAGATCCTTTTTTTAGCCGGAGAAGCCACCGACTCCGAGTGGGCCCCTTCTGCATGCGAGCTTCATGCTCTGCTCCTGAGCCCTGGCCCCTTCCCTCATATCAAGGTAATTACACGCTGACACTTTTTTTTTGCGTTTTTTGATAAGCTGAGCAGGCCGGGCTCATTAAGCCTCTTGCTTTGTGACAATTATTCATGTAACCCCTTTCTGCATCGCTGCCAATCTCTATTTCGGGGGGGCCGGAGAGTTCTTCTTTTTAACTTGAAATCCCTCTTAAATGTATCTAGCGTCATCGGTGTTGAAAGGAACTTCAAAGACCGCCCAGTCTGAGTGCGACGCCCCTCGCTCCAACCCGGAACCTAGAATTATGCACTGTTTCCTTGGGGCGACTTGCTCTTGCAGTCGGAAAGATTTATTTCTTTCAACCAGATAAAATCAACAGCATAAACGACTGATTGGAATTATGTGCATGAAAGCATACAGATGCTTTCCTGTTGAAATGTTGCTCCTTGCCTCGATATGATAAGATATGATATGATACAATATCATATATTGCTCTCTCTTTTTGCATATTTTCACTTTATATGTATCTCTGTTGTTGTTTTTCTCCCTCTCACTTTCCCTTCTTTTTTCAGTATCACTTTTAACTGAAATCACCTTAATAAAAAAAAAAAGGAGTTTGGCCATGTGGAGGAGTGGAGACACGAACCCAGTTCCCCAGATTACGAGTCTACCGCTCTTAACCACTACACCACACTGGCAGGAGGAAGGAAGAAGCAGAGAGTTGTTGCCTGGGGTCAGTAGCCAGCTCTTGTCTTCCAGTTCCTTCTTTGAAAACTAAAGCTTCCAGCTACAGTTGTTTAGGGGTGGGGGGTTTGGGGGAGGGGGTGTTCTTGTCCGGCCACGCGTTGCTGTGCGTTTTTTGTGTGTGGTCTTTTTTTTTCTTTTTTTTTCTTTTCTTTTTAAAATTCTCCTGACCCCGAGAGTATTCTGGAAGCTCCTGTTTTCATTCTTCCCTGTCCCTTTAGAGCAGGGGTCAGCAACCCTTTTCAGCCGTGGGTCGTTCCACTTTCCCTCAGACCATGTGGTAGGCCGGACTATATATTTTTTGGGGGGGGATGAACTAATTCCTATGCCCCACAATTAACCCAGAGATGCATTTTACATAAAAGAACACATTCTGCTCATGTAAAAACACCAGGCATGCGAAACTGTGGCGGCCATTTTAGGTGAGGGCACTGGTGACCTTAAAGAGCATTCTCCCCCACCCCAGTCCCAAACTTACCCAGTCCCAAAATCACGCACCCCAGCGAAACAATCCCCTCAGAGCTGGTCTTACTCAGTGCGACCTCTCAGGCATGCCTCCTGCTCTGTGTTTTTTTTCCTAGGAGCATGCGAAGCTGCGGCAGCCATTTTAGGTGAGGGCACAGGCATTGTTGCTTTGGCCAGGTCTGATGATGTCAACGGGCCATCTGCCTTTCTATTGGATGCTGTTGGAGTCTTCATTCCTTTTGCTGCTGAGGTATAATAGGCGCACCTTTTTTGCCTTTATTCTATATTTTAGGCATGACAGGTGTGGTTTTTTTTATTTTTATTATGCCAGATCCTTCCTCAATGGTGATGTTAATCTTTGTACTAATTTGATGCTGTTTGGTGCAGCGGTTACGGAGCAAGGTGGTGTCACGCGCGCACGCATTGGGAACATAGAGAGAGAGAGAGAGAGACAGAGAGACAGAGAGACAGAGAGACAGAGAGAGACAGAGACAAAGACAGAGACAGAGAGAGAGAGAGAGAGATTTTGTGTTTTTCTCTTGCATTTTATGACTTTTATCTTGAATGTTGCGACCTGCCTGGAGCTCCACGGATGAAGGGTGATATTTTTTAAAAAAATATTAATTACAATAATATTAGAATTATTGAATCATTGGGTCAGAAGGGGACCCAAGGGCCATCTAGTCCATAGCTGTCAACTTTTCCCTTTTCTTGCAAGGAATCCTATTCAGAATAAGGGAATTTCCCTTAAAAAAGGAAAAAGTTGACAGCTATGATCTAGTCCTGCAATGCAGGAATCTTAGCTAAAGCATCCCTAACAGATGGCCACCGAACCTCTGCTTAAAACCTCTGAGGAAGGAGAGTCCACAACCTCCCAAGGGAGTCCGTTCCACTTTCAAACAGCTCTTGCTGTCAGAAAGTTCTTCCTAATATTTAGTCAGAATTTCCTTTCATGCTGTTTGAATCCATCGGTCCGGGTCCGACCCTCCGGAGCAGGAGAAAATAAGCTTGCTCCATTTTTCATGTGACAACCCTTTAGATATTTGAAGATTTGAAGACTTCCTCTGTGGTCTCTCCGCTATGATCCATAATTCAGGTTCTGAGCTGCTCTGTATGAAAATAAGCTATGTTACCCAAATTCGCTATAATGACAACTCTAAAAACAGTGATGATATTTTCCCCTTTTGGTCAAATTAGACATAGGACACTGAATAGATTAAGCTTGCCAAATTGCAGAGAAGTCTAGGATCTTTATATGCGAAAATTAAAAGGGATTCACTTTCTTCCATAATCCCTCGAGGGGGTAGAAGTGGGGGTTGTCCCTTTCTTATCTTAAAATAATTAAGAGGCAGCCAAGCTATGTGTATTCTTGTCTGTAGCCTTGGGCTTTACAGACCTCCAGATAATAGGCTTTTGGGGGTTTCTAACGGGTGGTGCTGTGAGTTAAACCGCAGAGTCTAGGGCTTGCCGATCAGAAGGTCGGCGGTTCGAATCCCCGCAATGACGGGGTGAGCTCCCGTTGTTCGGTCCCTGCTCCTGCCAACCTAGCAGTTCGAAAGCACATCAAAGTACAAGTAGATAAATAGGTACCACTCCAGCAGGAAGGTAAATGGCGTTTCTGTGCACTGCTCTGGTTCGTCAGAAGCAGCTTTGTCATGCTGACAAGAAACCAGGAAGACCAACTATTTGTGAAAGACTGGAATAACTTCTTAACATATTTGAGAGACCACTGTAAACAGCTGAAATCATTGGCAGGAATACAATGACACTTGTAAAGTAAAACAAACTTTGGACACTATGGATATATAACAGATAGATCACAGTAAAAGATGCAGGAATGAGATTTAGAAATGGAACCCTTGGAGGGATGGAGGGAAGTCAAAAGGCTTGAGAGAACCCTTTTTCCTTTCTTTCTTTTTTTTCTTTTCTGTATATATAACTTTTATAAAAATAAAAAATAAAAAAAATTATTTTTAAAAAGAATCACCCTGTTTCAGCTTCTGCCCCGCCCCCCAAAAAATATGGTGCACACCCTTCTTAAAAGGCTTCTCCACTTTAGCTGTACTTCCTTTTTTCGATTGCATTGACCTGCCATTTCAATAATTCCCCCCACACACTTCAAATTTCCTCTGAGTGATATACACTCCTCCAACCACATTTATAATTTTTGAACCTTTGGAACGTTGCAAAGGTATTTGGGTGGCCCCTGGGTTCTCTGCACTTTTCAAAACACAGTGGTTAGTGCTGAACAGAATGAAGGTGACAGTGATGATGTAAATACATCTGGGGATTAGATTGATCCTGTTTGCTGCAGTATTACATGATGGGCTCATGGTGCTCAAACGGTGGAGCAGGACACGCAAATATGGAAGGAATGCATGCAGAAGTCTAGGGAGGGAGATTAGCCGAGGCACAGATAGATTTGAATCGCATCACACTTTCCCCATGATTCCCACTTGATTTGGTGGAGAGCTCAATGCTTCGCTCTAGTCTCTGCTTTTAGGAAGGATGAGAGATTCAATTTCCCTGTGTGATGCCACTATAGAAGAATTATTGGCCCCCCAGGCCATGCAACAGTAGACTGTATGCATCCAGCTGCATGTGAGGAACTTTTGCATGATTGATTGCGGAAAACAGATTTTCAGCGCTGGGGAACAAGCGGGGAGGAATTCATTTTAGTTCGCGTTTTAATGCTAAGTTGCCTAATCTGCACTTCCCCAAACAATACGCAAACTGAAACGCAGCAATCCTTCAAAATCCCCACTTCTCTGAATTATGTGATGCAGCTCTCCAAACCCCCAAACCCCAAAATGTCTACAAAAATGGGCATATTACAGGAAAGTGAGCTTATACCAGTGACAATAACATGCAAAGAAATGCATTATATAATTAGGGGAAATGGCTTGGGGGAATGTGCATATTAAAGACAATTACGCACACATTTGTGTGTATTAGAATAGTAGAAATGTAGAGTTGGAAGGGATCCCAAGGGTCATCTAGTCCAACCCCCTGCAATGCAGGAATGCACAACTAAAGAATCCCCGACAGATGGCCATCAAACCTCTGTTGACAAACCTCCAAGAAAGGAGAGTCCACAACCTCTGTGGTTGTCAGGTCCATATTCAGGAGAAATGTAGAATAAAAGGGTGACAATTTTTTGTGAGGACTTTCTCTTTGTAGAATTGCAAGTCAGTGCACAATTGTGATTATCTGCACTGAAGATTTTTTTTTGGGGGGGGTGAGAAACTTGGTGCTGTGTTGGGTGGGATGGGGGAGGTTTGGGGATGATGGCAGGACCCACGATAAGTTTAGAAAGGAGGGCAAGTTCGAAAGGTCTGACCAACATTGGTTTAACCCTTTGCAGGATTCATTCCTACCATTTCAGGTTTCAGAGAGCCAGTGTGGTGTAGTGGTTAAGAGCGGTAGACTCGTAATCTGGGGAACCAGGTTCGCGTCTCCGCTCCTCCACATGCAGCTGCTGGGTGACCTTGGGCTAGTCACACTTCTCTGAAGTCTCTCAGCCCCACTCACCTCACAGAGTGTTTGTTGTGGGGGAGGAAGGGAAAGGAGAATGTGAGCCGCTTTGAGACTCCTTCGGGTAGTGAAAAGCGGGATATCAAATCCAAACTCCTCCTCCTCCTCCTCCTCTTCTTCTTCTTCTTCTTCTTCTTCTTCTTCTTCTTCTTCTTCTTCTTCTTCTTCTCCTCCTCCTCCTCCTCCTCCTCCTCCTCCTCCTCCTCCTCCTCCTCCTTCTCTCTCTCTCTCTGCCATTCAGAGCCCTCCATCCATCAATATCTTGTCATCTGATAAAACCGCGAAGGTGCGCACTCTCGCTGCATGCCAAGAGGTGGCAACCATGAAGCCGAGACGTGCCATTCAAACTTCATACCTCTGAAAGCTTCAACAATGTGACAATGTGTCAGTTACAAAAGAGACCCGTGTGGAACAAAGCTCTTTTGTGCCAGGTCGCAGAGGAGGCAGGCAGGGCAGAGGTCACCAAAAAAATCACATGTCTGCAGGCAGCAAAGTGTTGTGGCTGCCGTGAATTGAGCGCTCCGGCTGCAGCACCATCTGTGGTCGATAGCGAGACAATTAGAACGAGGCTGACGTATGATTCCCACCAAGCCCACCCAACCTTCCTTGCTTCATCAGGAGACTAATTTTTTCTCTCCCACAAAACTACCATGGATGAGTCTCTTATTGATCCAGTGGGGAGAGCCGTTCCTCTTTTGATGGGCCAACGGCAACAAGGCAATCATCCTCAGGTTTTATTTGTTCAATCTCAGCATCTCCACTCAGGGGATGAGGATTCCAAGCCAGGAGCTGTCATCTGAAAAACAACTGCCTCACCACCCCCCTCGTAGCTTTGTCTCCCCACCCCACCCCAAGTGGAAATTAAATCCCCCCCCCGTTTGCTATTGGTCTGCCTCAGTTGAAGAGCCCAAAGGAGGCTCAGTGACTTCATCTTTGTTCTAGAGAGGTTAGCTATGGCCCCTAATAGAGGAAGGAGTTTGGATTTGATATCCAGCTTTATCACTACCCAAAGGAGTCTCAAAACAGCCAACAATCTCCTTTCCCTTCCTCCCCTCAATCTGTTAGCTGCCATCCATCCTCCAACCGTCTCCAGACACCACCCTAACACTGGGAGCCAGTGTGGTGTAGTGGTTAAGAGTGGTAGACTCGTAATCTGGGGAACCGGGTTCGTGTCTCCACTCCTCCACATGCAGCTGCTGGGTGACCTTGGGCTAGTCACGCTTCTCTGAAGTCTCTCAGCCCCACTCACCTCACAGAGCGTTTGTTGTGGGGGAGGAAGGGAAAGGAGAATGTTAGCCGCTTTGAGACTCCTTCAGGTAGTGAAAAGCGGGATATCAAATCCAAACTCTTCTTCTTCTTCTTCTTCTGACCCACACACCACCCCATTCCTTCACAGTTGCATTATCAAGACCTTGAAGACAACAATGGCATTTGGGCTGTGGGGGGAGGCCATCCTTCTGTTCCCACTGTGTAAAGGGGGGGGCCTGAAATAGGATGAGACCCCACCACCACCACCACCAGGTTGATCCGTTCTTGTGTTACACAACTGTTGGATCCATAAGGGAGCATGTTGTTTATGCCTAAGAGGAGATTGGGAGATTTCCCAGGAGGCCTTGACAAGGTACCCTTGATCCCCAGAGAGAACTGCGATTTGAACAGCCCTGGGAGAGTCTCCTGCCAAGAAAAGTAACATCAGGCTGTATTTCCTCTGGAAGGGCTTTGATCCTCAGCGAAAGTGTCTGCATGCCCCCTGCTTGCTGTAAGCTTCTCGCAAAGCCTCCTGCCTCTCATTCCCACTGCCTCTTGCTTCTTCCAAACCCCGCTTGTTAATCCGCAAAGCGGCATGTGCTTAAGTGGCAATTTCCTCCGCTGTCTGTCCTCCTCCTGATGGCATTCCTCCCCCCCCCCCCCACTTTCTTTTTGGGCTTAGATTGTGCTTTGCTTGTTTATTTACTCTGGGGTTTCTAGGACAAGACCACGGGGTCACGGGAGACTAGACAGTCAACCTAAGAGCTGCGGGGGCTTCGAGCACTCTGGGAGACGGCCTGTTCATGCCCCTACCCTGCCACAGACCATGGCCTGGAAGTGAAATGGTTCAGAAAAAGGCAATTCAAATGATCCAGGGGGTGGAGCAACTGGCCTATGAGGGATGGTCGCAGCATCTGGGACTTTTTAGCTCACGTAAAATGCAAGTACAGTGGTGCCCCGCTAGACGAAAATAATTCGTTCTACGAGTGTCTTCGTAGAGCGAATTTTTCGTCTAGCGAAGCGGCAATGCAGCGCGGAGGTTTTCGCGCCGAATTTTTTTCCCCCCGTCTTGCGAGGCAGCCCCATTGAATTTTTCATCTTGCGGGGCAGCCTTCCGCTAGTGAATGCCGTTTGTCTAGCGAGTTTTTCGTCTAGCGAGGCATTCATCTAGCGGGGCACCACTGTAAGAAGCAACAGGGTAGAAGCTTGCAAAATTATGCGTAGCATGGAGAGAGTGGATGGAGAAAAGCTTCCTTTCCTCTCTCGTAACACTGGAACAGATGAACATCCAGTGAAGCTGCATGTTGGTCAATCCAGGGCACAGTGGCGTAGCGTGGCTTGCCAGCATCCGGGGTAGGAGGGAGGGAAACGGATGGAGTACGCATGTGCAGTGGCGGAGTAAGGCTCCGCGGTACCCGGGGCGGCAAAGGAAACGCCCCGGGGGCGGGGCGGCGTGACATCACATTGTGACGTCATGACGCTCCGCCCCCGGGGCGTTTCCAGGAGTGCCGGCGCCGCTTCTGCAGCCCTCTTTTAAGCCGAACAGCTCGCTTTTAAGCTCTCCGGCTCAAAAGGAGGCTGTGGAAGCGGCGATCCGATGACAGAGTGCGCCTGCACGTGCAGGCGCACTCCGTCGTCGGGCCGTGCGCTGCCGCTCCCAGGGTGACGGAGGGAGCGGCAGCGCGTGGGAATGGTGGGAGGGGCTGCCTCTTGTCACCCCCACGTGCCGCCGTTCGCTCCGTTGCCCCAGGAGCAGCAGCACTGCACACACCGTGCGCTACTGCTCCCGGGGGGACGGAGCGAGTGGCGGCGCGTGGGGGTGACAAGCGACGGCCCCTCCTGCCACTCCCCACGCTGCCGGTCACCTCGGGAGCAGCAGCGCTGCACGGACGGGGTGCTCGCTCGGCCGTGCGCTGTTGCTCCTTGGGTGACGGAGGGAGCGGCAGTGCTTGGGAATGGCGGGAGGGGCTGCCGCTTGTCACCCCCACGCGCCGCCGCTCGCTCCGTCGCCCCGGGAGCAACAGCGCACGGCCGAGGGAGCACCCCGTCCGTGCAGCGCTGCTGCTCCCAGGGTGACCGGCGTTGCCTGGGGAGTGGCGGGAGGGGCGCCGCTTGTCACCCCCACCCGCCGCTTGTCGCCCCCACCCGCCGCTTGTTGCCCCTGTCGCCCGGGGGCATACCGCCCCCACCGCACCCCCCTAGCGACGCCCCTGCGCATGTGCATTCAACGGCCTAACAACATCCGCATCATCCAGGACGTTGCAGCCACAGAGAGAAGAACAGAAGAGCTATTCCATTGTCTGGAGAGGTCACTTCCTGGTTCGCATGGAGAAGCTGGTGTTGAGACTTTGCACCCCCAACAATTTTGTGCCCGGGGCAACCACCCCTGTGCCCCCCTTGCCACGTCACTGCCAAGACAGATAAAAGAAAGGCACACCTCCATGCAATGCAGTCAAAATATGGAACTCGATCCCACGGGAGGTGGGGATGGCCACGGACTTGGATGCTTCTTGGGAGAAAAGCAATGACAAACCTAGACAGCATCTTAAAAAGCAGAGACATCACCTTGCCGACAATGGTCCGTCTAGTTAAAGCGATGGTTTTCCCAATAGTGATGTATGGAAGTGAGAGCTGGACCATAAAGAAGGCTGATCGCCGCAGAATTGATGCTTTTGAATTCTGGTGCTGGAGGAGACTCTTGAGAGTCCCATGGACTGCAAGAAGATCAAACCTATCCATTGTGAAGGAAATCAGCCCTGAGTGCTCACTGGAAGGACAGATCCTGAAGCTGAGGCTCCAATACTTGGGCCACCTCATAAGAAGAAAGAGAAGACTCCCTGGAAAAGACCCTGATGTTGGGAAAGAGGGCGGGCACAAGGAGAAGGGGACGACAGAGGATGAGATAGTTGGACAGTGTTCTCGAAGCTACCAAAATGAGTCTGACCAAACTGCAGGAGGCAGGGGAAGACAGGAATGCCTGGGGTGCTCTGGTCTATGGGGTCACAAAGAGTCGGACATGACTAAACAACAACAAAATAAGAGAATTGGACAAGTTCATGGAGGAGAAGGCTATTGGTGGCTGCTAGCCAGGATGCCTATGCTCTTCGTCCACATTTGGAGGCAGCAATGCTTCTGAATAGCAGTAGCTAGAAGCCACAGGAGGAAGGAGAGTTCTGGTCCTCATGTCCTGCTTGCGGGTTTTCCCCTAGGGCATCTGCTTGGCCACTGTGAGGATAAGATGCTGGGTTAGATGTTGATCTTGTGCTCAGCTCCCACTTGCAGGTTTCTCTTAGGTATCTGGTCAGCCACTGTGAGAAGAGGATGCTGCCTTTGATGGGCCATGGGCCTGATCCAGCAGGCTCTGCTTATTTTCTCACATTCACAGCGACAAACTTTCTGGTGCCACCAGTCAATATTTACCGTCTGAAGTGTCTTCCCACTCTGAGCTACCACTGAATAAATGACTTGACAGCTCTTTGTGAGTGAGAACTAAATTTCTACCCAGAAACATATTTAACAACACCGAAGTCGGAGCTGAGTGTATCCATTGACTAATAATCAAGAATACTTTTGATGGTTCTGTCTCTCTCCTTTTATTCTCCGCAGTCAACCTTCTGCCTGACCCAGTGCAGATCATTCCCAGAATTGGCTCCCGATCACCACTCTCTCCTCCCTCCTCACATGTTGCTCTGTGCAAAGGCCAGAGAGGGCCGCCATCCCACATGCCCCAATCAGGCATTGCTGATTGTGAGCTATTCATGGGTACCGGGCTGTGTGTCTCTTCTTCCTGCCCTGAGGACCTGCCATGGGGCTGAGACTCATCAACGTAATGGGCGCATTGACAAGTGATGCCTTTTCATCATCGCTCCAGGGGTGCACAAGGTCAACGGAGTAACAAGATCGTCGTTGGGCTGTTTGTCCAGAATGGCGACACTAGATGTCTAATTATAAAAGTGAGCAATTGAGTTTTGCAGGGTGTTTAACTTGGGAAATGAGAACCTGGGTGAAACTGACCTCAATTCATTCTCATAGGCCAGTCACTGCTTGATGCTAGAATTGTCGAGTGACAAAATATATATAATATCCACTTGTTTGAGAAGGTGAGGCTCATGCCAAACGTTGAGCAGAGTTCTATCCTTACTTCCTTCTGCTATGTTTTCATTTTTAAAACCAAAATCCTCATCCTGAGTTGGTTTGTAGGATTCATTACAGAGGAATGCTGAGCAGAGAGAGTCATAAGAATGTTAGAAGAACCTTCTGGATCAAGCCAAAGGCACCCCCCTCCAGTCTAGCATCCTGTTCTCACAGTAGCCAACCAGATGCCCCACTGGGAAACAGGCAAGCAGGATTCGGGTACCAGAGCCCTCTCCCCTCCTGTGATTTCTGGTGTTCAGAAGCATGGCTGTGGAGGCAGAGAAGAGCATTCTGGCTAGTAGCCATTGATAGTCATCTCCTCCACGAGGTTGCCCATTCCAAGTTGGTGGCCCTCTCTGCCTCCCATGGGAGCGAGTTCCATCATTTGACCATGTGCCACATGAAGAAGTCCTTTCTTTTAGCTGCCCTGAATCTCCCAACATTCAGCTTCATTGGATGCCCACGAGTTCTGGTGTTACGAGAGGGATAAAAGCTTTCCCTTCTCCATTTTCTCCATGCTATACGTAATAGTATAGACTTCTATCATGTTGCTGCTAGCTCTCCTTCGCTGTAAACTGATCAATCCCAAATGCTGCAACTTTTCCTTCTCTTTTATCAAGAAGAAGAAGAAGAAGAAGAAGAAGAGTAGGAGGAGGAGGAGTTTGGATTTGATATCCCGCTTTATCACTACCTGAAGGAGTCTCAAAGCAGCTCACATTCTCCCAGGGCCGTCTTAAGGAGATCGGCCGCCCTGGTGCGGCTATCCCTCCGGCGCCCCCACCATGCCGCCTCTCTGCCGCCTCCCTCCTGCGCTTGCCGCCCCTTGGGAGGGGGGGTGGACGAGCGGGGGATGAGGGGCGTGGTGCTGGAGTGGCACGGGGCTCTGCGCGCCCTTCCAGCGCTTCCGGGACGGGAGGCGAGGGCGGCCGGCTCGCGCTCCCGCGCTGCACTGGGCAGCCGGAGGGTGCGGTGCGGCCAGCCGGCTTGCGCTCCTGTGCTCTGCCAGGCAGCCAGAGGGCATGGCGTGGCCGGCCAGCTCCCTTGCTTCGTCGGGCAATCGGAGGGTGCTGCCGGCAGGCGCTGCCAGCAGGGCTGGAGGGCGGAGGCGCCCTCCAGGCCATTGCGCCCTGGTGCGCCACGCCACCAGCCCCAATGGATGAGACGGGCCTGCATTCTCCTTTCCCTTCCTCCCCCACAACAAACACTCTGTGAGGTGAGTGGGGCTGAGAGACTTCAGAGAAGTGTGACTAGCCCAAGGTCACCCAGCAGCTGCCTGTGGAGGAGCGGGGAAGCGAACCCGGTTCCCCATATTACGAATCAACCGCTCTTAACCACTACACCATGCTGGCTCTCATGATCATTTTGACTGCCCATCTCTGAACCTTTCCTAACTCAGCAATATTTGGACTTAGGACACCAATGGCTGTAGCCTTTCTGCAAGGATCTGCATTACTTTGTAACCTTATTAGCAACCAATATATAGTTTTCTGTAAATGAGGTTCTGTTTGCTTTTACTTCTAAGGCTTCAGCAGGACTGAGGTGAGTGAGTGAGTGATCAAACTCCTTGTAAGTCTTCATCCAAGGGGTTTTGTAGATGTCTCTGCAAAACTGCAAACAGCTTTCCCCCTCCTGTTATCAAAGCTCCAGCATCTCCCATTTTCTCAGAAGACAAGAAAGTCATCAAACCACAGGAATATTCCCAAAGCCCTGAGACCATCTGGCAGCCTCCAAACGCATCTGCTGCTGATCTCATTAATGCAAGTGTGGGAAGAAGGAATCCCTCAGCCATCCGCTCGGAGACATGATGCCCACCCCAAGCAACAGGAGAAGAGAGAGGGACTTGGCTAACTTTGCTAATGACATGGGTGTTGCACTGCAGAGAAACCTCCAAGGCTTTGTCATATCAAAAGAGGAACATCCCTTTGATTTGCAAATCCTTTGGATTAGCAACAAACGAAAGCTGAAAGCTCTCCCCACCACCACCCCAACCCGTGCCCAAGAAAGAGGAATTGGCACGCTCAGGTGGGCACAGGTACAAAACATCTGCACAGGAAAAACCCTAAAGAGGCCAGAATGGGAGGATGTGGAAGAAATTCTGTAATTATGCAATAATGAAGCCTGAGGATCAAACTGGTAAGGACCAGTTTAGGAGAAACGCAACGCTGCCTGTTGCAGTAAAAAACAGCTCCAGGTAAGGTGCAAGGAGGACTCTGCATGTACAGTAAAGAAAAATGGGTTGAGTAAGTGTTTTCAATATAGAATGAGAGATAGTAGAGTAACAGGGTGGCAAAAGCTGGTTGGAGAGAGGATAAAACAGCCAAGACTTTGGGCCCAGTCTTATTCAACATCTTCATCAATGACTTGGATGATGGGCTTGAGGGTATCCTGATCAAGTTTGCAGATGACACCAAATTAGGAGGGGTGGCTAATACCCCAGAGGACAGGATCACACTTCAAAATGACCTTAACAGACTAGAGAACTGGGCCAAAGCAAACAAGATGAATTTTAACAGGGAGAAATGTAAAGTACTACACTTGGGCAAAAAAAATTAAAGACACAAATACAGGATGGGTGACACCTGGCTTGAGAGCAGTACATGTGAAAAGGATCTAGGAGTCTTGGTAGACCATAAACTTGACATGAGTCAACAGTGTGATGCAGCAGCTAAAAAAGCCAATGCAATTCTGGGCTGCATCAATAGGAGTATAGCATCTAGATCAAGGGAAGTAATAGTACCACTATATTCTGCTCTGGTCAGACCTCACCTGGAATACTGTGTACAGTTCTGGGCACCACAGTTCAAGAAGGATACTGACAAGCTGGAACGTGTCCAGAGGAGGGCAACCAAAATGGTCAAAGGCCTGGAAACGATGCCTTATGAGGAACGGCTTAGGGAGCTGGGTATGTTTAGCCTGGAGAAGAGAAGGTTAAGGGGTGATATGATAGCCATGTTCAAATATATAAAAGGATGTCATATAGAGGAGGGTGAAAGGTTGTTTTCTGCTGCTCCAGAGAAGCGGACACGGGGCAATGGATTCAAACTACAAGAAAGAAGATTCCACCTAAACATTAGGAAGAACTTCCTGACAGTGAGAGCTGTTCGGCAGTGGAATTTGCTGCCAAGGAGTGTGGTGGAGTCTCCTTCTTTGGAGGTCTTTAAGCGGAGGCTTGACAGCCATCTGTCAGGAATGCTTTGATGGTGTTTCCTGCTTGGCAGGGGGTTGGACTGGATGGCCCTTGTGGTCTCTTCCAACTCTTTGATTCTATGATTCTATGATTCTAAGACAATGCATTTCCCACCTATATGGCAAGTATCATTATGAAAGCTCTCGCAGGCTCTTTGGAATCTCTCCTGTAGTGCATTTCTGAATAAAGCCTGAAATATTGGGGATTTAGTGTGAGCCTCCCGATTGAATCCCCAAAGGGAATTTCCCCCCATAGGGAACCATCCTAGACAGGTTTAAAAAAAAGAAGGTAAAGTGCCCCTGGATGGTTAAGTCCAGTCAAAGGTGACTATGGGGTTGCAGTGCTCATCTCGCTTTGAGGCCGAGGGAGCCGGCGTTTGTCCGCAGATAGCTTTCCGGGTCATGCGGCCAGTAGGACTAATTCAGCATCATGGAATGCTGAGAGCCAGAAGCCCTCTTTGCACGACTTGCACACATGAATAGGGGGGCTGTGGGTCCGTGCTTCTGGTCCTGCTCCAATGTGCATGGCTCCCTGCCTCCCCAACCCTGCTCTCGACATCCATGCATCAAGTCCCAGACATTCTGCAGGTTTCCAGGATCGGGGGGGGGGGCTCCTCCGTGTAAAGAGGCAAACTTACAAACCCTGCTCCAAATGTCCACGTAACATGAGAGGAGCCAGACCTGAAGCCAGCAGTCATATTGCATTAATTTTAATTTGTTTCTCTCAAGATCTCTGCTTTGGAAGGGTTGTTCTGATTATTATTTTTCAAGTTGTTTTATTTAATGCATTATTGATCCATGCTTTTATTGGGACTTTTATTCTTTCTTCTTTATTTCTGTGCATTGCACAGTGGGCTAATAGAATTGGGTAGCTGAAAATAGAATAAATGGAGCCAGCGTGGTGTAGTGGTTAAGAGCGGTGGACTCGTAATCTGGTGAACCGGGTTCGCTTCCCCACTCCTCCACATGCAGCTACTGGGTGACCTTGGGCAAGTTACACTTCTTTGAAGTCTCTCAGCCCCACTCACCTCACAGAGTGTTTGTTGTGGGGGAAGAAGGGAAAGGAGAATGTGAGCCGCTTTGAAACACCCTAGGGTAGTGATAAAGTGGGGTATCAAATCCAAACTCTTCTTCTTCTTCTTCTTCAGGGCAGTTGCTGCTGTTTGGGGGAGCCAGATGGGCCAGTACTCTCATCTGGTGTTGCAAATTATTGACACTGGAGTGTGTGTCTTTTGAACCTCCAAGAGCAGTCAGTATTAGAGAGGTAGGATCTATGGAGAAGGGTTGTCCCTGGAAAGAGTGGTTTTATGTGCCTGGGTGTGTTCTGGAGCTATATCAATAATCTACCGGTAAACTGTAGAGCATGCCCCTTTACCAATCAAAAAAATTCATCCCACTATCTGCTTTAAGGACTCTGTATCAGGAAATTTTCACATGTCCATGTAGCTCAATATTGTCTACACTGACTGGCAGAAGCTCTCCAGGGTTTCAAGCAGAAGACAATCCCAGCCCCATCTGGAGATGCTGGGGATTTATTTATTCATACGTATATAAAAAAGTATATTGCTGTATCATAAAAATAGATCAAAGGAGTTTGCAGCAATAAGAATATCAACCACACAATAAAAACCATTTTTTTTAAAAAAGTTTCAAAACAGACATCAATTAACCATCGGGAAGGGTGTCTGCTAAATGACCTGCATAGACCTGGCAGAATAGAAAAGTTTTCAGTAGGCATTTCAAAGTTGGTGGAGAAGGCACTTGATGAATCTGCTGCTGCTGGCATCCCTCTGTCTCAAGAGACAATGGAGTCTGCCTCCAGGGGTGACGTCAAACTGCAGTGTTAGCAGCACCAAAGTAACTCCCTGGGGTGCAAGCCTGGGAAGTGTGTGCAGAGGTCCTGAGCTGCCCAGTCGACAAGACCCCTCTCTCGGCCTCGCTGATGTGGTCCAAAATCAAGCAGAGCAAGATGTTTGGCACCGGCTGGGCTGCAGGAGTTGCGGGAAGGAGGCGTAGAAGGCCCCATCCAACCATTTTAGGAACTCCACTCCAGATTTGTGTAGGGTTTACTCCTGAGCCTGATCTTCTCCCCAAGATGTCCTGCAAAGCAGTGAATGTTTAAGATCAGAGTTTTCCTTCCCAACTTGACAAGCCTTTGCCTCTACGGCATGTGCAGAAACTGCCGACTTAACCAATTTTTGTCTGCCCACTCCACTAGAGCCTGTCAATCTGTAGTGGTAATGTATTCCACAGGACTGGGAATACACTAAATTAGCACTAAATTAACTCAGGAACCTTCTGTGTGAGCCAGTGTGGTGTAGTGGTTAAGAGCGGTAGACTCGTACTCTGGTGAACCGGGTTCGCGTCCCTGCTCCTCCACATGCAGCTGCTGGGTGACCTTGGGCTAGTCACACTTCTCTGAAGTCTCTCAGCCCCACTCACCTCACAGAGTGTTTGTTGTGGGGGAGGAAGGGAAAGGAGAATGTGAGCCGCTTTGAGACTCCTTTGGGTAGTGATACAACGGGAGATCAAATCCAAACTCTTCTTCTTCTTCTGCAAGCAATGCAGCTGTTCCACCACCAGGCTATAGAGCTTTCCCCATTCACTGCCAGGCTCTGCCCACTCCTGCTTGGCACAGGAACTCTGCACTGTTTGAGAATTTTTTCCAGTGGCGTTCAAGCCTTCCATCCCTTCTGGATGGAGCTGTTTTCGCCCAGCGATCTCTCCCCCTTGCGGCTGTTCCTGGACATGCACACGGCACGGATGCCACTTTTGCAGCAACCGCTCCAGTTCTTAACAGAGGAGGCAGAGAATCCTTTTGACAGTCCAACACTAAAGGCTACTAAGCAGCCTTCATTTCAAGAGGGAGGGGGGGAAAGAATCGTTTCAAGATTCTGTTAAATAATCTGGCAGATTCACACTATTTGTTCAGTTGTCTTTTTGAAAACCAGTTCCAAGGACAACACAGAAAAAGCACATAGAAATATCAAGGCAGCCTTTGTCAGTCAGGCCCCTCCAGATGTTTGGGGCTGTAACTCAGATGCTGATGTGTGTTGTAGTCCAAAACATCTGGTGCTGGATACAAGGTTGGTGATGGTTTGCATTTGGGCGTTCCCAGGGTCACCAGGAACAAAACATGCAATAGTTTGGTTTCTTGTCACTCTTGCAGTAACAGTGATTTTGGAATCATCAGGTAGACAGTGGGCATGCTCCTCCAGATGTGACAGATGTTTTCCTGATTGGACGGCTCTCTCCAAAACTTGCAGGCCACTGCCTTTCCACCACTGCAGATTATGGGTCGCCAGCTAAATCTGAGGATCAGACAAATTCTGGAGAACTGCGCTGTCCATTCATCTGATGTTTTAATTCAAAATTTGAAGCACAAAACTGGAGGTTTGGAAAGTACCCTAAGGTTCATCTGTTTAATCCTCTGCAAAGAATCCCTGACATGATCATCCAATCTCTCATTATAAACCTTCTGTTATAAGAATTCTAAGGTCTCAAATATAAAATAAATGTTCATAAATGTACAAGGCCAACACATACATATGTATATATAAACCATTTGTCTGAAATAGTACAGGAGAGCAATCCTGAAGCCATTTTGACTCTCCCAAACCATTTTGACTCTCCCAAATTGATCTCAAATATTTATCTGCAAGGAGGAAGGCTGTGGGAAAGCTTCTCCATTGTATTTATGTATGAATAGGGTGAGCCTGTGACCTGGATTCAAGAATTAAACTGTTTACCATCACAACAGAATGGCCAGGCTGCCCAGGTAAAGCAATCAGTGACCATTATCAGGTATCCTGGCAGATAGGATTTCTGCTGCAAACCGCCCGCTCCTGTGATGTATATATGATGTTTTGGGGGGGGGGGTCTTGAGCTACAGGGTGGGCAGTTTCAAAAGTCTATATAAGGGCTTGCCTACCATTGTTCAGGGTTCTCGCCTCCCTCCTGTGTGTGGGGAGTGGGGACCCTGTTGCAACAGTACTTTTCTATTGCAATAAAGATCAGGTTTACTGGCCGCTTTGCTTCTCAATATACTCTGCTTGGCCTCTGTTATTTTCTCGCACCGATAGGGAACCCACTTAAGGACTCTATACAGGCTCTTGAATACCCCATAAGGGAAAAGGAGCAGTTTTTTCTTATAATACTTCATTGAAGAAGAGGCCAGCACCTTGGGTGGCCATGTGACGAGGATTCTTTCACTGTGATACCTGCATTGCAGAGGGTTGGACTAGAGGACCTTTGGGTGTCCCTCCCAACTCGACAATTGTGTGATTCTAAAGTTCTGCTGCTGAGCAACCATTCGGGAACCAACCTTGCCTTCACCTGCCCTGCCCCAAAACGGATGGTCTTGCTGTGATACCTGGCAGGACTGCTCCTGCCCAGCAATTTCTATCGGGGTGGGTCCTTGCTGTGCTATTCAACCACTCTGGTGTTGTGCTTATAAATTGGCAGTTTCCCTCCATTGCTGTTCTGGAGAGCGGCTGCTCTCAAAGCAAATTGCTGCCCTGTGATAGAGAGAGAGAGAGAGAGAGAGAGAGAGAGAGAGAGAAAGCACTTTTGCAATTAACTGACTTTCCTGGGCTATATTTTCCCTGCGCTTAAAATCGAAAGCATCCCAAATGCTGCAGCCATTCTTCAAGCCCTTTCTCCCCCTGCCCTCCCTACCACCACGCGGAGCCTTTATTTTCGTCTTATTTTATTTTTGCACGAAGCTCCCCACTGAGCCTGCTTGGGATTTAGTATGTGGTCTGAAACAAATAAAGGAGGATGAGAGCAGAGTTAATCTGGAGGCAGAGCAGTTCAGTAAATAAAGAGCAAGCGGGGGTGATAAATGCAGTCCCCCCCACCCCACCCCACCCCCAAGCCAACAAAGCTATCAGTGAAGAACTGTTGGCTTTTTCCAGCTTGCTGTTGCTTGTGCATCTCATTTAACAGCCTCTTTCAAAAGTCACAGCTCTGGGCTCCATCCCTCAGGCTTTGGGGTGGGAGGAGGCTGTGTTTTGACATTGCAAAGAATGTTCGGCCTTTTCACATCCAGAGTTACATTTCCCTGTGGTGCCATAGCGAGGCAAGAGCGCAGTCTGGAGACCAAGGTGACCTTCCTTTGATGAAGGAGCTCTAACTGCCCCTGTCCGGGGCCAGCAGGGGGCGTCTCCCACCTGGTGCTTTTGGCAAGAGTGCCGAGTTCAAATCACCCATGAGGGACGATGCGCTCACTGTTGGAGCGAAGTCTTTTGCCGGCCAGATTAGGAGCAAGGCCTGTTTCGCTCCATCCCATCTGGAGGCATTGCCAAGACGACTGCAAGAGATCATTGAATCACACAACTGTGGAATGGCCCAAGGGTCATTTTGTCCAATCCCAGAAGCCCAGTATCCTGTTCCCACTGTGGCCAAACAGATGCCCCAGTGGGAAGGCCGGAGGCAAAACCTGAGCACAGCAAGACTCTACGCCCTTGTGACTCCCATGCAGAGACATACTGCCCCCAACAGTGGCAATAGAAAACAGCCAGCATGACCAGTAGCCAGTGAGGGCCTTTTCTTCCATGAATTCTGCTGCTCCCAGGTTCAGAGAAGGAGGCTAAAGGTAAAGGGACCCCTGAGCATTAGGTCCAGTCATGTCTGACTCTGGGGTTGCAGTGCTCATCTCGCTTTACTGGCCGAGGCAGCTGGCGTACAGCTTCCGGGTCATGTGGCCACTGGCCAGCATGACTAAGCCACTTCTGGTGAACCAGAGCAGCGCATGGAAACGCTATTTACCTTCTCGCCGGAGTGCTACCTATTTATCTACTTGCACTTTGATGTGCTTTCGAACTGTTAGGTTGGCAGAAGCAGGCACCAAGCAACAGGAGCTCACCCCGTCGCGGGGATTCGAACCGCCAACCTTCCGATCAGCAAGCCCTAGGCTCTGTGGTTTAACCCACAGCGCCACCCTGTTACTAATGCTGAAGTGAGATTCAGCTGCCAACCCATTTCAATTTGATATGTGGACTGGAAAGGTCTCAGCTTGTCCATAGCCCCAGACTGCAGACTCCCCAGTCTGGTCACACTGATGGGCAAAACATGTAAGACTTCCAACAGTTCCTTCCCCCTTCACAAGTCTACAGGTGCAATGAAACATGTCTCTCTCATATCAGTCTCTGTAACTCTCCAATGGATGGACTTCACCCCCGAAGGTGTACTCTTCCCTTGTCTCCCAAGACAGACAGATGCCAACCACTTCAACCAGAGCCAGTGTGGTGTAGTGGTTAAGAGCGGTAGACTCATAATCTGGTGAACCGGGTTCGCGTCCCCGCTCCTCCACATGCAGCTGCTGGGTGACCTTGGGCTAGTCACACTTCTCTGAAGTCTCTCAGCCCCACTCACCTCACAGTTTGTTTGTTGTGGGGGGGGGGAAGGGAAAGGAACAATGTTAGCCGCTTTGAGACTCCTTCGGGTAGTGAAAAGCGGGATATCAAATCCAAATCCAGAGTCACAGCTCGGTGGTAAAACATCTGCTTTGCATGCAGAAAGTCCCAGGTTCAATCTCTGGGAACTCCAGGTAGTGATGGAAGAGAGACCTTGGGTGAGCTACTGTCAGCCAGTGTAGACATTGCTGAAGTCAATGGACCAAGAGTCTGACTCAGTATAAGCTAAGCGTCCAATGTTACAATGCGCAACATGCAAAATCGCAAGTAATTGAAATATCTAAGAGTGTCGTTTGATGGAACCTGATCAATACTGATCAATTCTCCTTACAGTGGTCTCTGACATTGGAGAGTGCTATACTGGCATTAGTCCTATGTAGTGTGGTGTAGTGGTTAAGAGCAGTGGACTCATAATCCGGTGAACCGGGTTCGTGTCTCCTCTCCTCCACATGCAGCTGCTGGGTGACCTTAGGCTAGTCACACTTCTCTGACGTCTCTCAGCCCCACTCACCTCACAGAGTGTTTGTTGTGGGGGAGGAAGGGAAAGGAGAATGTGAGCCGCTTTGAGACTCCTTAGGGTAGTGATAAAGCGGGATAGCAAATCCAAACTCCTCCTCCTCCTCCTCTTCTTCTTCTTCTTCTTCTTCTTCTTCTTCTTCTACCACATCACAAGTCCAACCAACGCTACTCTGAGCTTGCACCGGTGTGTGGGGTTGATTGGAAAAGTGGTGCGGAACCTGCCAAGTTCTCTCCAAACTGAATGCACCCCGAAAGACGTGGAAGGAACAGACTAACTCAGGTTTCACTGCTGCTGTTTACTGGAGGCTGCAGCAGTTCACACTGAAGACTGAGGATGGAGGGAGGGTGGAGCACGTGTCGAAAGAATCCACACGGATATACGGTGGCTCTTGAACGAACGCTTTCCCTCTTCCAAATGGAGATGCAAGACAAATTTATGCTACTGTCACTCCTGGGACCTTGGTGGAGAGGCTGGGGGAGCATCGCAGCTGTTCGCCACAGCTCTAATGGCAGCCAAAATGCCATCGTGTTTCTAGATGGTTGCTTTGGCAACAGGTGTCCCTTTTTTTATTTTTTTTTCAAATTCCCTCCCCGTCTCACTCTCCGGTAAATCTAGCGTAATGCACACCGTGTCCGCCGGTCACAGATAACTGCTTAGCTTAAATCCTGCTTAAATTCCCTCAGCTTATCTCTTAAATGGCATCTGGGTTATAAATAGCATCCCACCGGCTCGCTGGCCCTCTCCTGCCCGCTGGCTTGTTTGGCCAGGAGTTTTACGGGTACTTGGCAGAAATTGCCGTGGAGAATCTCCAAAATAAAGAACGGGGAGAGGAGAACCGAAAAGCCACTTCTGTTTGCTCACCTGCCACTGAGTCTGGGTCCGGGTGTTCCAAGAGATAAGGGAAGTAGCTTCAGTGGGGAGGGGAGAAGCTATGGGTGCAAAGCTGCACCACCCCTCATCCCCCCCTCCAAGCAACCCCCCCCCCTACACACACACACACACACACGAAGCTTGGCACACTTGAATTCAATCTGCTACTCGTTTTTGTGAGGCTACTGATCAATGTCATTAGCTTTTTCTCTTGTTGTTGTTGAGTCGTTTAGTCGTGTCCGACTCTTCGTGACCCCATGGACCAGAGCACGCCAGGTACGCCTGCCTTTCACTGCCTACCGCAGTTTGGTCAGACTCATATTGGGAGCTTCGAGAACACCGTCCAGCCATCTCATCCTCTGTCGCCCCCTTCTCCTTGTGCCCTCCATCTTTCCCAACATCAGCGTCTTTTCTAGGGAGTCTTCTCTTCTCATGAGGTGGCCAAAGTACTGGAGCCTCAACTTCAGGATCTGTCCTTCCAGTGAGCACTCAGGGCTGATTTCTTTAAGGATGGATAAATTTGATCTTTTTGCAGTCCATGGGTGAATGCTATTCTAGGCTGCATCAACAGAAGAATAGAGTCCAGGTTAAGGGAAGTAATTGTTGTTGTTTGTCATTTAGTTGTGTCCGACTCTTCTTGGCCCCATGGACCAGAGCACGCCAGGCACTCCTGTCTTCCACTGCTTCCCGCAGTTTGGTCAGACTCATGCCAGTCACTTCGAGAACACTGTCCAACCATCTCATCCTCTGTCGTCCCCTTCTCCTTGTGCCCTCCATCTTTCCCAACATAAGGGTCTTTTCCAGGGAGTCTTTTCTTCTCATGAGGTGGCCAAAGTATTGGAGCCTCAGCTTCAGGATCTGTCCTTCCAGTGAGCACTCAGGGCTGATTTCTTTAAGAATGGATAGGTTTGATCTTCTTGCTTTTTCTCTAGTTAATAGCTAAAGATGCTTCCCTACAGGAACATATCATTACAAAAGTTGGGTGCCTCTCCCTCTTTCTGCCAGACAGTGGCAAGAGCCCATGGAGTCCCAGGCACTCACCCAGGGTCCGTGCTCCTTTGGAGAATTGAGACACGGCAGAGATTGTTGTGGCATTAAGAAATATGGTCAATCAATCAATCTTCATTGCAGTCAAAGACCAGACAGCAAAATTAACGACAGCAACATACGCTTCATCAGCATCAAGAGGCGGACGTAACTAGAAATTCCCTATGAACTTATTTATAACACTACTTCAACTAAAATTAAGAAATGTTTTTTCCCTGTTTAGGGAAGTTTTTAATCACTGATGTTTTAATGTATTTTTAATCTTTTGTTGGAAGCCACCCAGAGTGTCTGGGGAATCCCATCCAGATGGGCGGGGTATAAATAATTTATTATTATTATTATTATTATTATTATTATTATTATTATTATTATTACTCCTAGCCACAATGGCTATGCTCTGCCCCCACAGTTGGAGGCAGCAATGCTTCTGAATAGCAGTTGCTGGAAACCACAGAATGGAGGAGTGCTTTGGTGCTCATGTCCTGCTTGTGGGTTCCCCATTTGGGCATCTGCTTAGCCACTTATGAGAAGACGATGCTGGACTAGAGGGGCCACTGGCCTGATCCAGCATGTTCTCCTTGAGTTTCTATGTCTTCCTGTTCCCATCTGCAGTTTTAAGAGGCTCGCTCATCATCATGTGCTTGGATGTTGGCTCCATCCTCCTTTGATCTGTTTCATGTCACGGGCAGCTCTGTGGTTCTGCGTTTTGCCTCGGTACATCCCTGCAAGGCCTGGTGTATTGATTCCTGTTGAGCTTCATTTTAACCATCTCGGCGGCTCAGGAGAAAAGCTCAGCAGGTTAGAGGGTCAGCCTTCAAGGAAAGTCTGGCGGCTTGCAGAGAGCTCCTCTTTTCAACTGAAGATATTAGCTTGCCACCCTGGGCTCCTTTGGGACAAAGCGCGGGATATAAATTTAATAATAAAAAAGTAAAATAAATTCTGTGCAGGCTTCAGGGCCTCAGGTGCAGAGGGTTGTTGTTCTTTCTTGGTGAAATTATCCAACTACAGGTCAAAACTGATGTATCTCCTGGTTCTCTGGAGAACATCTGCAGCAGACAAGATTATTCCTACATGTTTCCAGTGAGATCAGCAGCAACATCTGTGCTTCCCACAATGTTTATTTACCTGCACAGCATCTAGCAACCGAATCTCAAGAAGAGAGCTGTCTCAGTATCGACTCTCCAGCACATTTCGGAGTTTGGGGGGTGGCAGATATTCCATCACCATCACCTGCTCATGTGGTTCACACCTGTGACTTTTTGGCCGCCCATTCGAAAGTCTCTGGCAAGTGGAGGAACCTGGCAGTGCATCCTCCTCCGGGAGATTCTCTGCAGTTAGAGAATCTTTGCAAGGGAGTCCAAAATATGTATTTCACTCTCTTTGGTAATAAACTAAAATATCAAGCAAAGAGGGAAAGAGCTTTCTTGGCACTGTGGCTTTCATTCCTTGGGACGGTTCTAATATCCGTCCGAATCCATCTTACAAGAAAGTATTTCTTCGTGCAGCTCATAGTTAAAATGTGGAACTCCCTCCCACAGGAGTCAGTGATGGGTATCAACCTAGATGGATCGGACAAATTCATGGAGGAGGAGGGGGCTATTGATGGCCATGGTCTGTCTCCATGGTCAGTGTTAGCAATGCTTCTGGATTCCAGTTGCTGGGAGCCACAGGAGGGGAGAGTTGATCTTGCATTTGAATCCTGCTTGCTGGTTTCCCAAAGGCATCTGGTTGGCCACTGTGAGAGCAGGATGCTGGACTAGATGGGCCATTGGCCTGATTCAGCCGGCTCATCTTATGTATGTTATTGTTCAGTCGTTCAGTCGTGTCCGACTCTTGGTGACCCCATGGACCAGAGCACGCCAGGCACCCCTATCCTCCACTGCCTCCCGCAGTTTGGCCAAACTCATGCCAGTCGCTTCGAGAACACTGTCCAACCGTCTCATCCTCTGTCATCCCCTTCTCCTTGTGCCCTCCGTCTTTCCAAACATCAGGGTCTTTTCCAGGGAGTCTTCTCTTCTCATGAGGTGGCCAAAGTACTGGAGTCTCAACTTCAGGATCTGTCCTTCCAGTGAGCACTCAGCACTGATTTCTTTAAGGATGGATAGGTTTGATCTTCTTGCAGTCCATGGGACTCTCAAGAGTCTCCTCCAGCACCATAATCCAAAAGCATCAATTCTTCGGCGATCAGCCTTCTTTATGGCCCAGCTCTCACTTCCGTACATTACTACTGGGAAAACCATAGCTTTAACTATACAGACCTTTGTCGGCAAGGTGATGTCTCTGCTTTTTAAGATGCTGTCTAGGTTTGTCATTGCTTTCCTCCCAAGAAGCAGGCGTCTTTTAATTTCGGGACTGCTGTCACCATCTTCAGTGTATCCTATGTATGTAACCCTTCAAAGCATGCATCTTCATTTGTCTGCATTTTCCCATCATCTGGGTCTCTCATACCACACAATCCTTGTTTGAATTTCCTTGAAAACATCCCCATTTATATTCTGCCTTTTACATTCCCCCCCCCCCGACATTCCCACCTTAAAGGATTTGTGTGCCCATTGAGTGTCTTCTGTCCCAATTTTACCTGCAGCATGTTTGCCATTCACACCCCAGTCTCAAATCAGGGGAGCTGCATTTGGATGCAATGATAAATGATGGTTTGCATAGCCTTCCCCAACCTGGTGCCCTCCAGATATTTTGAATTGCAACTCCTGTCAATCTTAAAATCCCCTGGGCATGCTGGCTGAGCCTGATGGGAACTGTAGTCCAACAACACCTGGGGGCCCCAGGTTGGGGAAAGCTGCCTTATAGGAAGTTTCTTCAGGCACATCTGCAAGGAGACCATCAGAAATCTCTGTTTCTGTTTTTGATTAACCACAGCTGGTGTTTACATCAAAGCTGAACTAAATGTGGCAAAACTTCACTATAGATTACCAGAACATGCCACCTTCAAACCTAGGCTTATGAAGCTGGCTTGTTTCCACAAGCCATAGTTGATTTAGCACAGTTTAAGGTTGACATGTAACACTAAACTGTGGTTAACCCAATATTTTACTTAATCTCCAATCTCCTTGTTGTGGCAGCACCAAAAGATGTGAAAAGAAGGAGGAGCACACAAGATTTTTATTTTTTTGCCAAATCGTTTTTATTGGTTTTCCAAATTTTTACCATGGAGCACACAAGATTCACTATGACATGTTCCCATTAACAATAAAGCATTATAATGTCTGATTTCAGCCCATGTAAAGCAAGGATAGCCAACATGGGGCCCTACCATATGTAGTTGGAATCCCATGCTGACGCGGAATTTCTGTAAAACTCAGTGAGGCCAATGTCATGTATGCCAGAGTTAGGCCTGACCACAAAACTGGTAAGAACCAGTTTAGGGGGAACCTAACGAGTGAAAACAACTCCAGATAAGGTACGAGGAAAATTGGTTGAGTAAAGTTGCATTTCGAAGACTGTGGTTGGATGAGACCCTATGGCTTGCCAATCAGAAAGTCAGGGGTTCGAATCCCCGTGATGGGGAGAGCTCCCGTTGCTCAGTCCCTGCTCCTGCCAACCTAGCAGTTCGAAAGCATGTCAAAGTGCAAGTAGATAAATAGGTACCACTCCAGTGGGAAGGTAAATGGCATTTCCATGCGCTGCTCTGGTTCACCAGAAGCGGCTTAGTCATGCTGGCCACATGACCCGGAAGCTGTACGCCGGCTCCTTCGGCCAATAAGGGAGATGAGCGCCGCAACCCCAGAGTCGTCCGCGACTGGACCTAATGGTCAGGGGTCCCTTTACCTTTACCCTTTAAAGTTGCATTTCAAAGACTGTGATTGGATGAGAGATGGTGGGACATTAGGATGGCAGAAGGTTGCTGGTCTGAGGATGAAACAGTCAAGATGTCATGTATTTTTTCCTATACAGAGTGTGTTCTAATGGAAAGCTCTCACAGAGTCTTTTATTCCTGTCCTACGATGCGTTCATGAACAGTGGCAGAGGAAGCCTCTGCGCTGCCCGGGGCAGCGGGGCGGAGGCACCCCCCTGGGGGCAGGGCACGATGCACATGAAAAGCCACTGAAAGGGGAAAGGGGAAGCAAAGCAGGCGCTTCAACATGCCTGCTCTGCTTCCCTCCCCCCCCCCCTTTAGAGGCTCTTTTTCGGCACAAGGGGTGGACCAGCGAGGAGGGGGCATCGCGCTTGTCTCTCGCATGACACCCCCTCCTTGCTGGCCCGCCCCTCGCGCCGAAAAATCCAGGGGAAGGGGAAGCAAAGCAGGCGCTTCAACGCGCATGTGCTGCTTCCCTCTTTTCCCCTTTCCTCGGCTCTTTTTGGGCGCGAGGGACGGGCCAGTGAGGAGGGGGCATCACGCTTGTCACTGACATGTTGCCCCTCCTTGCTGACCCCCCCTTGCGCCAAAAAAGAGCTGCTGAAAGGAGGAAAAGGCGGCATGGTCTACTCAGGGCCCGCCCGGCAGGGCGGGGTGGAGGGGGGGCCTGGCCAAAGTGTCACCCCCCCTCCCCTGGAACCCGGGGCGGGCCACCACCCACCCCCTTGCTCCGCCCCTGTTCGTGAATGAAGTCTGACCAATTAGGAATTGGATGTGGGCCTCTGTACTTGAAGACTCCTAAAGGAATTTCTCCCACAAATCCCATCAGCCGCAGCCCGTATTGCCAATAGTGAGGGGAAACAGGAGCAATGGTCCAACAATATCTGGAGGAAACAATGTTTACTATTCCTGGAACAGTTAACAATGACTCCATTTGTGGTGCCCACCCCCTTCTCCCCTTTCAAGAGGGAGGCCTTTTTCAACCAGGTGGCACGCAGGTGGTTATGGAACGCCATCCCCTGGGAAGATCACCTGGCTCCTACATTGTTGTTTTTATTCTCCAGAACTGGGCATTTAAAAAGAAAAAAGAAAAAAAAAAACCTTTTTAGTTCTAACAGAAAGGTGGCTCTGTTTTAACCACTGTTAATTGAGTCATCCACTCTGCCATCTGAATTGATTCTGAAGCTGAACTGGGAAAGCTCTTTCGGATTCATTATGGAGTTTTCTTTTTTTCTTTTCCCCTTTTCAATATTTGCGTTTAGGAGGAAATTGTGTTTGACTGCAATTTTTTTATTGCCAACCTCCCTAGGTTAAATGCGTGTGAAGGGCAGCAAACAAACTCCTTAAACAGATAAATAACAAACACAGAGAAATAAATGGGTTTCACATTGATTTGTTTAACAGAAATGACACAAAATCAACTTTGATTCTTCAAACAGGTATTGAGAGGAATTGCGCTTTAGGAGTTTGGGGGAGAAGAGAATCAGCAGTAAAAACTATTTACTTTCTCATGTTGATGCAAAAGATGCTTCAAACACTCAGAGGCCTGTCACAAGGCAGATGGAGAAAGCTTGCTTTCTGTGGCTCCACAGGAGACCACCTGAACCAAAGTATTCTTCTTCTTCTTTCAATTTTTTTATTAATTTTATCATAACACAAACAAAACACAACACAAAAACAACAAACAATAAAAACATCATACCCCACTACCCCACCAAAATACTTATCTAAACCTAACTATTCTTCTATATATCATTGTGAGTTGACTTCCTCACGTCCTCCCCGACTGCTTTCTTTGTAATTTATCTTTAGTAATTTCCTTACCTTTTTCTAATCTTATATTAAAATACTATTCAGCTTATCTTAATTTTAATAACCTTAAACATTACTTCCTCTATTACTAAACCTTATCTATCTTCTACCTCTGTAGCCTAACTATTTCCACCTGTCTGCTTTAACTAATGATTTTAACATATTTCTTCAAGTATACTTTGAATTTAGTCCATTCTTTCTCCACCGCATCATCCCTCTGGCCTCGGAGTTTCCCGGTCAGTTCAGCAAGATGGCAGATGAAAATGATAGACTATATGAACCAAAGTATTCAAAGTAGAAGAAAGGAGATTCGGACAAAACATTAGGAAGAACTTTCTGGTGGTAAGAGCTGTTCAATTGTGGAATGGATGACCACAGAAGCTGGTAGACTCATTCCCTCGTTTTATCTGACTTGATCTCAAGGAAAGACCACTTCTCCAGGTTGAGTCGCGCACAAATAAGACGTGGGGACATAGGGATATGGTTTCTTCACACTATTTCCATCCAAGAAATCTTGATCTGGGACTTCCATTTTGCAACAGCTTGCTTCAGCACCACAACACAACAGCTAATTAAATTGAAGCTATGGATGGACCAATCTCCCCATGCGGCATGGTGTTCGATTTGCGTGAATAATACCTACACACATCCTTGCGTTGTCAACAGATTGCATGCTCTTACGCAACCAGACTTCATTATTCCAAGTCATGCCTCTGAATAACCAATTTTAGCCCAATCAATTAAAACGTGGTGCTCACAGTTAGTACTGATCAATACCCTCTAAAGGCCTGTTTATTTGTGCCATTATTTATTATTGCCTAACCAATCAGCAGGAAGCCGTAGGTTTTTGCTTTTTCAAAACTCCCTTTCACAGCTGAATTTAAAAAATAAAGCAAAAGTGTTCCAAATACCGACGGTCCCGTTTTAATTCTGTCCATTTTTGCACATGGGTGAAATGTTGAAATAAAGGTGAGGGGAAAGGCAAGTAATTTACGGTGGCATCCAAAAATAGTTTCATAAACCAATTATGGTCGAAACACCTTTGCAGGATGTCTATAACTCAGGGATAGGCCATGTGCTGAATATGCAGAAGAACCAAATTCAGTGCCAGCATCTCCAGGTAAGATTAGAAAAAGAAGCCTCAGAGAGTCATTGCACTGAGCTACACTGTAGCAGATTAGCAGGTAGGTAGTTAGAGAATGACGGGGGAATCGAGCAGAGGCTAGCTACTTCTTTCTTTTCCTTTGATGGGGTTCCTTCTTCTCACCAATGGTAACTGCTTCACAAGATGGTTTGTGTGAGGGATCCCACTCCCTCACCCTTTTCGATTCTTCCCCAGCCGTGACTCTCCCTAAGTTTCCCTGTCCACTAGGATGAATCCTTCATTGGTTATATGGGAGTGTCTCTGGGGTACCTCAGTGCTTTACGTTCTTAAAGTGAAACTCCTGCCACCTTGGGATCTCCCGCCCTGGGTTCCCAAACTGCTGCAGCTTGCCCTTTCGTTCTGGCAACTGCGTGGCACCTTTGGCTTCCCTGCCCAGTCCTCTGTGTGTTAGGTAAATAAGCCACCCGTCCCTTTTACCTCAAGGAAACCTCTCGTGCTTTTCCCCTCAACCACACCTCTAGAGGTACTGACGCACTGCCACAGTCAGCGAACGTTTAAACACTTTTAACTTTATTAAGGTAACTTGAAAACATGGATATCTTGAGTCAGTACTGGTACAAATCTTCTTATATAATTCAGCTCAGTTACAATCTTTCCTGCATCCCGTTAGCAATGGTAAATGACCTTTCCTCCCATTCCCCAAAGCCTAACCTCGCAGTTTCTCTTTCTAAACCTCCACACCCAACTGCCAAACCCCCAACTGCCTTTCCAGGTTGTTCCCCCTCCTTTTAGAATGCCCAGTAGCTCCGCCTCCCAGGGAACACCTACCTAACATGGGAGTGATAGGTTAACCCATGATGAACCAGGCCTTATTCCGCCACATTCGTCCCACCCCCAAAGTCATTGCATAGGCATAGTTATACATTTTAAACAATGCCGAAGCAATGTATTGGAGCTTAATCAAAACCAACAACCTAGTATTTCCCTTTGTACACAAATTCTATGTTCTAACATCACTTAACAAATACTTTACCTTTTCCTCTATCTTATTTCCATCATAACAACTAATTTGGCACTTATACACATTTCTAATTTGGAATAACATTTGCTATCACTCTAAAGAGTCCGTCCCAGGAAACCTCGAGCTTCCGCTGTCGTCTGGGTCTCAACACCAGGACTTGGTCACCAGGTTGGAAATTCCGATCTCTGCGTGTGCGTCGTACCATCTTTTCTGTTGTGCTCTTTTTAAATTACAGGATGATAGTTCCTTAAGTTCCTGTAAATCACTTTGTAGATCCTGAAGATAGGTTAAGACGTCCGCGTTCCCAATGGGTTCCTTTCCAGTCCCATTCCGGGTCAATAAAACCACGCTTTTATTCTGTCTCTGGTTTTATTAATGCCTAGATAAGCAGTCATGGGTGACTCCAGTGCCAACTGTAAAACTTGTAGTCGGTATTTCCGGGGCAAAACCAACTTTTTTTTTCATTTTCCATTTGGCTGCACCTTTTCTCCTTTTGGCTATTTTCATTTTCCACTTGGCTGCACCTTTTCTCCTTTTGGCTATTTTCATTTTCCACTTGGCTGCACCTTTTCTCCTTTTGGCTATTCTATGACGTCTCCCTTCTATTGCAGTAAACAGGCAGGGATTCTCTAAAGTCACTTCAGAGTCAGGACCCTGCACCTCATCCCACAAGTCTCTCAGAGATTCATCCTCCTTCTGTTCTACTAAAAACTGGGTGTTAGATTCCTGTGCATTTGGTAGCGTAATCAGTACTTCCTCTCCCACAGGCTCTGTGTTTGGCGCAGTAATGGCAGGATTTGAACCCACAAGGGCTTCTTGTTTCGCTCTTGTGATAGCATGTATTTGAGGTCTCTGGTTGGCTAGGTCGTTGCCTATCAGAACAGGAACCTCCAGATCATCCCAAATACCCACTGTCCACTTGCCATTGAAATCTTGATACTGAATATTTACTTCCGCTACCTGCACCTCAAACTCCGGTCCCCATATACCTTTTATGCTGTAAGATTGGTTTGGGAGATATTGTTCCTTAGGAATACAACTAGGTCTCATCAGAGTAACTTCCGACTCAGAGTCCTGTAGTCCCACTAACTCTTGTCCATTTACTCTGACAGTCTCCATAAATTCCTTATTAACCTCTTCCTCAGCTCTCCAGACCTGCATAACTTTTGCAGAAGCCTCTGTTTGACTATACGTTGGCTCCTGGACTGGTGTCTGCGGAAGGTTTTTAGTATCTGTTTGAAGTAACAGTTTTACTGGCTTCGCAACAGCAGCTGCAGTTTGTGCTTTGACCACTAGAGGACATTTAGCTCGTATGTGATCTTCACTTTCACAAAAGAAACACGTAATTTTCTTTTGAGGTGGCTTATCAGACCCGGATTGTCTGACAGGATTGGGTTCTTGTCTTTCCTTTCCTTCCCCAGCTTGCCACAGTTTATTTTTCTGTGAAGGCGTAAAGAATGTGACTTCATTACTATCTTGGCTCTGAGATAATTTTGCTCTTAGCCGTATCTCCTCCAGCCTCAGTCTTCCCAACTGCACTTCTCTCTCCATAGCAAATCTCTCCCGTTCTGCCTCAACCTTGGCTAATTGTATTCTTTCAGATTGCATTCTCTCCTCAGCAGCTATCTTAGCCTTTTCTTCCTCAACCTTCGCTAATTGTACCCGTTCTTCTGAAGCTAAACGCTCCTTCTCTTTCTCAGCTTCCAATTTATTTTTCTCTTTTTCAGCTTCCAATTTATTTTTCTCTTTTTCAGCTTCCAATTTATTTTTCTCTTTTTCAGCTTCCAATTTATTTTTCTCTTTTTCAGCTTCAATTCTGGCCATCTCTAACTTCATTTTCATCATCTCTAACTCTACATTAGGGTTCTCTCTGGTTTCCGCCTCATCGGGTCTCTCATCACCCTTAGCTTCCCTAGCTTTCCTCAGGTGAGCCATTTTTCTGACAGAAAAAATACAGTTGTCTGATTCTCAACTAAACAGGCGTGTGGGTGTTGTTTACGGATCACGACGCTGCCACCAATAAATGTGAGGGATCCCACTCCCTCACCCTTTTCGATTCTTCCCCAGCCGTGACTCTCCCTAAGTTTCCCTGTCCACTAGGATGAATCCTTCATTGGTTATATGGGAGTGTCTCTGGGGTACCTCAGTGCTTTACGTTCTTAAAGTGAAACTCCTGCCACCTTGGGATCTCCCGCCCTGGGTTCCCAAACTGCTGCAGCTTGCCCTTTCGTTCTGGCAACTGCGTGGCACCTTTGGCTTCCCTGCCCAGTCCTCTGTGTGTTAGGTAAATAAGCCACCCGTCCCTTTTACCTCAAGGAAACCTCTCGTGCTTTTCCCCTCAACCACACCTCTAGAGGTACTGACGCACTGCCACAGTCAGCGAACGTTTAAACACTTTTAACTTTATTAAGGTAACTTGAAAACATGGATATCTTGAGTCAGTACTGGTACAAATCTTCTTATATAATTCAGCTCAGTTACAATCTTTCCTGCATCCCGTTAGCAATGGTAAATGACCTTTCCTCCCATTCCCCAAAGCCTAACCTCGCAGTTTCTCTTTCTAAACCTCCACACCCAACTGCCAAACCCCCAACTGCCTTTCCAGGTTGTTCCCCCTCCTTTTAGAATGCCCAGTAGCTCCGCCTCCCAGGGAACACCTACCTAACATGGGAGTGATAGGTTAACCCATGATGAACCAGGCCTTATTCCGCCACAGTTTGCATTTCAGCTTTTTCTTAAAGCTTCATGCATTTTACAAGTGCAACCCATGGGGTCAGAAGTCAGCACCAAAACAATCAATGGAGTTTACTCCCAGGAAACAACGCACAAAGGATTGCAGTCATTGTTGTTCCGTCGTTCAGTCGTGTCCGACTCTTCGTGACCCCACGGACCAGAGCACGCCAGGCACTCCTGTCTTTCACTGCCTCCCACAGTTTGGCCAAACTCATGTTAGTAGCTTCGAGAACACTGTCCAACCATCTCATCCTCTGTCGTCCCCTTCTCCTTGCGCCCTCCATCTTTCCCAACATCAGGGTCTTTTCTAGGGAGTCTTCTCTTCTCATGAGGTGGCCAAAGTACTGGAGCCTCAACTTCAGGATCTGTCCTTCCAGTGAGCACTCAGGGCTGATTTCTTTAAGGATGGATATGTTTGATCTTTTTGCAGTCCATGGGACTCTCAAGAGAGACTCAATGTAGGAGCTACAATTTCCAGGGTGGTTTAACCACCAATGTCTGTTCCTGGAGATCTCTGGGATTGTAGCTGTGAGAGGAGAAAACGGGGGTCTCCTTGTAACTCTCATCACTCTTAAAGAACTACAGCTCCCAGGATTCTTTGGGGGAATGTGGCCTAAGTCACTCTGACCCATGTCACTGGAATGCTCGGATTTTAGAAGGAAGAAACCGCTATGTCTTGTGGTGTATGCTTCTATGAGAATCTGCCTCCTCAGCCCACATTTCAGGAAGGATGTTGCAATGGCGAACTCTCACATCTGAGCAAGAGGGATTGGCAATGATCGCAATCCACTTAGCCTTTCAGCGCGAAAGGTGAAAAGGTGACTTGGCCGGTGCCTCCATCCCCTGCCTGGTGTCCTCCATGGTCCTTGCCATCTGACCCAGTCAGCTCCTTTGACTTGCAGATCTTGTTGCACATAAGGCTGGCATTCTCCATAGTGGAAGAGCTTGTCTGAGGAACAGATGGCAGGTGGGGGCACAGGAGAGAGATGTTCCGCACCACGCCAAGGGCTTTTGGCCAAGACAGATGACTTCCTGCAAGGCACAGAAAAGGTATACAGTAGCTGAGATGAAATTTCCCAAGCAAATCTGGCCAAATTAAAAGTGAAACTTGCTTCCGTTGGGATGAGCTTCCTGTCAATGGTTTTGGTTCTTTCTAAAAGAGATGGGTGGGTTTGCTGATCAGAAGGTTGGCGGTTCGAATCCCCATGACAGGGTGAGCTCCTGTTGCTCGGTCCCTGCTGCTGTCAACCTAGTAGTTAGAAAGCATGACGTGCAAGTAAATAAATAGGTACCACTCTGGCAGGAAGGTAAACGGTGTTTCCGTGTGCTGCTCTGGTTCGCCAGAAGCAGCTTAGTCATGCTGGCCACATGACCGGGAAGCTGTACGCCAGCTCCCTCGGCCAATAAAGTGAGATGAGCACCGCAACCCCAGAGTCGTTCGTGACTGGACCTAATGGTCAGGGATACCTTTACCTTACCTAAAAGAGACTTACCCAGTTTGGGGGCCTCCAGATATTTTGGACTCCAACTCCTGTCAACCTCAAACAGTGCAGCTGGGGAAGGCTGACCTGAGTTGCTTCACAGAATCATAGATCTGTAGAGTTGGAAGGGACCCTCAGGGTCATCGATCCCAACCTCCTGAAATGTGGGAATCATAGCTAAAGAATTCCTCACAGATGGCCAATCAATCTTAGTTTAAAAACCTCCAATGAAGAAGAGACCACCACCTTCCAGGGGAGTCTGTTCCAGTGTTGAAGAGCTCTTAGCATCAGAAAGTTCTTCCAATGTTTTGTCAGAATCTCTTTCCTTGCCATTTGAGTTTGTGGGTTTGGATCCTACCATCTGGAGCAGTGGAAAACAAACTTGCTCCACCTTCCATGTGGCAGACCTTCAGATATTTGATGTGGTTAAGGACATAGTTAAAGCTATGGTTTTCCCAGTAGTGATGTATGGAAGTGAGAGTTGGACCATAAAGAAGGCTGGTCGCCTCTGCTTCCTTCCTCCCCCTCCCAGGACAGATGACGGTTAACTTGCCTAACCTTTGAAAAGTGCCGTACGGAAACAAGACTGAATACAAACTATACCTTCAAAGTTCAACCCTCCAAGAATTCTGGGCTCTGTAGTCCAGCCCTCCCAAAGTTACCATTCCCAGAACAAACTACAGTGCGCAGAATTCTTGGAGGTGCAGAAAATGTGCTTTAAAGGTATAGTGGGAACATTTTAAGATATAGAATATAAGGGAAGATTTATATTGGATAAGTAAATTTAAAGATTATTAAGAGATTTGGTAAAGGTTAATTGAAAAAGAAATAAAGTTACCTAAAGAGTATATATGATTTTAAAGGCAGTGGAGGGAACAGGGGAAGTCCCCTGAAGTTAAAGACAAGAGGAAAAAAACAAAGATAGGTGTTGAGTAAGGTTTGTATGTGGTTTTTTTATTGTATTTTGTATTTTGTTTATTGTCTATTATGTATTATGTTTCTATTGTGTTTATGTTTGTGTAATGTTGTTTTTTCATTTTGTTTTATTGGAAAATAATAAAAAACCTTTAAAAAAAAAAAAGGTATAGTGGGATTTGAGCCCCATGTTGAGCAGAAGATTCCTGCATTGCAGAGGGTTGGACTAGACGATCCTCGTGGTCCCTTCAAACTCTACAACCCTATGATTTATGTTACCGTTGATTTCCCTGCTTTGCCTTTACTGCGCCATTACCAATAATTCACACATCCTACACACCATTGCTTCTAGCCTTCAGATCCCATCCTTCGGGTGCTGAGCACCAGCTGGTCTTTCCAAAGGAGGGCCAAGTAAGCAGAGTTGTTGACTTTCCCCCCTCTGCCTTTCTCCATGACCTGCTAATGGGAAAAGCTGCTTCTTTTCTCTTGCGGGGGGCCATTCCCCCCAAGGAACGGAATTTGTTTTAACCAGGTGCTTAATTCTGACCTTGAATCGATTTATCTCCTTTGAAGCAATTCATTTTTTTCCCACATGAAGGGGACATGGTATGATGAAGAATTGACACCATGTAATAGCTCAGAAATGCCTCCGATTGCCAGCCTTCCCCTCCCACGGCGCAGAATGAAATGGTTTGACTGCCGCCGCCGAATTCTCCAGCAAATCCAATATCCTTCCGCAGATTTGTAATTTGCCCATTAACATTCTCCTCTGATTTCATTGCTCCGTCTGGCCTTCGGAAATATGGCCGGAGGCTAATGGGAGCCAAACTGTTTTTTATTTGTCTTGGCTATAAAATTGATATCTCCGTATTAACTTTGCAGGGCAATATCTGTTTATGTAGCGTCATAAACCTGATGGTGGGTTTCACAATCTTGTTAAGCATTTCTTTTTTCGACTGTAGGAACACCTTCCAAGAAAGGCAAACAAGGAACCCAAACGTACAGCAGACGGCAGAACAGCAAACCTCCCGGAGAAGAAGGGTAGTCAACACTTTTGCTTCTATAGAATCACAAAGTTGAGATCTGCAGATCCCTTATTGGATATGCACACAACGAGCAGCAGCACACAGAAAATACCTGTCTTATTAGGACCAGAGTGACTGCAATCCTTTTACTTTCTTGGGCTCACGGACACGACTGAACAACAACAACAACAACATTGAGTTTGCTACATTCCTGTGATGTTTATATTTAAAGTCTCCACAAAAAATTCTCAACTTTTAACTAAACATTTTTGGTGTGTGTGTGTGTGTGTGTAAGCAATTTACCCTAATACAGTTTGTTTTTGTATGCTATTTTCACTAATATGCTCCGTTTATTGCGCACTTCCCCCTGATTTTTCATTTCTGTACACATTTTTCGTTTGGCGAAAAATGCAAAGTTTAGAGAAATGCAGGTTTTGAAGGAAAGCTGAGTTTTGATCCACATAATATTTCAGGAAGTGCAAATGAGGCGGGTTTGCAACAAAATGCAGACAGAACTCAATTTATCTCCCCATTTCTAGTTCATGCCAGCTTTATCTGACTGGACTCCCAAACCAAATGTCCCACATTTCCTCATGTTGTGCCTATTTTAATTGGAGAAATGTTGGAGGGTATGGAGTTATCCAACCCCTGTGCCGTCTGAAGGCAATCCTGTATAGGGAAGTTTTCTTACGGTTTTATATATATTGAAAGCTGGGACAACCCATTAAGATGTGTGGGGTATAAATAGTAAAATCATCATTGTGGAATGGGACATCCCTATTTTCATCAGAGAAATGTTGGAGGGTATGGACTCCCCTTGGGAGACTGGCTTCTGCTTACACTTTAGCCTCACCTGTTAGCAAGATCTTTTCAAATACCCAAATCTGCATGGACCCTCCTTTATTCCCATGGAAAGCTCTGCTCCTGCAAGCCAGATTACAGTATTCTGGATGAGTTGACCTTCCCCAACAGAATTAGATGCTTTGCTAATTAGCTGGCAAATGACATGCCTGTTTTGTTGCATAAAGGCCATGGCCGGGAGGGGGGGGCGGGGAAGAGATGCATTTTGAATCTGAATTTTGCAAACCGTTCGCTTTTAGACTTGCAAGCTCTGCTGGAGACGTCTTGCAGAACCTGATCTGATCGGTAAAAAGCAGAACCCTTTACAAAGCATTCCGGCTACCTTTGAAAATAGCTTTTGCTACACCT
The DNA here is from genome assembly GCF_009819535.1 of Lacerta agilis. Classification (NCBI taxonomy): domain Eukaryota; kingdom Metazoa; phylum Chordata; class Lepidosauria; order Squamata; family Lacertidae; genus Lacerta; species Lacerta agilis. The sequence goes on from NC_046322.1 coordinate 2,389,102, forward strand.
GAACTGCTACATAGCTCAGAAGAAACTACCAATTTGCAAGCAGGCATTGCAGGGAAAGCCTCATTCAGATTCTGTGAAAGGAGAGGGTTTAAATCAGATCCACTGCTTGGCCTCGCAGTGGCATGTCTATGTATCAAGCATCTAATATGCCATGGAAGACTCTTTTGAGATGTGCATTACCTAGGAGGCGACTTCAATATCATGACAGCCCCCAAATAGTCCTCTCGTCTTCAGGATTATCCGCAGATGTGGGATGCCCTGGAATAATACCTGTGATCCTGGCTGCAAAGAGCAGCCAACAGACTAGAACTACGGGCTCCTGACTTTGAGTGGTTCATTGCATTGCCTTGTGGTGATGCATATGCTGTCTTTTGACAAGAAAAGGTCAAGACATTTGGCAATATGAAACAGAAACAAACAGAAAACACGAGGGGTTGCCTCCAACCAAGTCGCCCCCTTCACACAAGGACTTCTGCTTGTGCAGCAGAACTTCTCTTCCCAACAGATTTCTGCAGGAGCACAGCTGCAAAGTAAAAGGGGGGGGGGAGAGAGAGGTGTCCCACTGCCCAAGCAGAAGTCTTTGGACTTGTGTGGCTTCCAAAGAGGATTAGATGAATCTGTTTATTTAGAAAAAACATTTGTATACTGCTGTGTCGTGAAAAGTACATCAAAGCCGTTCAAGCAGTAAAAACACGGATGTAATAAAAAAACCATGCAAAAAGTTAAAAACAGACAACATTGTGAAAGGAAGCTGCATGGGCTTGCTTATGCCTAGGGGAATAAAAAAGTTTTCAATAGGCATTGAATAGTTGGCACAGAAGGCGGTGGCTGAATCTCCAGTGGCAGAGAGTTCTACAGGACCAGGACTGTATTAAGCATATGTGGCACCGGGGTGCAAAGACCCACCCGGTACCACCACCCCCAGGTTGCCCAGTCCCAGGCGCACAGGAGGGTGGAGCCTCAGTGTCTCGCTGGCTCGGTCGCCCCCCAAACTCGCTGCACAGAGCCGCCCGCAGCAGAAGAACCTGCCGGTGGGCTCTTCCCTGGACTCAACTCTTGGGCGCCGGACATTCGGCTTGGCGCCCCTGAGAGCCCGGCACCCAGGTGCCCCACAGGACTGAGCTGTACAGGACTGAGCTGGTGACACTAAAAACTTGGTTTTCTGTTGTTATCCAGAAAAAAGCCTCGCCAACTTTGGGAGTGGCCATCCTGTGGATGGTTGAGCTGGGATATTAGGGTTCGGGCGATGCCTGAGGTGTCCTCGACCGAAGGTGTTCAGGGCTTTGTGAATTAATGCAAGGGCTGTGAACCTGGCTCTGAAGCAGACAGGCAGCCAGTGCAGCCAAGTCCTTCTTAATGTGGTGCATAGTTAAACTACGGAACTCATTGCCACAGGAGGCAGTGATGGCCACCAACCTAGATGGCTTTAAAAGAAGATCAGACAAATTCATGGAGGGGGGGGGCTATGCTCTGCTTCTGAAGTTAGGAGGCAGCGATGCTCCTGAATGCCAGTTGCTGGAAACCAGGGGAAGGGAAAGAGCTCTTGTGCTCATGTCCCTGGTTCCCCAAAGACACCTGCTTGTGCTTCTTACGTTCTCATGTCCATCTGCTATGCCACAAAGAATGAAGCACCCGTCCACCTATGTCATAGGTTAAGACCCAACTGCCTCTCTATTGGTTGCCTCCGGAGAAGTTTTCTCATTATCTGACACCGCAGGTGGGGAACATCAGAACTGACAGGTGTGAACCTGCCCATCAAGAACCTAGCAGTATGCCTGACGCAAGGGTAATATTGCAGATTTCCGAACTATGTCGCATTCTGGAGGAGAAACCTTCATTAGGCATGTGACAAGCAAGAAATGTGGGACCTTCAGCTATCGATTCAGCCGCAGGTGGTCAAAGCAGAACCAGAGAAGGAGACGAGAGAGATGAGCATTGGGATAGATTCAGAGAGGAGGAAGCAACGTTTTGGTGGCGGTGTTGCTTCTGTTGTTGTTAAATTTGTACACTGCCATCTGAAGATCATTGGGCAGCTCGCAACAGAAAAATACAAACTGAGAACACGAAGTACTTAATAAAAGCAAGAAGAAATACAAAACCAAACCAATACCCTCCCAATACATATAAAGGGCTGTAGAATATTAATCAGCCAAAGAAGAAGAAGAGTTTGGATTTGATATCCTGCTTTATCACTACCCAAAGGAGTCTCAAAGTGGCTAACATTCTCCTTTCCCCCACAACAAACACTCTGAGGTGAGTGGGGTTGAGAGACTTCAGAGAAGTGTGACTAGCCCAAGGTCACCCAGCAGCTGCATGTGGAGGAGCAGGGAAGCAAACCCGGTTCACCAGATTACAAGTCTACCGCTCTTAACCACTACACCACAAAGGCCTTGTTGAAGGGAAATATTTTTGCCTGATGAGTAATGATGTATAATGAAGGTGACAGATGAACCTCCCTCCACAAACAGGGAGCCACTGCAATAAAGTCCCTTTCTTGTGTTGCCACCCTCTGGAGCTCTTGTGTGGAAGGTACACAGAGAAGGCCCTCAACCAGAGAAGTTTCTGAACCATCTGCAGAGGCAGCCCTACGTATAACGTGTTGCGGTGATCTAACCTAGAAGTTACCAGAGCATAGACAACAGAATCCCTGTCCAGATAGGGTGGCACAGCTGGGTCACCAGCCGAAGGTGATGGAAGGCTCCTCATGTCACAGTGGCCACCTGAGCCTCAAGCAACAGCACTGGATCCAGAAGTACCCCCAAGCTGCGTACCTGCTCCTTCAGAAGGAGTGTATCTCCGTCACAAGCAGGCAAACTCCCACCCATCTGGTCTAGTGAACCACCCATTAACATTGTCTCAGCCTTATCTGGATTGAGCTTCAGTTTACGTTGGCTTTCATCCAGTCCATTACTGAGGCAAGACACTGGTCCAGCACTTCCACTGCCTCAACTGCAGATGTAAAGGAGAAGTAGAGCTGTGTGTCATTAGCATATTGCGGACAGTGTACTCCAAAACTCTAGATAACCCCATTCAGTCATTTCATGTAGATGTTAAACAGCACGGGGTACAAAACTGAACCCTGACGAACCCCACATTGAAGGCTCCACAGAGCTGAAGAGCACTCCCCAAGAATCACCCTCCGGTAATGTTATGTACTGAGTTGAATAGGATCCAATGCAGCAGTCTGATTGGTCCTAGAACAATAGGATTGAGATTGCAGCAGTCTGACTGGTCCCAGAACAATAGGATTGAGATTGCAGCGGTCTGATTGGTCCGCGGGGGCCGCCCGGTCCAGCTCCGGGTGGAGGTGAATCTGCACTCTGATTGGCATACAGGAGTATCCCGGAATTAGCCAATCACGTGGGGCCCATTGTGTAAATAGTGTATATAAAGCAAATGTTTTGGGGAAACTGCATTCCTCACTACTATGAGCTGAATAAAGAGCATGAAATTCACACTGGACTCCGAGTATATTTCAGGTAACAATGTTATCGAAAGCCACTGAGAGGTTGAGGAGAATTAACAGAGACTCATTTGCTGCCCTGTCTCTCTCCTGACAGAGGTCATCATACAGGACGACCAAAGCAGTCAAAACCAGGCGTAAACCCCAGTTGAAATGGACCTAGAAAATCAATTTCCTCCAAGAGTGCCTGAATCTGCTCCATGACCACTCACTCACTCATGAACCTTGCCCAAGAAGGGGGAATTGGCAACTGGCCGGTAGCTGCTTACTGTAGATTTTCAAGTTCAGGGAGAGTTTCTTGAGGACCGGTTTTACAGTTACCTCTTTCAAGCAGGCAGGGCCACGCGCTCTCGCGAGGAGGCATTGATCACCTCCCGGGCCCAGCTAAAATCCTCCTAGTGGGTTTCTCCTTGGGGGGCATCTGCTTGGCCGCAGTGGGACCAGGATGCAGGACTAGATGGGCCACGGGCCTGATCCTGCAGGGCTCTGAAGAGAGCTAACTTTGTAAAGAATTAGGGTGATTTCCCTGCCCTCGCCACACACAGCACCCCATTGTTTCCCATCTCCCCCCCCAAAAAAAATAATCCTAAGAGCCCTCAGCTGTAAATGTTTAGGCATTATGCAGGCTGCAGGAAGGGAGGGGGAGAGAGGAGGGCTGAGCATGCCAACAATCAGGGAATTGAGTTCAATATTTAAAGAATCGGGCTTTGAAAAGAGAAATGTGTTCCTGGTCTTTTCTTCTCCTTTGCCAAGAAAATGGGATGCGGGGTTCCGGGGGCTGCGGGGGGGGGGAGAGAGAAAGAGCAGTGGAAAAAATGTGCTGGCTGGGCCTGGATTCCCTTTTATCTCACCCTCCTTGTGGAGGGCAGGGGGATTCCCCCCGCTGAGCCCGTTGTCAGATCAAACGAAAGTGCAAAGAGAAGAAAAAGATTGTTCGCGGAAAGTCAGGATCCCCGTCGCTCGGGACCCCCGTGGGCTGCAGGTTGCGGGAAATGGCGTGCCCTCTGGCAAAGGCTCGAAGGCGCAGATCAGCAAAGGGCTGCGCACCTGTCCTGGGGTGGCATCACCAAGCTGCATCATCCAAGCACCCCTTTTTCCTAGGAGATTTCATTTTCCGCAACATCTGGTTGGCCGCTCTGAGAACAGGATGCTGGACTAGGTGGGCCATGGGTCCAATCCAGCAGATTCTTCTTATGTGTTTATGGGTCAGTGCATATGGCTGTTAACCAGAAGGTGGGTGGTTTCAACCCACTGTGGGCAGGATTCCTGCATCGCATTGGGTTGCTCTAGACGACCCTTGGGTCCCTTCCAACTCAACATTAATATCATTCTATGATTCTATGAACTTTGCATATAGACGTGTGTTTTTTAAAGGTTTCTTTTAATGTGATTCATGATTTTATATTATTTCAGTTTCCAGTATATTCAGTGAGCCACTTTGGAGATCCTGGAGGTAGCTAGATAGCTAGATATATACAGACAGACAGACAGACAGACAGACAGACAGACAGACAGATTTACTTGTTTATTTATTTGTTTGTTGCATTCATATCCCACTTTTTCCTGCAAGGAGCTCCAGGTAGCGTACATGGTTCTCCCCTTCCACATTTAACCCCCAGGACGCAGGTGGTGCTGTGGTCTAAACCACTGAGCCTCTTGGGCTTGCCGATTGGAAGGTCGGCGGTTCGAATCCCCACGATGGGGTGAGCTCCCGTTGCTCAGTCCCAGCTCCTGCCAACATAGCAGTTCGAAAGCATACCAGTGCAAGTAGATAAATAGGTACCACTGCGGCGGGAAGGTAAATGGCATTTCTGTGCGCTCCGGTTTCAGTCACAGTGTCCTGTTGTGCCAGAAGCAGTTTAGTCCTGCTGGCCACATGACCTGGAAAGCTGTCTGTGGACAAATGCCGGATCCCTCGGCCTGAAAGCAAGATGAGCATTGCAGCCCTTTGACTGGACTTAACTGTCCAGGGGTCCTTTACCTTTTACCTTTTACCATTTAACCCCCCACAACAACCCCATGAGGCAGGTTAGGCTGAGAGGTCATGACTGGCCCCCAAGGCTTCCTCATGGCCAAGTGGGGATTTGAACCCATTATCTCTCCTAGGTCCTAATCCAATACTCTAACTACTACACCACACTGGCTTTCAGGGGTTGTCATACTTTGGGGGCCAGGGGGCACCTGTGGAATCTTAAGGAAGTGTTGTGGGTATCACAAAACAGCTGTGGAGGGAGCGTGGCAGAACACAAAAGCGCCCCCATGGGCATGGCATAATGCAGAAACGGCTGCCACATCTGAAAAGAGACAAGACCACAAAATGGTGCACACCCCCACCCCCATGAATGGGGGAAAGGAGCATAAGTTTTTGTTTCTTTATTTATTACATAAAATTTATATGCTGCTTTATTGGGTTTTTTAAAAAAAAAACTTTCAAAGCATTTTACAAAACAGTAAAACCATAAAATCAAGAAAATATTAATTTTAAAAATGCTTAAAAAAATTAAATGGTTTAAAACATACACAAAGTTAAACTACTAAAACCAGATGAAAATTCACACCAGCTTTGTAAGCATCTCAGCAGGCTCAATTGCCATGCCTAATGGTATAAACTTCAATCATGTTGCACTTTTTCTCCAACCTATAAGTTGCAGTCCCAGCTTTGAATCGTTCAGCCCTTTGCTGAATCATTCCCCCAACCCTACAATATTCTTTTTGATGCAAGTTTGATGAAGAGGCTCACCATTCCCTGGCCTCTCTCGTCCGCTCCCAGACCCACCACCAGCCCCACCGATTCCAAGGCCTCCTGGGGATCTGGAGTGACGCAAGAACAAATTCGAGTCTGCATTGCGACCCTGCCTTCCCACAAACTGGCTGCCTTGATTGGCCAATGTCAGCGAACGAATGGCATTGTTGCCAGGAGATGACAGGACACCAAACAGCAAAGAGCCATTGTGGTGTAGTGGTTAAGAGCGGTAGACTCGTAATCTGGTGAACTGGGTTCGATTCCCCGCTCCTCCACGTGCAGCTGCTGGGTGACCTTGGGCTAGTCACACTTCTGGGAAGTCTCTCAGCCCCACTCACCTCACAGAGTGTTTGTTGTAGAGGAGGAAGGGAAAGGAGAATGTTAGCTGCTTTGAGACTCCTTCGGGTAGTGATAAAGCGGAATATCAAATCCAAACTCTTTTTCTTCTTCTTCTTCTCCTTCTTCTCAATGTGGGAGGTCCAGCTTAAAATGGGACAGTTGCACAGCACATCTTCTAACATGGGGTTGGAGACTTTGCAGGCCTACCTGGTGCAGAATTCTGTTTCTAAAATGACCTAAGAGAAGTTCCCAAGAAATCCACAAGCAGAGCAGAAAGGCAGCATCTCTCGCTTGGAGTTTACTTCCCAGCAGTTGGGATTCCAGGTGCCTCTCAGCCCAGAGGAGTCAGCCATAAGAGCTCATGTTTATTTACTTATTTATTAATTGCTTCCAATAAAATATCTCGTAAGCATTTGCGCAGTAAAAGCACCAGCATAAAAAACAATTGAAATCAATTTCATATATAAAAAACAATTTTCAAATCTGATACAGATATACGCTGGTAAAAGCATTAAAAAGCACCAGAAGAGCCTGCTGGATCAGGCCAGAGTGTGTGCAGAGGAGGGAGACCAAGATGATCAAGGGTTTGGAAACCAAGCCTGGTGAGGAGTGGTTGAAGGAGTTGGGGGTGTTTAGCCTGGGAAAGAGGAGACTGAGAGGAGATATCTGAGCCAACTTCAGATATCGTAAGGGCCGTCACATGGAAGATGAGGGAAGCTTGTTTTCTCCCGCTCTGGAGAGTAGGACGGACTCAAACCTATGGCTTCAAGGTACATGAAAGGAGACAGGGCCATCAGCGAATGAAGGGCATTGTTGCCAGGAGATGGCAAGGCACCAAACAGCAGAGAAGAACATAAGGAAGGGAAAGGAGAATGTTAGCCGCTTTGAGACTCCTTCGGGTAGTGATAAAGCGAGATATCAAATCCAAACTCTTCTTCTTCAGCTGGTCAGCTGGGCCCTCGATAGAACGTCTGGTGCTCTTTGGTTCCTCCACACCTGTTGAGCCCCACACCCCTCTTCAAACAGACCCCAATTGCTGCACAATCCCACGAAAAGTTTGCAAGGTTAAAAGCAGGTCCGAAAGGCCATAACACGATGTTGGCATCACGGAGCATCATGAAAAGAACCAAGGCACCTCGTCAAGAAGCGGCGAAGGTTGCAATTCCTCTCCTCTGGCATTTTTCCACCATGGCAGAACTTCAGTTGGAGACTGAATTTGGCTTGTGAGTCCAGGCCTCCCACACTGGCTGCCTCCTGGCCCTCTGACCTTGGGAGGAGGTTACTCAAGAGCACAGCCCCGTCCTCAGAGCTTCCCATTCAAGATTCTGCAGATCAAGCCACAGCTTGAAGCCACCATTGTGGGAAGCATGGACGTCCCCCCTGCCCCTGCAGCTAGTTAATATTTATTCTCTCTTCCCTCCTGCGCCTCAGATTTTTTTTTACGATGATGGATCTCTTGGCTGCTGCTTCTTCTTTTCAGACAACGGGAGCGGAGTGGTAATTAAAATCTGCCAAGAGAGAAGTAAATCAAAGGAGTATTTAAGGAAGAAAAGGGATGAGGACACCTGGGGAACCACAATGGTCCAAAACATGCAGAGCTGGTTTCCAGCGGCTTGTAAAAGAAAAGTCACCTGCTTCTCCACAGACAGCAGATCAGGGCGAGGGAAGGTTTTTAAAAACTGCATTTCAATGTGCCGTTTAGAACTACCTTTGGCATCAACGGTGCAATCGCTAAATTCATTCCACTTGCAGCTGTTGGATAAAATGTGTCGAAGGACCATCATGGGCGTACCCGGGGGGGGCAGGGGGGAAGCTGCCCCCCCCCAGAATCAAAAAATATATATATAATGGTTATCGGCAGCCTAAAAGGAAAAAATGCTCTCCTCCTGAATAAAAGCTCAACGACTGGTCTTTCTCCCCCTCCCAAAATCTCAATAACAATTGAGCTCTTGCCCTCTTGCCGAGGCACAGTTGGCCACTGTGTGTGTGTGTGTGTGTGTGTGTGTGTGTGTGTGTTGCACCGGCTGTTTCCCCTTCCCTCATGCCGACAAAGAGCTGGCGTGCCTATCAGAGACCGGATCCTAGCCTGCACCCTGTTTGGTCAAATGGGGATGCAGGCTGAGACTTGGGCAGTGTCAGGGGGCGAATCCGAGGGCTGACCATGGTCTTAGCCTGGGTTCTCATCCTTCCTCCTCTGCCTGCTTTTTGTATCCACACTACATCTGCTGGAAAGAGAGGAACAGTTTCTGAATTTGCCGGGATTCATCGTTGCAAGGGAGCTCGGGAAACTGAGTTCCCTTGCATGGTCAGTAGTTCCTTTGTGAGGACTGAGGATCCTGGGAAACTGAGTTTTTCAGCCATTTAGAGCTTTCTGTTTGGGGGGGAGAGTTTTCCTGTTTTTTGAAGCTGTTTTTGTTTTTTGAAGCTGTTTTTGTTTTTTGAAGCTGTTTTTGTTTTTGAACCTGAACAACCATGGCTTGCCCCCCCCCCTAGTTTTGATCCTGGGTACGCCCCTGAGGACCATCCTGTTTTTGTTATGGGGGGGACGACAACTGGTGGTCAAGATGATGGAGAAGGGCTGCTTCCTTCTTTTTCTATCTTCCAACCCTTCCCAATTTTCCCATGGGCTTTTAAGAACAGGAAAAGATAATCCGACGATTCTAGGATTCAGCCCTCTCTTAAAGCCATCTAGGTTGGGCACCATCACTGCCTCCTGCAGGAAGGAGTTCCATAGTTTAACTAAGCACTGTGCGTGGAGAAGAACTTTCTTTTATCCGTCCCGATTATTCCAGCCTTCACCTTCACTGGATGTCCATGAGTTCTAGTGTTATGAGGGAGAAAGAGAAACTTTTCTCAACCCTCTTTCTCCATGCCATGCATAAATGTGATGTGGGACAAGAAGCTACAGTTAGAACTGGATATGGAACAACTGATTGGTTCAAAATTGGGAAAGGAGTACGACAAGGCTGTATATTGTCTCCCTGCTTATTTAACTTATATGCAGAATTCATCATGCGAAAGGCTGGGCTGGATGAATCCCGAGCCGGAATTAAGATTGCCGGAAGAAATATCAACAACCTCAGATATGCTGATGACACTACCTTGATGGCAGAAAGTGAGGAGGAATTAAAGAACCTTTCAATGAGGGTGAAAGAGGAGAGCGCAAAATATGGTCTGAAGCTCAACATCAAAAAACTAAGATCATGGCCACTGGTCCCATCACCTCCTGGCAAACAGAAGGGGAAGAAATGGAGGCAGTGAGAGATTTTACTTTCTTGGGCTCCATGATCACTGCAGATGGTGACAGCAGTCACTAAATTAAAAGACGCCTGCTTCTTGAGAGGAAAACAATGACAAACCTAGACAGCATCTTAAAAACCAGAGACATCATCTTGCCGACAAAGGTCTGTATAGTCAAAGCTATGGTTTTCCCAGTAGTGATGTACGGAAGTGAGAGCTGGACCATAAAGAAGGCTGATCGAAGGAGAAGTGATGCTTTTGAATTATGGTGCTGGGGGAGACTCTTGAGAGTCCTATGGACTGCAAGAAGATCAAACCTATCCATTCTTAAGGAAATCAGCCCTGAGTGCTCACTGGAAGGACAGATCCTGAAGTTGAGGCTCCAGTACTTTGGACACCTCATGAGAAGAGAAGACTCCCTAGAAAAGACCCTGATGTTGGGAAAGATGGAGGGCACAAGGAGAAGGGGACGGCAGAGGATGAGATGGTTGGACAGTGTTCTCGAAGCTACCAACATGAGTCTGACCAAACTGCGGGAGGCAGTGGAAGACAGGAGTGCCTGGCGTGCTCTGGTCCATGGGGTCACGAAGAGTCGGACACGAGTAAACAACTAAACAACAACAACAATAGTCTGTGGCATCTCAGATTTCAGTGGCACTCTGGGCAATGCCAAAATCCAGCATCCCACCCACCTGACTCCACATCTCACCTTCCATGTAAGTTCATAATTGTGGCACCTGTTGCAGTGCGGCTGAAGCAGTCATGCTCCCCCACATCCACTGGTCTACAGTTTTATCATTTTTTCCCTCCACCTGAATCAGATGACTTGTTTATTTCAAAAGCTGCTTTGGATCTACATGTGTATGATTGCTTTCCTTGCATACACCTGAGCACTGGTGGAACATGGTGGCCAAAAGGTTTGATCTCTGAATCAGGAAGCCCTGAATTTGAATCTCATGGAAACTCAGCTAGCAAACTTAAACAAGAAGCTCTCACAGCTTCAGAGAGTCATCTGCAATAATAATATTAACGTACCTACAGGGCTGCTGTACGTTTTGTGAAATTCGTACACTGCTCTGAATTCCACCACCACCCCACCCCCCAAAAAATATTAAGCACTTTGGTAAATATTTGTAAATAAAAATAAATAAAAACCATATATATATATATAAAATATGCCTTTGTATAGCTTTGATGACCTAAAAGGCTGACTCCCAGACCCCACAGCTGATAGCAAACTGCGATGGGTGGGTGTGTTTTTTGTGTCTCCTTCTTCTCTTTCTTTCCATGCGGATTTGCATTCTTATTTCAATATAAAATCCGAGGCAGAAATTTACATTTGTCAATTAAATAACCTGGCAATTGTCACAGGCGCGCACATCGTTTGAACGCCGTGAGACTACCTGAGCAAGCAAAAGAGGTGGCGCTTCAGAAAAAGTGCACTCATTAAATAATTTTTATTTTTAAAAAATAAGAAAAAGAAAAAGAGAGAGAATTACCTTGCCGAATTAATCAGCCCATGCTGTAATGCTCATCCGTGGATTTTATTTCCTGTAATAAGTCCATTAATACGGATGTCTGCAGGAGGGGGCCCTTCAGCAGCGAATGCCATTAGCCTAATGGGGAAGCTCTAATAGACTTTTATTGCAATTTTTACTCCGACATCACAGCCTTCTTTAAAACAGCTGTCTCAACAGGCGTCATTATTCTGATTAACATTTAGACAGCCCAAATTACAGCGACGCCCCAGGTGTCTTGTGAGCTTCAACTCCATCATTTGCTTTCCATACTTGAGCTGCTCCCCTGGGGGGTTTTCTTTGGGTGGCAATAGGTCATCGCGAGAGGAGGGCGGGGAGGATCTCTCCCAAGGAAAGATTGCAGCCAGTTTTGGAAGGGCGGTGATAATCGTGCGGACGAGAGGCCAAGGCGTTCTGCATCAGAAGCAGCCTGCTAACAGACAGGTGGCTTTTCCAAGTCAGGGCAATGCATTGTCCAGATACGGGCTGCAAGGTGGAAATGCACAGAGATGCCTGGAATATCCTGGGGTGTAGCCCCACCCTATAGCTCAGGAATCAGCACCATATTTTTAACCCTTTTATTTCATCGAATAATAGAGTAGTAGAGTTGGAAGCGACCCAAGGGTCATCTAGTCCAACCCCCTGCAGCGCAGGAATCTCAACTAGAGCATCCACAACAGGTGGCCACCCAACCTCTGCTTAAAGGTAAAGGTAAAGGTATCCCTGACCTTAAGGTCCATTCGCAGACGACTCTGGGGTTGCGTGCTCATCTTGCTCTATAGGCCGAGGGAGCCAGCGTTTGTCTGCAGACAGCTTCCAGGTCAGGTGGCCAGCATGACTAAACCGCTTCTGGTGAACCAGAGCAGCGCACGGAAACACCGTTTACCTTCCCGCCTGAGTGGTACCTATTCATCTACTTGCACATTGACATGCTTTCAAACTGCTAGGTTGCCAGGAGCAGGGACCGAACAACAGGAGCTCACCCCATCGCGGGGATTCGAACTGCTGTCCTTCCGATTGGCAAGCCCTACAGCGCCACCCACGTCCCTAACCTCTGCTTAAAATGTCCCAATAGAGGAAAGCCCATCACCTTCTGAGGGAGTCTATTCCACTGTCAAGAAGCTATTGCCGTCAGAAAATTCTTACCGACAAAATCTCATTTCTTGTCATTTGAATCTGTTGGTCCGGGTCCTTTTCCTCTGGAGGAGCAGAAAGCAAGCTTGTTCCATCTTCCATGTGGCAACCCTTTAGATATTTGAAGAATGTTACTTACTATACTTCAAACCTGCCTTCGAAAACCCCACTTATTAGGGGTGCAAGTCCAAAAGAACAGCATGTAAAACAGGGGTGGAGACCCTGTGGCCCTCCAGAAACTGTTGGACTCCAATACCCAACATCCCTGAGCTGCATGGCAAAGGGATGGTGGGAGTTGTAGTCTAGCAACATTTGGAGGGCCACAAGCTCCCCACCTCTGGTGCAGAGGAAAGGAGAGCTGTGGGGCAACACTGGACTTGAATCTCAGGCATGGGCAAAGAAGACGTAGCATTTCCTTTTGGAATTCTCCGCTGCCTTCTGTGTTTCTCTCTCCATCCTCCTAGTTCAGTAGCTCTGTCTCCTGCCTTCTGGAAAGAGTCGGCCCTTCTTCCTCCCAAACAAGACTTCCCTCCCTCTTCGAATCCTTCCTCTAAACCCAGAACACTTTTGGCAGGACTAATCAGTCTTCATCCCCAATTGAAACAAAGCTCAAGGACATGGAGCTGCAACTAGTCAAACTCAATTCTTGTTACCCTAAGAATAAAAAATAACTGGAGAAGAAGCCTGCATCTTATATCTCCCACAGTCCCCAACCAGAGGCCAATGGAAATTCCCAAAACAGGACAATTGCCCCCTCCATAAAGCCCTAGACCCATGTTGCTCAGGGCCTTGCAAACCAATGCAAGGATCACGAATCTCTTCCTGTAACTTATGAGCAGATAATGCAAACTTTTGAGCACTGGAGTTATGTGCCGGCCGTGATCTGTCCCCATCAACAATCTAGTCTCAGCAATTTGCACCAGTTGGAGCTTCCGGACCAGGGTAGCCCCACATACAGGAATATTGCAGTAATCAAATTTTGAGATTAACAATGCATGACTCACCTAAGTCAGACAGAGTGCCAGGAAAACAATAATTCCCCTCCTGGATAAAGCTGAAGGTTAATCTAGTCCAGTATTCTGTGTCCTACAGGAGTCAACCAGATCATAGAATCATAGAATCCTAGAGTTGGAAGAGACCACAAGGGCCATCCAGTCCAACCCCCTGCCAAGCAGGAAACACCATCAAAGCATTCCAGACAGATGGCTGTCAAGCCTCCGCTTAAAGACCTCCAAAGAAGGAGACTCCACTACACTCCTGGGCAGCAAATTCCACTGTCCGACAGCTCTCACTGTCAGGAAGTTCTTCCTAATGTTTAGGTGGAATCTTCGTTCTTGTACTTTGAATCCATTGCCCCGTGTCCGCTTCTCTGGAGCAGCAGAAAACAACCTTTCTCCCTCCTCTAGATGACATCCTTTTATATATTTGAACATGGCTATCATATCACCCCTTAACCTTCTCTTCTCCAGGCTAAACATACCCAGCTCCCTAAGCCGTTCCTCATAAGGCATCGTTTCCAGGCCTTGGACCATTTTGGTTGCCCTCCTCTGGACACGTTCCAGCTTGTCAGTATCCTTCTTGAACTGTGGTGCCCAGAACTGGACACAGTATTCCAGGTGAGGTCTGACCAGAGCGGAATACAGTGGTACTATTACTTCCCTTGATCTAGATCCATCTGTGAAGCTCGTAAGCAGCATCCATTGGTGCTGTTTGCCACCAGCGCCTGGAAATTACAGATACACTGCCTCAGAACATGGAAGTTCCATTGAGACTTATGGAAGTTCCATTGAGACTTCTGACCAATCAAATTCCCCCCGACCATTTAAATTCAGGCAAACCAGCAACACTGCATCTTGCAGCAATGGTTTTTCTCTAAGTGAATCAACCAATGCTCCATAAAGCTGACTTTCTTTCCAGGCTTTGCTTGCAAAAGGAAGTGAAGGCACCAATGACAGCTGCCCCCACAGTACCCCCAAAGTAGGAAGGTGTGGGGTGGAAGCAGCTTTTGAGGCAGGGGAAAATCATTTGGGGCAGGGAAATGAGAGCTGGCGAAAGGGTTGATCATCTCCCCCTCCAAAATGCTTTGCTAAACCTAAAAATGCTGCAGGGTCTGTGGGAAGCATTTATGCAAAGAGGAGGGGGCTCTAATGCCCCCAATATTCAGGGTCGGTGCAACTATTGGGCAGAAGGAGGCAACTGCCTCGGGGGGCAGTTGCAGTGGTACCTTGTGTTGAGTCCGGGATCCGTTCTGGAGCTCCGGACACTCAACGAAAGGGACGCTTGACAAAGTGTTGGTTTGCGCACGCACGTGAGCGGTTTTGCGTTCAGGTACGTCCGGGTTTGCCGCAGATGTTCCACGAAATGGATGCTAAATGAGGCAGACTCACAACAAGATACTGTCGGAACCGTGGGGTGGAAAGCCAGCTGGCTTGGCCCAGGCTGGAGCATCTCCCTTATCAGCCTTGCCGCTGCAAAGATCCATCAGTCATCCTCCCCCAACATGCATCCGCGATTCATGGTGCTGTGCATGCAAGAGCACACATTATGCAGCAGAGTAAACACACAACAGAGCTGGCTCGAGGCGTGGATACTAGGCTACGTTTATTGGGCATAAATCAGGACAAAGAAAGCATGGCTTCTCTCCTTGCCGTTCTTCTTGGAGAGTGAGAAAACAAAAGCAATACAGAGCGGATGTTCCGCTCACGGGACTCCAGCAATCTGTGCTGGAATGTAAACAGACATGTGAACACGTAACAATCCCACATATCTGCAGCAAGGGTGGAATGAATTCCCAACAGGTACTACCATATTGGCCATTTCCCTCTGTTGGAGGGGAGAAGCAGAGGGCAGAGGTGGG
Source organism: Lacerta agilis (assembly GCF_009819535.1). Classification (NCBI taxonomy): domain Eukaryota; kingdom Metazoa; phylum Chordata; class Lepidosauria; order Squamata; family Lacertidae; genus Lacerta; species Lacerta agilis. The sequence continues at coordinate 2,404,395 of NC_046322.1, forward strand.
CAGGGTCGCTCACCCCCTAAACTAGCTTGCAGACCTCCAACCCCCTGCGATGCAGGAATCTCAGCTAAAGCATCCATGACAGATGGCCACCTGACCTCTGCTTGAAAACCTCCAAGGAAAGAGAATCCACAACCTCCTGGGAGAAGACCATTCCAGAATTGGAATTTGGGTAATTTCTCAGTCTCGTTCATGGAGGACAGGGCTATCGATGGATATGAGCCAGGATGGCTCTCCTCTGCCCTCCACAGTTGGGAGGCAGCACTGACTACCAGTTGCTGGAAGCCACAGACGGGGAGAGAGGTCTTCTACTCGAATCCTGTTTTTGGGTTTCCCACAAACCCAATCTCGCAGTATTGCCACTGCGAGAACAGGATGCTGGACTAGATGGGCCATTGGCCTGATCCAGCTGGCTCTTCTAATGTCCTTACGTTCCCGACATGGAAGTGGGGAGCCCATCTCGCCCTTTGCCTCAGGCAGCAAAACGTCTTGGGCCAGCTCTGCCGAGACTCGTCCCGATCCCAAATGGGCTCCTGCTTTGATGGATTTGATCTCCCGCGGATAACAATAGCAGTCATAACATGACAACACTCAAACACCTTGATACATCCATTTGTCTGGTGTCTGATTTCCTTATCGCTCCTCTCAGCCTCCGCTCCAGCCCTCCCTTACATCCTCCTGACAATGCTTTGAGTGGCCTTCATTGTCTCTTTCCACCAGGACTCCTCGTTCCGCCTTGATTGATGCTCTCTCCCCCTCTCTCTCCATCATCTCGCTTATCAGCAGGGTCTCCACCAGGCTCCTGTTCCCCTCTGCTATTCATAAATATGGATTACTTTACTCCCTAATGTCTACATTTTCACCAAAATCCCCTCATCCCATTAGTCCTGGGTCCTCAGGATCATTATCTCCCAAGTGACGTCAGTTATGTGTTTGCCTGTGACCTGTGGCTGCAGATTCAGCTCCTTCCTTCTACTTCCCAGGTCCATACAAATCATCACATTGATTCTGGGAAGTCTATTGTGTGTGTGATGCCATAAGTTTGGTTTCCTGAGCCACCCCTGCCCCCCTTTACCTGCTCTGTTTACCTGCTTGTGTGACACCCTCTTTCTCCCCTCCAGTTCCAGTCTCAGAAGGATCCAGGGTGTAATAATAATAATAATAATAATAATAATAATAATAATAATAATAATAATAATAATAATAATAATATACGCCACACATCTGGGTGGCTTCCAACATATAAAAACATAATAAAACACCAAACATTATAAACCTCCCTATACAGATGTCTTCTAAAAGTTGTATACAGTCATACCTTGGTTGCTGAACGCCTTGGACCTTATACATTTCGGCTCCCGAACGATTGAAAACTTGGAGTGAGTGTTCCAGTTTTTGAATGATTTTCGGAAGCCGAACATCCGGCGCAGCTTCTGCGGCTTGGTTTTTGAACAGTTCCAGGAGTCGAACAAACTCCCGGAACGCATTCTGTTCGAGAGCCAAGGTATGACTGTAGTTATTTATCTCATTGATATCTGATGAGAGGGTGTTCCACAGGGAGGGCACCACCACCGAGAAGGCCCTCTGCCTGGTTCCCTGTAACCTCACTTCTCGCAGTGAGGGAACTGCCAGAAGGCCCTTGGAGCTGGACCTCATTGTCCAGGCTGAACGATGCAGGTGGAGACGCTCCTTCAGGTATACTGGACCGAGGCTATTTAGGGCTTTCAAGGTCAGCACCAACACTTTGAATTGTGCTCGGAAATGTACTGGGAGCCAATGTAGGTTTTTCAGGACCAGAGTTATATGGTCTGTGCGGCCACTCCTGGTCACCAGTCTAGCTGCCACATTCTGGATTAGTTGTCGTTTCCAGGTCACCTTCAAAGGTAGCCCCACGTAGAGGAACCTATATTCACATTCTGGGGTTACTATTCTTAATCATCACAATGGACATCCATGCATGTGGTGCTTTGCGGAGTTACATGAGCAAAATGCACGGTTTCTGCCTGCAAAGAGTTTACAATCTAAATCTTGACAGGAGACAGGAAGGGGACGGAGAGGTGCAGGGTAGCAGGGGATGAATACGTACAAGTGTAATTAGGCTTAATTAGGTTTTGTGGCATGCACACAAGTTAACATTAATTGCTTAATTAATCTGCTAGTTAATAGGCAAGTGATTAACCAATTTTAAATTCTTGAAGCTGTGGGCAGCCACAAGTAAAAGGAGGTGGATTGCTCCTCCTTGCATCGTATCCCAGCTGATACTCACAGGTGTTGCTGCAGCCAAGGAAAGGGCTTTTTTTTTTTTTTGCATCCTGAGTGAAACAGGAATGATATAATCATAGAACTGGAGAGTTAGAAAAGGTTGTTGTTGTTGTTATTAATTGAGTTTATATACCGCCCTATAACCAGAGGTTTCAGGGCAGTTCACAGAAAAGATCACAACATATATAATCAGAATAAAAACAACAACCCATTAAACACCCCCACTCCAAAGAAAGAGTCATATTTTAAAAGGGAACAGGATGTCATCTAGACCAGGGATGGCCAACACCCAAGAGACTGCGATCTACTTACAGAATTAAAAACTGGCGGTGATCTACCCCCATTTTGGGGGGTTTCAGGTCAAATTTGTTGGCCTTTTTTTGGGAAGGAAAGCCATGTTTTGGGGGGGGGGTTCAGGTCAAAGTTGTTCAGCTTTTTTTAGGGAGGAGGAAAGCCCCAATTTTAAGGGTTTTGGGGGAAAGGAGGAACAGCCGCTCACCAACAAATCACTGGGGAAACAAACAGCCTCACTTAGTTAACTCCTTCTTCCACTCTGCAGATCATGCAACAATGGAGGGCAGGGTCGAGAGGGCGGGGCTGGAATCGATTTTAGCAGTGCTAAGGAAAGGGACCCAATTATCGACCGCAATCTACCAAAACCTCCCGGGGATCTACCAGTAGATCACAATCGACCTGTTGGACATCCTTGATCTAGACAATGAAGGAATCACAGCTGAAGAATCCCAGACAGATGCCCAGTCAACCGCTGTTTGGAAACAGCCAAGGAAGGAGAGTCTACCACTTGCTGAATGAGTCCGTTCTGCTTTCAAACAGCTCCTACCATCAGAAACTTCTTCCTAATGTTTAGTTGGAATCTGCTTTCTTGCAATTTGAATCCATTAGTTTGGGTTCTCCACTCGGGAACAGGGGAAAATAAGCTTGCTCCATCCTCTCTGTGCAGGGCCGTCTTGCAGCCCGCCCGCCCATGGGGGTGGGGGCGGGTAGGGGAGGGGGCGCCTGGTATGCCGGCGGGCTCGCGGGGGTGGTCCTGGGGGGGGGCGGTGCCCTGGCACGCCGCGCCACCCAGCCCCTATGGTGAGACGGCCCTGTCTCTGTGACAGCCCTTCAGATCTTTGAAGGGGGCTGTCATATCTTCTCCCAGAGAGTGTGAGAGGCAGGCAAGTGTGTGGGTATGTGGCCAGCAGCAGATATGGGATGCTTGCGTTATCCATTTATTTATTTCATTAAATTTAGGTACTGCTTCATTGGGAAAATAAGCAATAACACACACACACACCCAACAACCTCAAAGCAGTTTGGAATGATGCCAGAGTTGGTGAAATGGACTCTTATCTCCCCCACCACCTAGGACTAAGTTGGTCATGTGAGCAGGGCTGCCTACCTGTCCATCAGGTTACATCACCATAGTGTCAGGTGACCCAATTTTTAAATAGTGCCTTGATCAGATGATCAGTTGATTGTCAGGGCTTCCGTGCACACAGCCAAGCTGTCACAACAAAGACCAATGGAACAAGGCAGTTTCATGTTTTCGTGATTTTGTTTCTGCACAAGCCGCAGAGTCTGAGGCAGCTGAAAAGGCCAAATAAAAATCTGAATGAAGCTGAATGCTGGAAGATTCAGAGCAGGTGAAAAGGACTTATTCTCACAGCACATAGTTAAACTGTGGACCTCCCACCCACAGGAGGCAGGGGCAGCCGCCAACCCAGACTAGAGAAAATACTAGAGAAATTCGTGGAGGAGAGCACTATTGGTGGTTACTAGCCAGGATGTCTCTGTTCTGCCACAACAGTTGGAGGCAGCAATGCTTCTGAATCCCAGTTGCTGGAAACCACAGGAGAGTGTGTTTTTGTGTTCGGATCCTGCTTGCTGGTTTCTCAATGGGGCATCTGCTCAACCACTATGAGAACAGGATACTGGACTAGATGGGCCACTGGCCTGATCCAGTAGGCTCTGCTAATGTTCTTAAGGGCTGGACCATCCCCCCAAAATACCTGCCTCAATGTTCTTTGAAAGGATGGAGTCCCACACCAGCAATTAACCGAGCAGTTACTGCTGATTTGTTCTTGTAGTCAGGGCTGTTGTCCTGATCCAGTTCTAAACCTGCCTTATTCCCCTTTGCTCCCAGAATGTGCAGACACCTGGAAGAAGTCCCCATCAGGTCAATCTATCTGCATGTAGGTGGTTCACACATTGATGGACCCATGAACTCAAGAATAGCTCTCCGGTCCAAAAGCAGCTTCCCAATAAGAGCCGTCTCAGTCATTTCTTTCTCCGCCCAACGAGTGCTCCTGCCTGAGCCAATCTGAATTCAATGGAGGACTTGGGGCTTTCACATTTCAGCCTTGCGCGATGCCAAAATTCAGCCTGCCCCCACCTCTCATCTTCTGTTCTGAGTCATTATTGTGGCGCCCTCTCAGCTCGACACCCAGTGCAGGAGAACAAGTCACACTTTTCTAAATCTGCCTCTGCCTTTCTCTCTGCCTCCCAGCAGCCCAGAAAACTTCAAGAGGCTGGCAAGGATGAAACAGACCCAGAAGATCCACACTTTCTGTGCAGATCATAGCTAGGGGGCTGCATTCCTTTCTCGGCAAGCTTCCACAGGCCACCTGCCATTGGTGGGCGGGGCCGGAGGCAGAAGTGGGTGGGTTCAAATCCAAAGTGGGTTTCATTCATATGCAGAAATTCCTCCATGGTGTCTTATTATCCTGTATTTTGAAATTGTTTTTAGTTATTATACTGTTTGTATTTTAAGTTGTATTAACAATGGCACTAATGATATGGAACTTGCTGAGATGTTCGGGAAACTTCACGACCAGAGGGACGACGAATGGAAGGAATTTCAAATGTATTTGAAAAAATATAGTAAGACTGAAATTTAGAAAGAACTTGGGATAAATGTTAGACTGTAGATTTAGAATTATGGTAAGTGTTAATGAAATGTGAAATAATGAATTATGAAAATAATTTAAGAAATAGATGAGATTTTTTTGGAAAATATGGTTGGTACAATGTAAAAAAATTACTAAAGATGAAGGACAATGAACGCAGGAAGGGCAGACGTGAGGAAGTCAAGCAACAATGTTAAGGAAAGAAGCAGTCTTTAACAAATAATTTTTTATTTTTTTACTTTTGTATTTTTGTATTTTGTAGTTTGTATAGTTTTTGTTCTGTGGTTGTATCTGTGGTTGTTGTATTGGTTTATTTTATGTGTTTTGTTGATGTTTTGGAATAAGTTAATAAATACATTTAAGAATAAAAAAAAACCAATGGCACTGACGATTCCCAAAAATTAATAGTAAGATGAAATTAGAAATTTGGCAGACCAATACATGTCAATGCCACCAAAGGTGCAGTAGGCTAAAAGCACCCTTCTGTGTTGTCCCTAGAGGCAAGCCAGAGGTCTGATGTGTCATTAGATTGCAAGAAAGGCCCTTCTGGATAAAGGCAGTGGCCCATCAAGTCCAGGACCCTCTTCTCAGAGTGGTCAACCCGATGGGAAACCCACAAGCAGGATTTAAGCACAAAAGTCCTCTCTCTTCCCCCCATGGTTTCCTGAAACTGGGAATCAAGAGCATCCCTGCCTCCCAGTGTCCCTGGTAACAGAGGACCCTTCGCAGCATCCTCCTCTTCCCACCATTGATCTCCAGCAACTGCCATTCACAGGCATCCTCCCTAGAGCTCTAATCCCTGCAAAGCACAATTGTTGCTTGTAGTTGCCTCCGGGATCCTATCTTCACCCTGCCCATACAGCTTAAAAAGCCACTTCGCACCGATGCACACATAACTTAAATGTTGTTGTTCAGTCGTTCAGTCGTGTCCGACTCTTCATGACCCCATGGACCAGAGCACGCCAGGCACCCCTATCCTTCACTGCCTCTCGCAGTTTGGCCAAACTCATGTTAGTAGCTTCGAGAACACTGTCCAACCATCTCATCCTCTGTCGTCCCCTTCTCCTTGTGCCCTCCATCTTTCCCAACATCAGGGTCTTTTCTAGGGAGTCTTCTCTTCTCATGAGGTGGCCAAAGTACTGGAGCCTCAACTTCAGGATCTGTCCTTCTAGTGAGCACTCAGGGCTGATTTCTTTGAGAATGGATAGGTTTGATCTTCTTGCAGTCCATGGGCGTACCGAAGGGGGGGCAGGAGGGGGCAGCTGCCCCCCCCTGGAAGCAAGCTGCCCCCCCCAGAAGCAAAAATGATCGGCATTCTTTTCCGTAATTTCCCCCCCAGGAGCATTTGTTTTCCTGGCTGGGCACAATTTCTCCCCCTTTCCCTCCCTCACTGCATCCTCCCTCCTCCGCCTCCCCTAGAAGCAAGCTGCCCCGCCCCCCCCCAAGCAAAAATGATCGGCGTTCCAAACTTCAAAGCATTTCCCCCCCTAATTATTTTTTTCCGAAGCATTTTCTCTCCCTCACTGCATCCTCCCTCCTCCCTCCCTCCTCCTGATGCAGCCATTGGCTAATATCGCTGAGGCACAGGCCAATGGGCAGGCAGCTCTGCAAGGCTGAGAGCAGGAAGAGGGCTGGCTCAGCACGTGCACGTGTCTCCTCAGCCCCTCTGCTTTTTGCTTCTGCGTTCTGCCTCCACCACCAGCCCAGTAGTCCAGCAGCAGTAAGTAATTTATTTCTGGGAACTTCGTGTATAAGAAACCTTGCTGAAAAGTTATAGCTTTCTAGGTACTTTCCTTAGGTTGTGGTCAAAGAGATAAAATGTCCTGCAGGCTGCTTAGCTGGTAACATTTGGTCTCCCATAAAACATCCTTTTAAAATAAGCCTGCAGGGGGTTGGTTGGGGGTCTGAAGACAATAATGTCTGGAGACATAATTAGTTTAAAAAAGGAGGAAGATAATAATAGTCAAGAAAGGAGAGAATAAAACTCTAATCTAAACTCTGAAAACCCAGATTTCCATCTTTCCTTGCCAGAAAGCAGAGTTGGTCTGAACTCCAACCCATCACACCAGTATTTTTTTTAATATCTCTCTTTATTATTTAAAAAATACAAACACACAAACACAAACACACAGAATAAACATATACATTTACATACTGCTATCCTTTTCTTTTTTTTTACAGACAAATTCTCGTACCTCCAATTATCCTCATTGCATTTAGTACTATTATATTTGTATAGCGTACAGTTATAGATTTCATTTACAAATCCTATTTTTTCATCCTTGAATCTCTATTTAGTACTTTAAAGGTTCAGTCTACATCTGCCATTAGGATTCCATTTGTACCACTATTCCTTAAATATTCTTTAAATATCCTCCACTCTTTCCATACTTCTTGAGTCATCTGTTTCCTAACTTTACCCGTTGTTTTAGCTAGTTGCAGATATTCTATCATTAGGTTTTGCCAATCCATTATAGTTGGTGCAACTTTATTTTTCCAATTTCTGGCCACTAGCATTCTTGCTGCTGTTATACTGTACATACACAGTACTCTTTCTGCTTTTTTAATCTCTTCCGGCAAAATACTTAACAGGAACATTTCTGGTCCTTTTTTGAATGTACACTTTAACAATTTTTTATGTTCTTCACATATAGCATTCCAATAATTGCATATAACAGGACACGTCCACCACATGTGTTTGTATGACCCAATTTCTTTGTTGCACCTCCAGCACAAAGGGGATCTATTTCTGTACATTTTGGCTAATTTTTCTGGTGTTTGGTGCCACCTATACATCATTTTAAAGATGTTTTCTCTAAGGTTGTAGCAGGCTGTGAATTTAATATCCACCACACCAGTATTAAAAAATAATAAAATTTATGCTCCAACGCTTGCAGACACATTGCTTTCGTACCTAAATTGAGAGTTGGAAGGGACCCTGAGGTCATCTAGTCCAACCCCCTAAAATACAGGGTTCACAACAAGATTTGTACTACCAGAGAGAGACACACACACTTGGAAAAAGTACCTACTTTATATAAAAGCCTTTAACACAGATGGGGTGCTTATTATAACACATAAACTACCCAAGTTGGGCAAAGTCTCTAGAGAAGAATTAATAGTTAATAAAGATAAAAGGGAACACACACAGGAATTCACTTACATTTTAAAATTTTATATTGGCAGTGCCAGTAGGCCATGAGTTTCTGCAGAGCTCTAACTTATGTAACAATGTGTCAGTGGCAAGGGGACGTTGTCTAGAGGGGCTCCCTTGAGGGCATAGATTCGTTCCTTACTGCTCAACTTGGGAGACTTCGTTTAGGTGACCCCCCCCCCCCCCCAAGTCCATAACAGGTCGGCCTGTTTTGGTTGTGGACTGTGTTATAAAAAATTTTAAGGTCTTCCATATTTATATAATATATATATGTTATTAATGTACGAAACAAATAAGGCCACATGTCTGAAAACAGCACAGGAAGACAGGCCTCACTCCATTTTGGCTCCTAGCTGGCCAAGTGTTTTCATCTGCAGGGAGGAGGTGAGAAGTCTCTCCCTGAGTGATTCTCTGGCATCCAGAGTGCCAGATGATGGGCCATTTCCCTCACAAAGGACGTCCATTAGCTCTACTGGCCATGGCAGGAAACCTTTTGTTTTACAGAAATGTGTGTCTGGGAGGGGTGAAGGAGAGATGGCACAGGTGTGGAAAATTCCCAAGTTACCTCCTCTGACCCTCCCAAATTTATTTCCATTTATTTCCATGTGCTTTATATTGGATTTCTTGGGTGGGGCCTGTGTTTTGGCACCAAAAGTACAATATTTGGGGGAGGGGGAGACTATGGGAAATTGCAAAGGGGGCATCCAAAAGAGTAGTGGTGGGTTTTTGCAGGGATAAATAAAAGAAGAGGAAAAGAATGGGATGTGTGTGTATGTGTAAGGGGTTGATTTCAGGGAGCCGAAATGGCACCGGGAGATGTGTGTGCATGTGTAAGCAACGCTGAAGCGATTTAAGATGCAGGGTGCATGTTGGGGCAGGTGGCAACCCAAGCAGATCAGAGCCCTGCTTAATTTGCTTTGCTTCTCCACTATGGCGCTTTCCTCTTCCCCCACCTCTGTGCCTTGTCCTTCCCTTTGCTCCCAGTCGTATCCATATGGTGGGTGGGGATCCTTGTGCCATGGGGCGCTGCTGCGTGCGTGTGGGGGGCGCCGGAGGGATCGTTGAACCACGGCGCCAGGTAGGCTTAAGACGGCCCTGGGTGCGACCATGGCTTGCCCCCCCCTAGTTTTGATCCTGGGTACGCCCCTGTTGCAGTCCATGGGACTCTCAAGAGTCTCCTCCAGCACCAGAATTCAAAAGCATCAATTCTTCGGTGATCAGCCTTCTTTATGGTCCAGCTCTCACTTCCGTACATTACTACTGGGAAAACCATAGCTTTAACTATACGGACCTTTGTCGGCAAGGTGATGTCTCTGAACAAATTGAGCAGCCAGTGGTGTGGGTGGGCATGCTTAGGCTGCAGGAGAGAAGGCGGAGAGGTGTTATGGTAGGGCAAGCTTGTTTTGTGCTGCTCCAGAGGGTAGCAATCGAACCAATGGGTTATAATGGCAAGGAAGGAGATTTCAACTAAACATCAGGAAGAACTTTCTGAGGGTACAAACCGTTTGACAGTGGAAGGGACTCCCTCGGGAGGTGGTGGACTCTCTTTTGCAGAGGTTGGATGGACACCTGTCAGGGATTCTTTACCCGCAATTCCTGCATTGCAAGGGGTTGGACTAAATTACTCCAAAAGGCCCTTTCCAACTCCACAATTCTGTGATTCTACAAGGGAGGTTCGGCGGCCCATAAGTCCTTTGCAAAGTGGTTTCTCTCCTTCCAAAACTTCCCTTCATCTCATCCCAGCACATCTTCCACACAGTGGCAGAGGAAGCCTCTCCAGCCCCTGGGGTGGCGCGAACTGCCCGGTGGCGCATGCATGGCAGCCCGTACCCTTGGCCACACTACAGCTGGGGGGGCAGCAGGCCATCTTGTCACACACAGCCCAGGGTGACACCCAGGGCAGACCGCCCCCAGGCCCCCCTTCATGCGCCCCTGCTTCCACAAATGTTCCTGGGAGGCCTGTGTCCTTTGAAGGAATTTGCTTTAAAACCACAAGTTCCCCTTTGGTGAAACCTTCCCTGTCTCCTCCGTTCCAGCTGCTCGCTGGACAAAGGCTATTTTGGAAGCAAGCAATTTTGTACTTAAGTCTCTCTCTCTCTCTCTCTTTCTCTCTCTCTTCTTCTCTCTCTCTCTCTTTCTCTGTGTGTGTTTATGTGCAAAAAGCTTCCCTGGTGGCGGAGCGCCAGGGATAAATGACGGCTGGCACCAGGACTTGCGAGGTTTTCTCTGCAAACTCAGGAGGGAGGGCTGGAGGTGGGGGCACTAATGCATCAACAATGAAAACGGAAAGCACTGCCTGGCCCCCGGCCCTGGTTTCGATTGTCAGTGAGTGAAGGGATAACAGCCATCCCAAGATCCCAGGGAAAACAGAGGACACCACCAGGCTCCTAATCAGCCACATCCCCATTAGCTTGTATTCAATTAGCGGCTGCCTGTAACGAGATTTGCTCAAGGAGGCGATAGGGGGAGGAGAGGCTGCGCTGCCTCCATTCCACTTTGCACAAATGGGCGATTCTGGGCCCCTGAGGATCCCAGGATAAGAAACGGAGTAAGCATGTCCTCAGTGTGGATTTGGGTCAGGTGTGGTGCGTACAACGCTTCCTTCAAACCAGATTGTGGGGGACGATCTCCCAGTGGCCTCTCCTGCGTGGGCAGCGGCGTTGCTTTGCCCAGATTGTATCAGGATTGTGCAGGAGAGGCTTGGGAGATCGCACGTTGCACAGGTCCAGTCTAGGGATGTTCGGAATCACAGAATAATATAATCATGAGATTGCAGCAATCTCAGCTGAAGAAACCTTGATTGGTGGCCCATCCAACCTCTGCTTAAAACCTCCGAAGAAGGAGAGTCCACCACCTTCCAAGAAAGTCCATTCCACTGTTGAACAATTCTTACCATAAGGAGATATCCGTGATATTCATCATTTCATAAACGTCTGTCATGGCACCTCTTATTCACCTTTTCTCAGAGGAGAGCTCCAAACTCTGTGACCAATATCCAGCGTGCAAACTCCCAGGGCTGGGGCTTCTGGAGCGGGTGAGATTCTGTTGCCAAGGCCCAATCCTAGGTATCTGATGGCCCAGGAAGTCTCTCAGGCTAGATCAGGGGTTAGCAAACTACAGCCTGGGGGCCGGTTGTGGCCCACCAGGCACGGCCAGAGCACGGAAGTCAAAATGGGACATCTGGGATCGGGATCAGAAGCCAGGGAGATTTTCGTCACTCCAGGATGTAGCACTCAAAACAGGACAGTTGGGCAGTATCTCCTTGATGGCTTTCTTGGCCTCCTCGGTCAGAGACAGCAATGCTTCTGGCTATCAGTTTCTGGAACACACAGGAGGGAGAGTTGCTCTCCTGCTCAAATCCTGCTTCTGTGTTTCCCATCTCCCTGGCCACTATGAGAACAGGAGGCTGGACTAGAAGAGACCCCCCCTTGGCCTGATCCAGCAGACGCTCCTTATGTTCTTCTTTATTGTGGCACTTTAAAAAAAAAAATGCTATTGTGCCCCTCCAGAAGGCAATAATGCAGTCACACTGGGGAAGCGTCGCAGAACAACTAATAAAGAGGAATGATATGTGGGCAGTCCAGTACAAAGATGCCCTAAGCACTGCTATTGCATCCATGCAACTCTACAGAATACACCTGCAAAAAACAACAACACATCAGTCTGAAGGGGCTCCTGAGACAACGGCCAGGCTTTGTCTTCCAAGAGGATTTCAAAAGCTCCTAATTATCTGCCACAGGCGCTTTGTTCTCTCTTTCATTTTTCTAGCCTCTGATTAAGCCCTCCGTGTGTAAACAAATTGGACTGGGCTTCCTGGAGCAGAGAGAAAGCCATCTCGGGCAGCAATCTGTTCTCCCGACAGAAGGGATCCAGATGCCCCCCAGAGCCTCCAAACTATGGCTGCCCATTATTGCATCTCCACAGCAACCAGCACTTGCAGGTTACGCTACCTCTTTAAAGGAAGCCTGCATTTAGTCATCATAGAATTGGAGAGTTGGAAGGGACCCCAAGGGTCATCTAGTCCAACCCCCTGCATTGCAGGAATCTCAGATAAAGCATCCATGACAGATGGATGTATTTTTAATCTTTGTTGGAAGCCACCCAGAGTGGCTAGGGAAACCCAGCCAGGTGGGCGGGGTACAATAATACATTATTATTATTATTATTATTATTATTATTATTATTATTATTATTTATTGCCATCCAACCTCAGCTTTAAACCTGCAAGGAAGGAGAGTACACAACCTTCCAAGGGAGACCGTTTCACTATCGAACAGCTCTTACCATCAAAAGTTTCTTCCTGATGTTTAGTTTGGAATCTCCTTTCTGATACCTTGAATCCATTGATTCAGCTCCTACCCTCCTGGGCAGTAGAAAACAATTTTGCTCCACCTTCCATGTGGCAACATGGCAGGCCTTTAGATTTCTGAAGATAGCTATCCTATCACCTCTCAGTCTCCTCTTATCCAGGCTAAAATGTACCCAACTCCCTCAACCGTTTTAGGTCATTTCTACCCTTTATGAATTTGCTTAATTCCATAGAAGATGTCTGTTGTCTTTGTCCATGGAGTTTTCTGGGCAGGGATACTGGAGTGGCTTGCCAGTTCCTTCTCCAGGTGGATCACATTAGTCTAAACTCTCCGCTATTACCTGTTCATCTTGGGTGGCCATGCATGGCATAGCTCATAGCTTCCCTGAGTTATTCAAGCCCCTTCACCATGACAAGGCAGTGATCGATGAAGGAGAGTCATTGAGTCCCATGGACTGCAAAAATATCAAACTTATCCATCCTTAAAGAAATCAGCTCTGAGTGATCACTGGAAGGGCAGATCCTGAAGTTGAGGCTCCAGTACTTTGGCCACCTCATGAGAAGAGAAGACTCCCTGGAAAAGTCCCTGATGTTGGGAAAGAGGGAGGGCACAAGGAGAAGGGGACGACAGAGGATGAGATGGTTGGACAGTGTTCTCGAAGCGACTGGCACGGGTTTGGCCAAACTGCGGGAGGCAGTGGAGGATAGGCGTGCCTGGCGTGCTCTGGTCTATGGGGTCACGAAGAGTCGGACAACAACATAAGAAGATGTGCTTCTCCAATTTCTCCCCGCAAAAAGTCTAGGCCAGCCTCCTGCTAACACTCCAGATATTTTGGGCTGCGGTTCCCCTCACCCTCAGCTATCACTGGGCCACCGGTTCCTCAGCCGTGGTCAAGAAGAGACCTGCACCTCTCAAGAGCAGAACACACAGTTTTTTGACCCTAGCATCCTTTTTAAAGTCCTCTGCATTTGATAACCATCCTGACAAGCAAGCAATGGACAGTTCCCTGCCTCCTTGCAAATTCAGGATGACCTGATCATGGAAGCAATTGCTAAATCACTTCTCACACGGTGCATTTCCGTCATGGATGCAAACACTGGTAATTCGTTGCTGCTTCAACATTTCGGGAAATGTTCAGTGAAAGAGTTCTCTCCTTCAGTGGCAGGAGTAATAGGCCATGTTCAAAATATATAAAAGGATGTCATCATATAGAGGAGGGAGAAATGTTGTTTCTGCTGCTCCAGAGAAGAGGACATGGAGCATGGATTCAAACCTCAAGAAAGAAGATTCCACCTAAACATTAGGAAGAACTTCCTGACAGTGAGAGCTGTTGGACAGTGGAAGTTGCTGCCAAGGAGTGTGGTGGAGTCTCCTTCTTGGAGGTCTTTAAGCGGAGGATTGACAGCCATCTGTCAGGAATGCTTTGATGGTGTTTCCTGCTTGGCAGGGGGTTGGACTGGATGACCCTTGGGGTCTCTTCCAACTCTTCTATGATTCTATGAGTGACCTTCAAGGGTCAGATAAATTTTTTCCCTCTATGGCACATAGGTGCCAACTCCAAGGGGCCATGGGTACGTGGGTACCCTGCCTCCGAGAGAGAAGCAGTTCAGCACTGCCCTCTGCAGCCAGCAAGCAAAGTGCCCTTTCCTTTTCCGTGGGGTACGGCTTCGGACACAGAGGCAGAGTCCCCATGGAAAAGAGTGCCTCTCTGCCTGGAGATAGGAGGAGGGAAGAAGAGTTGCCACCGGCGCCCACCACAATGCAGACATGCGACGTCACATGCAACACGTGTGGTGTTACGTCACACATCTCTATTGCGATGGCGGGCACCCACAATCCTGAGAACGAGAAGCTACCCCTGCTACAGCGGCACTGTGGTCGGAAAGGAGCAGAGACAGAGTCCTTCAAATCAAAGTGACCTTTTGCTCGAATTTGGTGCAAATTAATCCACTAAGCTCACATTTTAATCAGGGCCCCAAACATCAGCTTCAATTACTGTCGTTCATTAGTTCGGGCCTAAAATGAACTGGTTGAACTAATTGGCACTGAAGCCTGGCTTTAAATGAAATTGTGAACAAAGCAAATGAATCAGAGCCGAGCTTCTCGCCCAAGTTTCCGAGAGAAGGGAAAGAAAAACTTGACAAGGAGCCATTTCTAACATAAGAAACATAAGGAGAGCCCGCTGGATCCGGCCAGGGGCTCATCTAGTCGAGCATCCTGTTCTCAAAGTGGCCGACCTGAAGTTCATTATGGGAAATGCACAAACGTGCAAGGGGCTACTCTCCCCTCCTGTGGTTTCCAGCAGCTGGTTATCATAGCATTGCTGCTTCCAACTGCAGAGGCAGAGCAGAGCCATCCTGGCTGTTGTTGTTCAGTCATTCAGTCATGTCCGACTCTTCGTGACCCCATGGACCAGAGCACGCCAGGCACGCCTATCCTTCACTGCCTCCCGCAGTTTGGCCAAACTCATGTTGGTAGCTTCGAGAACATTGTCCAACCATCTCATCCTCTGTGGTCCCCTTCTCCTTGTGCCCTCCATCTTTCCCAACATCAGGGTCTTTTCTAGGGAGTCTCCTCTTCTCATGAGGTGGCCAAAGTACTGGAGCCTCAACTTCAGGATCTGTCCTTCCAGTGAGCACTCAGGGCTGATTTTCCTTGGGAATGGATAAGTTGATCTTCTCGCAGTCCATGGGACTCTCAAGAGTCTCCTCCAGCACCATAATTCAAAGCATCAATTCTTCGGCGATCAGCCTTCTTGATGGTCCAGCTCTCACTTCCATACATCACTACTGGGAAAACCATAGCTTTAACTATACGGACCTTTGTCGGTAGATTGATGACTCTGCTTTTGAAGATGCTGTCTAGGTTTGTCACTGCTTTCCTCCCAAGAAGCAGGCGTCTTTTAATTTCGTGACTGCTGTCACCATCTGCAGTGATCATGGAGCCCAAGAAAGTAAAATCTCTCAGTGCCTGGCTAGTAGCCATCAATAGCCCTCTCCTCCTCCATGAATTTGCCCAAACCTCTTTTAAAGTCAACTAGGTTGGCATGCCTCCTTTCCATAGTTAAAACCGTTCTCAAGGTAGCTTACAACATGAAAAGATTCACACAATTACCAAAGCAGTAGTAATAAGGAACAAATTTAAACTAATAATAATAATAATAATAATAATAATAATAATAATAATAATATATTTATACCCCGCCATCTGGCTGGGGAAACCCAGCCACTCTGGACGGCTCCCAACAGAATTAAAAGCACAATAAAACATCAAACATTAAAAGCTTCCCTAAACAGAGCTGCCTTGAGATGTCTTCTAAAAGTCAGATAGTTGTTTATTTCCTTTGACATCTTCATAGCTGTCAACTTTCCCTTTTTTGCGGGAAATTCCCTTATTCCAGCGCCGTTTCCCACTGCAAAAAAGGGAAGGTTGACAGCTATGCAATCTGATGGGAGGGTGTTTCACAGGGCGGGGTGCCACCACCAAAAAAGGCCCTCTGCCTGGTTACCTGTAACCTCACTTCTCGCAGGGAGGGAACTGCCAGAAGGCCCTCGGAGGTGGACTTCAGTGTCTGGGCTGAATGATGGGGGTGGAGATGCTCCTTCAGGTATGCTTGGCCAAGGCCATTTAGGGCTTTAAGGGACAGCACCAACACTTTGAATTGTGCTCAGAAATGTACTGGGAGCCAATATAGGTCTTTCAGGACCAGTGTTATATGGTCTCAACAGCCACTCCCAGTCACCAGTCTAGCTGCCGCATTCTGGATTAATTGCAGTTTCGGACATGTCTGGACCTATGACTGGACCAGTGAAGGGGGTCACCTTCACAGGTAGCCCCACGTAGAGCACATTGTACACAGCCAAATTAAGCTATCCCCACATAAGTCATGATAAGATCTAAAAAATAATACACAATAATTAATACCAATAACACCAAAATCAACATCTCCAAAATGTCTCCCAAAGGTCCCAGGCTCAATCCCCAATGCCATTTCCAAGTAGAAAAATCTTAGAATTGTAGAATCGGAAGGGACCACAAGAATCTTTTTGTCCAACGTGGGGCTCGAACCCACGACTCTGAGTTTAAGAGTCTAAGTCTCATGCTCTCCCCACTAAGCTATCTTGCAGGCTCCTCTGCCTGAAACCTTGGAGGAGCCTCTGCTATTTGGTCTAGACTGTATTGCAGGGGTTGGCAAGGTTATTGCACCTGCACAGGAAGCGATATTCGGCGTCTGGACAAGCGCAGACGCGGTTTCTGGTATCTGCACGTGCGCAGATGCCATTTTCGGCACCACTCGGCGAGTCCCTGCGCCATGCCGCGCTGGTGCGGGGGACTTGCTGAGCGGGCAGCTCGGTTTGCGGGCTGCTCGTGGGCCGGTAAAATGGTCTTTGTGGGCTGCATCCGGTCCATGGGCCGGAGGTTGCCGACCTCTGCCGTATTGCGTTAGATGGGGAAAGGGTCTTACTCAGATGAAGGCAATTTCCTACGTTCCTATATCAAGCCAAGCCCTGGCAGAGAATAACCAGGCTGGCCTTGCTCCCATTCCACCTTCTCTGCAAACCAGATGTTCAGGTGGAGCCTTGGCTAGCTTCAGGGGGGTGGTAAACTGGAGCAGATTTCTGCAGCCTGCAGGAGGCGGCAGGAGGAGCTTGGAGGTCAAACAAAGGCACCACATTTTCTCTGCAGCTGGTGGGAGCACTGGAGCCCTTGTGCCTTGCTGAAAAGATCCCTGGGGCACTCTGGCTGGCCATCGTGGGAAGCAGGAGGCTGGATTACGTTGACCACTTGGCCCTGGACCACTTGGCCCCAATCCAGCAGGAATTAACCATCTTGTTGCATTTATCAGGAGGATGGGGAAAATGTGTTGTGGTCGTTATCCTTTTGCACACTTTCAATACATGCCTGTTGTACCTAGACATTATAGCAGTGTTTTTCAACCATTTTGGGCAAAGGCACACTTGTTTCATGAAAAAAATCACGAGGCACACCACCATTAGAAAATGTTAAAAAAAATTAACTCTGTGCCTATATTGACTATATATAAAGTCATTTTTCAGTTTTTCCCACGGCACACCAGGCAACATCTCGCGGCACACTAGTGTGCCGCGGAACAGTGGTTGAAAAACACTGCATTATAGTATCTGTTAGCAGCTCTGATTAGACCAGTGCTGCTGTCATCCTCTGTTAATGCAGAAGAGAGATATTGTCTTGCAGTGCAGTTGACACAGAAGTAAATGCCATGAAGCTCAGTGGGGCTCATTCCAAGTTTTGTGGCCACAAAATTGCAGTCTAGGGGTTGCATGCAGCTAAAGAATTGTGTGTGCAGAAAGACTTCGGACAGAAAAATGGAGATTTCTGTCCCTCCAACACCCCCCAACCTGCTGTTATAGATTGGGGGGGACCCCTGAACCCTATAAATTAATAAATGGTAGGATTTTTGATTAATTGGGGTGTGAAGGGGAAAATGCAAGTTGCAGAGGAATTCCTGAGCTTTTGTTGTTGTTCAGTCGTTCAGTCGTGTCCGACTCTTCGTGACCCTTTCTCTGAGCTAGCCTATGCAAAAAAATTCCTGAGCTAGCCTATGCAAAAAAAAAAAAAAACCGGCCTGGCCAAACTAGGGCCATTAAGAAACAATAGAGTGCCATTGAGGGCCATTGGCAATGCAAGAGAACTGTCCTTTCCCCCCTTGCCCTGAGGTGTGAACAGAGACAGGGGGGGGGGCTTGGAAGGTTGCCAGGCTAACTGGGTGTGAGGTGACAGGAAAATAAAGCTTTTAGCAGAGTGTTCTGGGAAGAAGGAAGAAGAAACTGGGATCCATCTTGGGCAGGCTGGCTGAGGGCTGGCTGGCTGGGAGAGATGCCGGACTCCATGGCTGCACTACTGTGGGGTCCAAACCCCTCTTGAAATGACCATGCTGTAAGATCTGGACTCCCTCCATGCAGGTTGAAGGTGTAAATAGGTGAATAAACCATACTTCATAAAGCTATGGCAGTCTCTGCCATGTCTCAATTCTCCAAAGGAACACAGACCCAGGGTGAGTGTCCAGAACCCCATGGGCTGTTGCCACCACTCGGCAGAGAGGGGGGGAGGCACCCAACTTTTGTAACACTACTTCGGGGGGGAACCCCAGAGTGGATTTTGAGGTCATGCATGAGGAGGGAGGGAAGAAAGTTTCCATTGTGCTCACAGAAATTCCACACACACAATTAGTTAGTTAGATATAACCCCCAATGTGCAGGAGGTGCAAGAGATTTTCTGTGGGTGCGATGTGTCCATGGTTCACCTTTCATCATCACAGTTTACAGCCGAGTTCTTCAAACCAGAACAGTGGTTCACTTTCTTCTTTAGAGCAAATAGCAGCATCCAGCCCTTGAGTGGCAGCTTTTTCCGGCAGAGTTTCGGAAGGTGAAAAAACAACTTAATCCACGGCTGGCTGGAGTCCAGCTTCTCAAGGACTGAAGGGACTGTTCATCTATAGATTAGCTTTCTGCAAAGGTGATTGTGTTCACCCAGGACGAGATGCAACTGCATTTAGCAAACAATGCTGGCCGGATGCCTCTCTGGCTTCAAGCCACAGACCTGAGTTGGGTCTTTAAGATAAAGAGCATTAAGAGTATACAGCAAATTGCCATCCGGCTACACGACACAAGGCCAGAGAGGAGGAGCCAACCAGCAGAGCCTGGCACGTGAGTCCATCAGTCCATGCCATGCACAGAGCCCATGTTAAGGGGTTAAGGGGTGATATGATAGCCATGTTCAAATATATAAAAGGATGTCATATAGAGGAGGGAGAAAGGTTGTTTTCTGCTGCTCCAGAGAAGCGGACACGGAGCAATGGATTCAAACTACAAGAAAGAAGATTCCACCTAAACATTAGGAAGAACTTCCTGACAGTAAGAGCTGTTGGACAGTGGAATTTGCTGCCAAGGAGTGTGGTGGAGTCTCCTTCTTTGGAGGTCTTGAAGCGGAGGCTTGACAGCCATCTGTCAGGAATGCTTTGATGGTGTTTCCTGCTTGGCAGGGGGTTGGACTAGATGGCCCTTGGGGTCTCTTCCAACTCTAGGATTCTATGATTCTATGAAATGAAATGGTAGACTCATAGAGTTGGAAGGCAACCCAAGAGTCATGAAGAATCACAGCTAAAGAATCTCCGACAGATGGCCATCCAAACCCTGCTTAGAAACCTCCAAGGAAAGAAAGTCCACCACTTGGAGCCACTTGGCTGCCCGGAGCAGCAAACGCAGAGGCACCCCCCTGGGGCGTGATGTCACTCCACAACGCACATGCATTGTGTGTCGTGACGTCGCGGCGCATGCATCAGGACAAGCGTCGCATGTGTGGGATGCCGCACATGCACAGTCTGTCTGTGCTGGCGCTGCTGCTCCCGCAGCAATCTTATGAGCCGCAGAGGGAGGCTTTTTTACCGGGTGGTGGGGCTCAGTGTGGGAGTCGCGGGGGAGTGTCACCCCCCTCCCGGATGGAAACCGGGGCAGTCCGCCCCCCAACGCCCCCACCCTTGCTCTGTCCACCACCTTCTGAGGGAGTCAGAATCTCATTTCTTGTCTTTTGAATCCATTGGTTTAGGTCCTCTCCTCCAGAGCAGCAGAATACAAGCTTGCTCCATTCTTCCATGTGGCAGATATTTGAATATGGCTCTCATATCACTTCTCATTCTGCTCTTCTTCAGGCTGAATATGTCCAACTCCCTCAACAATGCTTGGTTTCGAGACCCTTGATCGTCTTGGTCGCCCGGTATATACCCAATCGGGCACTGCGTTTGCAGGATAGTTTCTCCTTCAAATCCCCAAAATTTCAGAAGCTCACCTCACAGCAACTTGGAGCAGGACTTTCAGCATGGCTCCCCCTGTTCTGTGAAACAGCACCCCTGGCACAACAGGTGCCAACTCTCTGCACTTTCCAGAAACAATTGAAGCCATTTTTTCTTTTGACACACTTTTTCACCTGGGTGGACAAAGGTATCTGCTTTGGGTGTGCATTCTGCATTGTTTTTGAACCTATCTCTACCTATTTCTGTACTGTTTTTTAAAAAATCATTCTGGCTGATTTTATTACATGTTTGCAAATTGACTTGACGCATGTATAAAAGGCTATTGTCGCTGGTGAGCAGGTGAGCACATTTGTGGATTCGTGGGTGTGGCGATCCAGCGAAACCTATCTCCTACCCCATATCCCCAAGTCAATCTGTGCTTTACTTGGAGTGTGATCGGGCAGAGAAACCCCCGTCACACATGGGGAGGGAGTCAGACTTCTCTGCCTGTGAGACCAAGCAGAAACCTTTTCTCTGTGTGCCTTTTCCCATCTGTGGGGAGTCTGTCTGACTGCGCTGTTGGGAAATGGGGAAAGGTACATTTGCGAAGCCTGTTTGTTTCATCTGGAGGGTTTCAAAAGCTCGTCAGGCAATGAGCCCCATTCATCATGGGCCTGACAGGAAGATATATTTTCATTAGTAGAATCTGTAATGAACATATGGCATTAGGATTTCGATCTTCCCTTCCGCAGATAATTACTGATTTGGAGGGCGGGGGAAGGAAAGGAACCGGCACACATATGGAGTTTTCCTGGGCTCGGTGCCGATATATGTAGGATAAATATCTCCAAATTAGCCCTGGAATGCTTTGCTAACATGGCAATTGGGAAGGGATGTGCAAGGAAATGCATTGTGTGGATTTGTGTCCCGTTTCCCCCCCCCTCCTCCCATGCTTTGATCACCATGGGTATTCTTAATGCTTTCAGATGCAGAACTTTAAATGACTTCGCACACTTCCGAAGACTGGGAGACTTTCTCATGCATTGCTTTTGGGCCTCACCCAGCGCCATTTATTTATGCGGGGTGTCTGCTTATGGTCTGTGCCAAGAGGAAATGGGAGAGAGGCATTTGTCATGCAAGTTAGCACATTGGGCAATCAACCGCATACCTCAGAAAGTGACTAGCCTCATTCCCATGTTCTCCCTCCACTGTCAGGGGATGCAGGATGGCTCTACATGCCAGTTGCTGGAGACCACAAGGTGCGGGGGTGGGGAGGAGCAACTTTGCATTCAGATCCTGCTTCCCGGCTTCCCAAAAACATCTGCTGGCCACTCTGAGAACAGGATGCTGGTGTGCCTTTGGCCTGGTCCAGCAGAGCTCTTTTATGAGGAAGTCAGAAGCATGAAGTGGACAATGACAGCAGCTATTAGATACCAGCATCTTAAAAAGCAGAGACATCACCTTGCCAACAAAGGTCCGTATAGTTAAAGCTATGGTTTTCCCAGGAGTGATGTATGGAAGTGAGAGCTGGACCATAAAGAAGGCTGATCGCCGAAGAATTGATGCTTTTGAATTATGGTGCTGGAGGAGACTCTTGAGAGTCCCATGGACTGCAAAAAGATCAAACTTATCCATCCTTAAAGAAATCAGCCCCGAGTGCTCACTGGAAGAGCAGATCCTGAAGTTGAGGCTCCAGTATTTTGGCCACCTCATGAGAAGAGAAGACTCCCTGGAAAAGACCCTGATGTTGGGAAAGATGGAGGGCACAAGGAGAAGGGGATGACAGAGGACGAGATGGTTGGACAGTGTTGTCGAAGCGACTGGCATGAGTTTGGCCAAACTGTGGGAGGCAGTGGAGGATAGGGGTGCCTGGCGTGCTCTGGTCCATGGGGTCACGAAGAATCGGACACGACTGAACGACTGAACAACAACAATTAGATACCAATCAAATGGGAAATTAAGGAAAGAATGGGAATGTGTGGAAGAATACCTGACAAAACATTGTTCCAAAACAAGCTTATTGATATGCATTGACTGAAGTTCGGAAAGTTAAGGTTAAAAGCTGAAAAGGGATTAAAGGGGAATATGCAAATAACTTTCTTTAACACAATGTAAAAGGAATAAAAAGCAATGGAAGCTGAGCATGAGTGGAGGGAAGTCACAATGGCACAAATATGGAAGATATATATAGATATATATGTATAGTATGTATTGCAAAGAATGATTAAATGTGTAATTAAATGTAATGTTGCATAAAAAGAAGGAAGGAAGGAAGGAAGGAAGGAAGGAAGGAAGGAAGAAAGAAAGGAAGGAAGGAAGGAAGGAAGGAAGGAAGGAAGGAAGGAAGGAAGAAAGAAAGGAAGGAAGGAAGAAAGGAAGAAAGGAAGGAAGGAAGGAAGGAAGGAAGGAAGGAAGGAAGAAAGAGAAAGAAAGAAAGAAAGAAAGAAAGAAAGAAGAAAGAAAGAAAGAAAGAAAGAAAGAAAGAAAGAAGAAAGAGAAAGATGATGTGGGAAATTATCAGCCACCAACCAAAATAAACTTCTGATATATATTTTTCAAACACACCCAATATGAACTTGACTACCTCTCCTTTTACACTGTCCTCATTTTTATCCAAGTTCAAATATTATAAGCCATCGAAAGCACATTAATTACTTTCTACAGATGCGTTTCTTCTGCCTTTGGAGTCTGCCAGAAGTATAAACAATGGAGGAGCTCCAGGAACCAAGATTCATAGATTTTGAAGAAGGGAAAGGATCACTGGTTTCAACCCACTTAACTCCAGCCAATTTAATTCCCTCTAGGAACTATTCAATCAAACCTATGAAATTGCATTTGGCCCCCTGGACGAAAGGACTGGGAGTCTTGCTTGGAGGCAAGATGCGTAGGACCCAGAATTCAAGTGACTTGGGAAAGATCGTGTGCGAAGGCAGCATAAAAGCTGCAGTCCTATTCCCCGCTTACTTCCGAGTAAACCCAATGGCACACAGGGGAAGAGATGTCAAAGTCGACATGATCACTCCTTCCAATTCCCAGCAAAGCTTTTTTAAAGGACAACTTTGCATAGCACACATTGCAGAAATAAATACACGGTCGACCTGAACTCCTTGTTAGTTGGTTCCTTCGTGCGCAGGTTGAATTTCTACACGGAAAACTCACTGCTTCTGCTGGGGAAAGTTCAAAAACTCCATGTGAACTGGCATTTTTGACTGTTATTATGGTATTTATCATTTGCAGTCACTTTTGTAAAGCTGTAGAGGAACCCAGATGCTGCCATGTGGTGGAGGTTGGAAGTGTGCAGGATTATTGCAAGAAACGCATGGTGCGTTGCCACAAAGGAGCCTGGTTTGGATGTCAGGGGGAGCTTCAAATTCTGCTTCACCATAGGTCTTGTACTAAATTCACCAGCACATGGCTGCTTGGGACCCTGGAGCCTCCTGCACAGAACCCGTTCCACCCCAAGCACAGGGACACTGGAAGTTGTGGGGTCAGGAAAAGCCAGTCAGACTTGGACCGGTCTCTGTCTTTGGGTGCGAAGATGGAACATACCCTCCAAGTGTCCCGGTTTTCCAGGGACAGTCCCAGAATTACAGAAACCATCCCGATTTTTGAATTGATCCCCAAATGACCCAGTTATCCTTTTTCCTCCCCTCCACATCTTGGAGAACAATTTAAAGTGGTGTGTGCGTGCGCAAAAACCCAGTCAAGTTGACACTGAAACTAAACTACCTGCACCAAACGAAGGAAATGGTGGAGTGGGCGTTTCAACCTCTTCCTATAATTTCAAAGGAAAATGTCATCAATCCACTTTAAATTCTTTCATTGCAATGCTTCAGCAGCCAGCCAATTTTTAGGAAACACATGGAGTGTTTATTTCTTTATTGTAAATTGAGCCTTACACGGTCTACTCAGAAGTAAGTCCCACTTTATTCAATGCAGCTTACTCCCTGGTAACTGCAATCCTAAACATTTCAGTCAGACATAAGTGCCATTGAGTTCAATAGGATTTTCTCTCTGGTACATTCCTGATCATTCTCACAGTTCCTATTATTATTATTATTATTATTATTATTATTATTATTATTTGCCTTTTTTCCCTGACAGGGACTCAAGGCAACTTACGGCTAAAAAAAAAAATTCATTCCTTCTTCTTCTGCATGCACACTGTACTGTGTATTTGAAGAAGTGTGCATGCACACGAAAGCTCATACCAAGAACAAACTTAGTTGGTCTCTAAGGTGCTAATGGAAGGAATTTTCTATTTTTGTTTCGACTATGGCAGACCAACACGGCTACCTACCTGTAACTGAAGCTAACCAAGCTATAGCTTAGGGCCCCACTCTCTTGGGGGGCCCCAAAAAAATTTAAAGCGGGAAAAACTGGATGTACATTTCCAAAATATGATAAAAAAAACAAATAAAATCAAACCTACATCCAGCAACAGTGTTTTGTGTTGTGTAGGCTCCTATGATGTAAGTAATGGGTCCCGCCTGCTAGCCTGCTCCCTAAAATATCCCTGGTTTGCTCATTTCTATATCAATTACTTTGATAAAATACATATTTTGTTACGTGCAAATGGCTTTAGATACCTATTAGGTCCATAAATTACCATATAGCATCTATTCAACAAAAAAAACCCAGCGACAATTTGTTGTGGACAAAGGACAGCTGGACCTATAAAGGGACCCGTTACCTTCAGTAGCTTAGGGCAGGGGTCCCCAAACTAAGGCCCGGGGGCCGGATGCGGCCCAATCGCCTTCTAAATCCGGCCCACGGACAGTCCGGGAATCAGCCTGTTTTCACATGAGTAGAATGTGTCCTTTTATTTAAAATGCTTCTCTGGGATATTTGTGGGGCCTGCCTGGTGTTTTTACATGAGCAGAATGTGTGCTTTTTTAAAAAAAATGCATCTCTGGGTTATTTGTGGGGCCTGCCTGGTGTTTTTACATGAGCAGAATGTGTCCTTTTGTTTAAAATGCATCTCTGGGTTATTTGTGGGGCATAGGAATTCGTTCATTTTTCCCCCAAAATATAGTCCGCCCCCCCCCCAAGGTCTGAGGGACAGTGGGCCGGCCCCCTGCTGAAAAAGGTTGCTGACCCCTGGCTTAGGGCCTCATCAAACCTTAATCTGGCCCTGAACAGCTGCATATTCCTGCATTGCAGGGGGTTGGACTAGATGATCCTCAGGGTCCCTTCCAACTCTGTGATTCTTTGATTTATTCATTTGTAAACTTTACTCTTTAGGAAGCTGCTCCAGCCCCTTGATCATTTTGGTTGCCCTTTTCCAGTGGAAAGGCAGACTTCCACTAGCACATTTCGGCCTTCTATGGAACTTGGTTGAAATTAGAGATAGCTTTGTGATTTTGTGGGCTACCACTGCCCTGTTAATGCTGCTGTTGTTTGTTAACATGGATAAATGCTGCTGTTCAGCCAGATCTCAGGTGTGCCGTGAGGGGTGGGAAGATTGCTCCCCCCGAAATCCAAACTGGGGTCCTAAAAGGTTTATTTCCTTTCAGTTGCGGGAAGTTAGAGCCGAATACAAAAGGGAAATAATCCATAGATTGCTGAGCCTGGCCCTGAGTGCTGACCCGAAGGTTACACTTTGCCGAGGCAAAAATAAAAACACTGTCAAATAAAATCAATCAAAAATAATACACTTGGAATAGTTTAAAATAACCTGCCAGGGAGGCTGCAATTGGGCTGCAGAAAGCCGCGGCATAATCGAAACCTCAGCAGTCATAATAATAAATCAGTCAATAGCGAGGGGAAGTTTTTCACTGCAAAAAATGCTTTTGCCTGCTGGGGAACATTTGAGAGAGAGGATGCCAGGCAGGGTAGCCTGAGAAAGGAGTTCTAGAGGAGAGTCGCACTGTGAGAAGGACCAGTTTCATTTCATTATGGAAGCTGCAATTCTGTGTGTGGTCTTTCAATATAACACACACACCGTGGACGTCGGGGGGGGGGGGCAGCCAATTTGGGCCTGTGGGTGCATAGCATGTTTTTGCGCAACAGTTGTTGGCACAATCTCCTCTCATCACTCTCCCCAACCCCTCAAAGACGGAAAGAGAAGCTGTGCTTCTCCTAGAGATGTGGGTAAAATTCAGATCCAGTAAAATTAAGCCTGGTGCTATATGCATAAGGGACGTGGGTGGCGCTGTGGTCTAAACCGCAGAGCCTAGGGCTTGCCAATCAGAAGGTCGGCGGTTCGAATCCCTGCAATGACGGGGTGAGCTCCCGTTGCTCGGTCCCTGCTCCGGCCAACCTAGCAGTTTCAAAGCACGTCAAAGTGCAAGTAGATAAATAGGTCCCGCTCCGGTAGGAAGGTAAACGGCGTTTCCGTGTGCTGCTCTGGTTCGCCAGAAGCAGCTTAGTCATGCTGGCCACATGACACAGAAGCTGTACGCCGGCTCCCTCGGCCAGTAAAGCGAGATGAGCGTTGCAACCCCAGAGTCGTCCACGACTGGACCTAATGGTCAGGGGTCCCTTTACCTTTACCTATATACCTGCTTGTTGTTGTTCAGTCATTCAGTCGTGTCCGACTCTTCGTGACCCCATGGACCAGAGCACGCCAGGCACTCTTGTCTTCCACTGCCTCCCGCAGTTTGGCCAACTCATGTTGGTAGCTTCGAGAACACTGTCCAACCACCTCATCCTCTGTCGTCCCCTTCTCCTTGTGCCCTCCATCTTTCCCAACATCAGGGTCTTTTCTAGGGAGTCTTCTCTTCTCATGAGGTGGCCAAAGTACTGGAGCCTCAACTTCAGGATCTGTCCTTCTAGTGATCACTCAGGGCCGATTTCCTTGAGAATGGATAGGTTTGATCTTCTTGCAGTCCATGGGACTCTCAAGAGTCTCCTCCAGCATACCTGCTAAGTCAGGCCAAATGGGGGTAATCTAGTCCAGATGTCCATTTTGGGAAACCCGCAAGCAGGATCTTAGCACAAGAGCGACTCTCCCCTCTTGCGCTTTCGACTACCTGGTACTCAGAAGCATTGCTGCCTCCGACGGTGGAAGCAGAGTATAGTCATTCTGGCTAGTACCCATCAATAGCCCTCTCCTCCTCCATGATTTTCTCTGACCCTCCTTTAAAGACATCTGCGTTAGTGACCACTGCTGCCTCCAGTGGGAGGCAGTTCTATAGATGACCCCCGGTTCCCTTCCAACTCTGTGATTCCATGAAAATGGGAAAATGCAAAGAGTCAAAATTGATAGATCTGCCCATTCTCTAACTGGCACTAGATTCATAGCTACCCATCCAACACAGTAGGTCAAGAACAGCCAATGAAGTTGAATGCGGGAAGATTCAGGGTCAGGAACAGGAACACAGCAGGATCTGGCAAGCAGCAATGTTGCTCCCACAACCTGGGGCGGGATCTGACCGCCCTTTTATTTCTGACGAGGTAATGGCCGGTCCCGATCCCCTGATGACTCTCCACCCTGCCTCACCTGGAGGCGAGCACTCCTCCCGCGAGTACTCAGGTCCCTCCTTCTCTCGGCCCCGAGTCTCTGCAGCTCAGGAGACACCCTTTCTCCCTCTTTTTTGTTTCCAGTTCCCTCTTGTAATAACAAATCTCTGGCAATTTCAATGTTGCTGCGGTCGGATGAGGAGGAAAGAACGGGTCGGGATCTGCTTTTAATTGCAAGTGGCTTTTGTGGTTAAAGTGGGGGGAACAATGTTGTGATAGCCTTCAGAGACAGACGGGGGGGGCGGGGAGTGCAGACTTCTGAGAACAAGGAAACACACTCGAAGTGTGTGTTGGGGGAAGGACGTATTGTATACACATGTTCTCACAATCCTACATATTAAACTCCTGTGTCACATGCTAAATCAGGAGTGGGCAGAAAGTAGGCGGGGATCTAGTGGGAGGTTTAACTGCTGCTCCAGATGAACCGTTTGTTTGGCATTCACCCTGACTGGCTTGCAAAAAGCTTGTGCGGTTGTTAGGCTTTTCCAAGTCCTTCTTGAGCATTTGTTTGCGAGGTGGTTGTGCAGACAAATCCCATGCTAGGGATCATTAGGAAAAGAAATGAAAATAAAACTGCCGATGTCGTGGTGCCGTTACACAAATCTACGGTGCGACAGCATTTGGAGTGCTGTGTGCAGTTCCGGTCGCCTCGCCTGAAAAAGGATATCATAGCAATGGAGGAAGTTCTGAAAAGAGCCACCAGACGGATCAAAAGGGATGGAGCGAAGAAAGCTTGCAGCATTTGGAATTTTTTAGTTTAGGCAAGCAAGAGCCGGCGTGACAGAAGTTTATAAAATTATGCATGGCGTGCAGAAACATTCACACAATGTAATCCCAGTATGCATGTGTATCATGCACCTTGTCGTAAAATACAACTGTGTGATACATTGTTTCCAGCTTCACACTGATTGGAGTCCTGAAACCGTTCCTAATTCCTCTCTAGCCAAGGTGTAACACGTTTGCATAGGGTAAAGACACCCTGCCTGGTCTGTGTACAAACAGAAATGAATCTGACACTGATGAAGCCATGCTGATGTGAACGGCTGGTGGGAAAGAGGTGGGAAGTGCACGGGGGCGGGGGCAACTTCACTGGACTGCAAGGTGGTCATGTGAATGCATCCTTAAGCCGCGGAAAAGAAAGCTGCATCAGGAGTGGACTTTTGTGTGCAAGGACTGTGCACCCCATTGGGTTTCGGTGCAGAAAGGAAATCCCAAGGCTCACCACATGCTCAGAGGCACCCTGGTCTCTGATTCTAACAGCATGCCTTTTGCACATGATCCTGGTTGGTAGATCTTGGGGTTCTAGCAAAAGCGCAAAGTAGATCTGACAAGTAAACTTGACATGAGTCAACAGTGTGATGCAGCAGCTAAAAAAGCCAATGCAATTCTGGGCTGCATCAACAGGAGTATAGCGTCTAGATCAAGGGAGGTAATAGTACCACTGTATTCCGCTCTGGTCAGACCTCACCTGGAATACTGTGTCCAGTTCTGGGCACCACAGTTCAAGAAGGATACTGACAAGCTGGAACGTGTCCAGAGGAGGGCAACCAAAATGGTCAAAGGCCTGGAAACGATGCCTTATGAGGAACGGCTTAGGGAGCTGGGTATGTTTAGCCTGGAGAAGAGAAGGTTAAGGGGTGATATGATAGCCATGTTCAAATATATAAAAGGATGTCATATAGAGGAGGGTGAAAGGTTGTTTTCTTCTGCTCCAGAGAAGCGGACACGGGGCAATGGATTCAAACTACAAGAAAGAAGATTCCACCTAAACATTAGGAAGAACTTCCTGACAGTGAGAGCTGTTGGACAGTGGAATTTGCTGCCAAGGAGTGTGGTGGAGTCTCCTTCTTTGGAGGTCTTTAAGCGGAGGCTTGACAGCCATCTGTCAGGAATGCTTTGATGGTGTTTCCTGCTTGGCAGGGGGTTGGACTGGATGGCCCTTGGGGTCTCTTCCAACTCTAGGATTCTATGATTCTAAGCATGACGTCTGCCCACCACTTGCATTAAAAGAACCGTCTTCAGAGCACTAAAGTTGCATTAAAAAGCCCTGTCGCCCTGGATGCTAGAAAGAAGAACAAAATGACTGCTTCTCCCGACTGTTTAGTCCAAGGAAATGCATTTCAATTCTCTTTAAACCGCTCCTGAGCTGCACAGTAATTTTATTGGGAACTCTTAAAAAAAACATGACCCTGTTATGAGGGAGGCTGTGATAATTTTATTATTCATTCCTCGCCCAAAAAATTACCTCGGGGCATCGTAACTTCTTCCTTGCTTAAAAGAGAACTCTGGAAAATGAGCAGCTGAGTTTTGTTTCCAAATATGTTCCCAGAACACCGATTGGTGCTCCTGAATCAAAGCCCGTTCGTGTCCTTGCACTCCTTGCCTTTGACATCCCTGCTATAAAAAGGCCACATGCGTTTTTCTTTCCCTCTCAGCTTCCGGTGTTATAATCAAACTCTGCCATTTCTTCCTTCTCCGTGATATTTTTGGCCCCAGCACAGAGGTTGCTGTGTGGGGTGCAGTGGGTCAATGTCACTCCCCATGGGCACCAGCTACAGCTGGGAAATGTGCAAAGTGATCTTTGCCTTTAACCTGCAAACACACACTGGTGCATTGTCCTGCTTCTTGAATTACCCAGAACATTTCAAAGGCGACTATGGGGTTGTGCCGCTCATCTCGCTTTCAGGCCAAGGGAGCCGGTGTTTGTCTGCAGACAGCTTTCCAGGTCACGTGGCAAGCAAGAATCAACCGCTTCTGGCACAATGGAACACCGTGATGGAAGCCTGAGCACATGGAAACGCTGTTTACCTTCCCTATTTATCTACTTGCACTGGTGTGCTTTCCAACTGTTAGGTTGGCAGGAGCTGGGACAGAGCAACAGCAGCTCACCCCGTCATGGGGATTCGAACTGCCGACCTTCTGATTGGCAAGCTCAAGAGGCTCAGTGGTTTAGACCACAGCGCCACCTGTTGAAGGAGGAGAGAGGTTGGCTAACCCTCCAGATGCTGATCTTCCTGGGCGTTTCATGCTACCCTCCATGAAAAAAATTCACTCTCTTGCATGGCGGCTCTCCTACTTACTTGACCCAAGGCAATGGAAGTGGGGGACAACATCTATATTGCATTGGAGACCGTGCATTTGAACGAGCCCTTGACCGCAGAGCTGGTGTTCTTGGGCTTTTCAATCATGTTTTTACAGTGGTACCTCAGGTTACAGACGCTTCAGGTTACAGACGCTTCAGGTTACAGACTCCGCTAACCCAGAAATAACGCTTCGGGTTAAGAACTTTGCTTCAGGATAAGAACAGAAATTGTGCTCTGGCAGCACAGCGGCAGCGGGAGGCCCCATTAGCTAAAGTGGTGCTTCAGGTTAAGAACAGTTTCAGGTTAAGAACGGACCTCCAGAACGAATTAAGTTCTTAACCCGAGGTATCATTTCCGAGGGGGGTGAGTCTGCCTATCGGGATGAGGTGGAGCAGCTCTGTGGTTGGTGCGGAGAAAATAATCTGGTCCTTAATACAGCTAAGACCAAGGAACTGGTAGTGGACTACAGGGGGGGGGGAGGCAGACATTCAGCCCTTGTATATTGGTGGGAACCGGGTGGAGAGGGTGGCTGTATTCAAGTTTCTGGGTGTTACTATGGAGCAGGGTATGACCTGGAGCGCTAATGCCATTGCTCTGGTAAAGAAGGCCCAGCAGAGACTTTATTTCCTCAGACTTTTAAAGAAGAACAATCTGAGTGAGAGACGGCTGGTGTCCTTCTATCGAGGCAGCAGAGAGAGCATTCTTACATACTGTATCTGTGCTTGGTTTGCCAGTTGCACAGTCACTGACAGGAAAATGCTCCAGAAGGTCATAACCACAGCCCAAAAGATTATCGGTCATCCTCTCCCATCTTTGGACGAACTATATAGCTCCCGTTGTCTCAAAAAAGCAAACAACATTTTACAGGATTCATCTCATCCTGGATATAGTCTGTTTGCACGGTTGCCTTCGGGCAAGAGGTACAGAACAATTAAATCAAGAACGGAGAGACTAAAAAACAGTTTTTATCCAAGAGCTATAACTATTTTAAATGCAATAACCAAATGATATGATCCTTGGGGAGTCATGATGGATGGAGTGTATGTGTATGTGTGGCTGTAAATGTATAAATGCATATATGTGGATGTAAATGTGGAATGGCATTCAATTTCGTTGTACTATCTATATCTAGCTATCTATCTAGCTATCTAGCTATCTAGCTATCTAGCTATCTAGCTATCTAGCTATATCTAATCTATCTATCTACCACTGTATTCACAAAGGGCAGCATTCTGTTCCTCAGCAAAGAAGCAAATGTGGAATTTAACCAAGAAGCCCAGTGCCTACCAGCACTCCTCCTTATTTGCATATCATCTTGGGAATATCACCTTCTGGCTGAGATGCAGCCAGCCTCTCCTAGGACTAGGAAGGCCATAGATAGATTTCAGCACCATGGAAAGCAACCGCTTCTAATGCCTACAAGTCCTGGGCAGAACAGCTGGGTGGGGATGTATCACTGCAAACTTTACACAAAGGCTCAGGCAGATTAGTCTAAGACCAGAAAAACACCTGCTGGTGTACCTTAGGGACAGACTAGGCATAAGTACGCTGCGTTCAAAATGCCAAGGAGTACTTACCTTGTGTTGTGACATCATGGAGGGCACCGATGTAAGAAAGAGTCAGAGAACTTCATGATGTTAACTCATCACAGCGTAATATAAGTTACTCGGTTCTGCTGGACCAGAGATCTCACATCTGGTGGCCTTCAGTGTTTTGGGACTACAGCTCAAATCAACACCAGCTAGCGTGGCTGTGCTGGCTGAGGCTTAGGGGAGTTTAGTCCAAGCCATCTGGGCATAAGAACATAAGAAGAGCTTGCTGGATCAGGCCAATGGCCAACCTAGTCCAGCATCCTGTTCTCACAGTGACCAGCCAGATGCCTGTCCGAAACTGGCAAGCAGAAAATCGAGCACAATGGGATCTCTCGCCACCTGTGGCTTCCAGGAACTGGTTTTCAGAAGCAATTGCTGCCCCCATCTGGGGTGGCGGAGCATAGTCATTGCGGCTAGTAGCCACTGATAGCCCTTTCACCATGAATCTGGCTTTAACAGAGGGTTGGACAAATGTATAGGGCTATGCTCTGCCTCAACAGTTGGAGTCAGTGGTGAAAACCACAGGAGTAGAGGGGGCTCTTGTGCTGAGATCTTGTTTGTGACAGCCATGTCTCTCCTTCCCTGGACAGATGGCCACAATGCACGATTGCACTTACTCTGTTCCCACAATATTAGAGAAGCATTTTGGGTAGCAGCCTGA
The DNA here is from genome assembly GCF_009819535.1 of Lacerta agilis. Classification (NCBI taxonomy): domain Eukaryota; kingdom Metazoa; phylum Chordata; class Lepidosauria; order Squamata; family Lacertidae; genus Lacerta; species Lacerta agilis. The sequence continues at coordinate 2,437,595 of NC_046322.1, forward strand.
ATTTAAAAGGGAAAATGGAAAGCCACCTTGATACAAGTCATACTGTTGACCCATCTAGCTCAATGCTGTCTACACTGACTGGCAGTAGCCCTCAGGGGTTTCAAGCAGGTCCTGCGTGGAGATGCCAGGGATCAACCCTTTAAAAAAAAGTTACAGTTTTTATTACTGCATTATTTTTATTGTTTTTTTATGATGTCTTGTAATTTGTTGGTGTAGTTTATGCATTACATTTGCATGTACTGGCTTGTCTTGTGAAATGTGCAAACCAGCCCTGGATCACTGGGGAACGGTCAGCTTATAAACTGAATAAATCATATCAAGGCTGGCATCTTCTGCATGGAAAAGCATGTGCTCTACTGCTGAGCTATGAGCCCAGCCAAGGAAGACAAACAGCCAATAGTTAATTCTTTAATGACAAAGCACACTGTTACAGCAGTTCCTAAGGTGCACCGGATACACACATGCACACTTCTGGCATCCACATAACTGGCATTAACTTTCTCAGGTTCATACCTGAACTTTTTCAGGTTCATGCCTTTTTCAGGTTCAGACCTCACCTGGAATACTGTGTCCAATTCTGGGCACCACAGTTCAAGAAGGATACTGACAAGCTGGAACGTGTCCAGAGGAGGGCAACCAAAATGGACCAAGGCCTGGAAACGATGCCTTATGAGGAACGGCTTAGGGAGCTGGGTATGTTTAGCCTGGAGATGAGAAGGTTAAGGGGGGATATGATAGCCTTGTTCAAATATATCATAGGATGTCATATAGAGGAGGGTGAAAGGTTGTTTTCTGCTGCTCCAAAGAAGCGGACACGGAGCAGTGGATTCAAACTACAAGAAAGAAGATTCCACCTAAACATTAGGAAGAACTTCCTGACAGTAAGAGCTGTTCGACAGTGGAATTTGTTGCCAAGGAGTGTGGTGGAGTCTCCTTCTTTGGAGGTCTTTAAGCGGAGGCTTGACAGCCATCTGTCAGGAATGCTTTGATGGTGTTTCCTGCTTGGCAGGGGTTTGGACTGGATGGCCCTTGTGGTCTCTTCCAACTGTAGGATTCTAGGAGTCTAGGATTCTATGTATACTGTACGCTTTATGAATAAAATAAATTAAGCCCACCCAATTTGCACTTCCCTGACCAAAGCGCAACCCAAGGGCCCATCTAGTCTAGCATCCTGTCCTCAGACTGGCCTCCCAGATACCCCAATGGGATGCCAGGATGCAGGACATGAGCCCAACATCACAGCACACCTTTGGAACAGAGCTTTCCATCTCAGGAACCGAGATACAGAGGCATTCAAAGCCTCCGACAGCAGAGGTTTCCGTGGGCACAGAAAAGCCGAAAGCAACAGTATCATTATATCTTGATTTTATTAGGGCCGACAGAGGAGTCACGGAATAGCGATGAAGCTTTTGAGTTCAACAGAAGTAAAAGAGGGGAAATGGAGGTTTGGGGGAGAGAAAGGATGTCGGGCATTTGTAACACAATGCTCTTTTGATTGCAGTGGAACATAAGGAAGGAGACGCCGCCTGCAGTCGTACGCTATGCAGGATCACAGGATGCAGCTGGTGGGGCTGATGAAACTCTAGGGTAGTTCATATAAATAAAAGGCGGACAAAAAGGCCGTTTCCCAACCGAAATTGCTACATTGTTTGTGTCGCAAGAGAGCGGTTGTTCGGGGATGGATAAAACGCTGGATTGATGTCGGCTGTTGTCAGCAGCACTCTTCCTCGTAAAAGCCTTTATGGGTAACCCTAAGCACCTGCCTTTGGTATATATGACTGGAGATGCAGGCTGTAATGGCACAGAGGAGATAAAGGGGTTCCGGAAGGCCAGTTCTAAATCACTTCTTGTTTTGCTGGACTACAAATCCCATCAGCCTCAGTCAGCATCGCTGGGCTGGCTGACAGGAGCCATTGTCGCAAACATCTGGAGGACAAAAAGCTGGCAAAGTCTGCAGTGGCAGCAGTAAGCGGCTTGGGGGACTTGTCTGATTAAACTGTATCCTTTTAAATTTAATTAATCCATTCATTCTCTGTTCTGGAGCTCCAGCGCTCCCTTTCTTTTAGAGGTCAAACGCCAAGCCTGAATACGTTTTGGAAATGTTGCAAAAGAAAAGAAAGAAAGAAACCCTTTTATCTCAGCAAGCATTTATTTAGCAAGCGAAATTGAGCAGAGGTCTGTTTTGTTCAGGGTGATTTAGAAACGGCTCTTTTTCCACATTGCTGCCTGTGACTACAGAGGATTTCAACTGGGCCACAGGCCACCAGTGTGTCTTGAAAGAACCTCATGGAGTCATAAAATCATAGTACTGTAGATGTGGGAAGGGTTCCCAAGGGTCAACTAGTCCAGCCTCCTCTGGATTTTATCTTTTTCCTCCTGCCAGCCATGGAGAGCTCCCAGTGAGGAACATTGTTGTGGGTGAGGCCAGGAAGGAGGACAGCCAGATGCACATGGAAGGTGGAGCAAGCTGGGTTTCTGCAGCTCCAGAAGGTAGGACCCAAACCAATGGATTCAAATGAAAAGAAAGGAGAGTCCAACTAAACATCAGGAAGAACTTTCTGACGGAAGGTGCCGTTCAACAGTGGACTCCCACAAGAGGTGGTGGACTCTCCTTCCTTGGAGGTTTTTAAGCAGAGGTTGGATGGCAATCTGTCATAGATGCTTTAGCTGAGATTCCTGCATTGCAGGAAGTTGGACCTTCCACCTCTGCAATTCTATTACTGCATTGTTGTTGTTGAGTCGTTTAGTCGTGTCCGACTCTTCGTGACCCCATGGACCAGAGCACGCCAGGCACTACTGACTTCAACTGCATCCTGCAGTTTGGTCACACTCAAGTTAGTAGCTTCGAGATCAATCTTTCCCAACATCAGGGTCTTTTCCAGGGAGTCTTCTCTTCTCATGAGGTGGCCAAAGTACTGGAGCCTCAGCTTCAGGATCTGTCCTTCTAGTGAGCACTCAGGGCTGATTTCTTTAAGGATGGATAGGTTTGATCTTTTTGCAGTCCATGGGACTCTTAAGAGTCTCCTCCAGCACCATAATTCAAAAGCATCACTTCTCTGGCGATCAGCCTTCTTTATGGTCCAGCTCTCACTTCAATACATCACTACTGGGAAAACCATAGCTTTAACTATATGGACCTTTGTCGGCAAGGTGATGTCTTTGCTTTTTAAGATGCTGTCTAGGTTATCTACCTGCAAAGGGGCAGAGCTCAGCTGGAGTACGTATTCTGGTTCCTGCCCTGCCCCTCTGTAGTGATAAGTCTTGCTCTTGCACAATCATTAATTAATTAATTAATTAATTTCATAAAATTTACATTCCTCTTGTTGTTGTTTTTTTAAAAAGCAGTTTCCAAAAGTGGCAAAACAGTAAAAAAAAAAAACAATAAGAAAAATTACTAACCATGATTTAAGAGTTTTGAAAATTTAAAACGGCAATAGATTTAAAAGGGGGGGGGTTAAAGCTAGCATCTACTTTTGAACTATCTGGGCAGGCACATCTAAGCAAAATTGTTTTTTTAGCAGCTGCCGAAAAGAGTGCAGTGATATCAATTGGCAGGGAGTTCCAAAGTGCAGCTCCTGCTGCTGCATTAAAAAATAAGGCTTCTTGCAAATGTGGAATGAGTATTACGTGGCATCTTCAACAGGGCCAGTTCCACCGAGCGAAGAAGTTGAGTGGGCATGTATGGGGTAAAGGTAAAGGTAAAGGGACCCCTGACCATTAGGTCCAGTTGCAGATGACTCTGGGGTTGCAGCACTCATCTCACGTTACTGGCCGAGGGAGCCGGCGTACAGCTTCCGGGTCATGTAGGCATCATGACAAAGCCGCTTCTGGCGAACCAGAGCAATTCACGGAAACGCTGTTTACCTTCCCGCTGGAGTGGTACCTTTTTATCTACTTGCACTTTGACGTGCTTTCAAACTGCTAGGTGGGCAGGAGCTGGGACCGAGCAACGGGAGCTCACCCCGTCGCGGGGATTCGAACCGCTGACCTTCTGATCGGCAAGCCCTAGGCTCTGCGGTTTAACCCACAGCGCCACCCGCGTCCCTATGTACGGGGTAAGGCGATTTAATCTGGCTCAGTCTCTTTATTTTTTTAGGGGTGATAATCAATTAAATGTATGGGTTAGGATGATTTAATTGATTGTTGTTGTTGTTGTTCAGTCGTTCAGTCGTGTCCGACTCTTCGTGACCCCATGGACCAGAGTACGCCAGGCACGCGTAATTTAATTGATTATCGCCCCTAAAAAATAAAGAGGCTGAGCCACTTCTGTATGATCACTGGGCAACCCAGAAGCAGGGAGTGTTCTGGAGAGAGGCAGGGGCGCCATGGCTTCATGGTGCTCACAGATGAAGGCTGCACCCCAGCTGTCAGCGGCTGCAACCAGGGCTACATAAATGATGCATGAGCAAAGGTAGTTTCAACCTCGCCACCTTTGGAGCACTTGAGTGGTAAACGTGATATCTCATCTCTTCAGGGCCCTGGATAGCAGCCGCTGTGAGGAAGGGGGCTTCTCACCCAAGCCAAAGGTCCACTGATCTATCAGTCACAGTGGGCCCTGCCTACCTTTGATCCCTCTCCGATGTGCTCAGCGGGCTTCTTGCCATTTGATGGATCGTGACCAAGCGTGGAAAGGTTAACTCCCTGCAATCGGCAGGCAGGCAGCTGCTGCCCTCTCTGCTTCTTGCTCTACAAATCACGAAGCACAGAGCCTGGGAAAGGTTATGCTGTGTGGAGCCTCAGAACACAGGCCTTTTTTGCATCCCATGTATATTTCATGGCGGCTCAGAGCAGGAGCCTGCCTTGACATGCCCTGCATTGACAATGGGCAGCCCTCAGAGTTCAGGTTGCCACAGGCAGGCACCTTCTCTCTCTCTCTCTTCCAACAACAGCAAAAAAGAGAGTTAATGCAATTCTAGGCTGCATCAACAGAAGTCTAGTGTCCAGATCAAGGGAAGTCATAGTCCCACTCTCTTCTGCCTTGGACAGACCACACCTGCAATAGCGTGTCCAATTCTGGGTAGCACAATTTAAGGAGGATGTTGACAAGCTAGAATGTGTGCAGAGGAGGGCAACCAAGATGATCAAGGACCTGGAGATGAATGGTGGAAGAAGCTGGGTCTGTTCAGCCTGGGAAAGAGGAGAGTGAGAGGAGATTTGATAGCCATCTTCAAATATCTCAAGGACTTTCCCATGAAAGAGGGAGCAAGCTTGTTTTCTCCTGCTCTGGAGGGTAGGACCCGAACCAGTGGATTCAAGAAACAAGATTCTGATTAAACATTAGGAAGAACTTTCTGGTGGTAAGAGCTATTTGAGACTGGAACAGACTCCCTTGGTGATGGACTCTCCTTCACTGGTGGTTTTTAAGCAGGGATTGGCTGCCCATTTGCCAGAGATTCTTTAGTTGCAAATCCCGTGTTGCAGGGCATTAAATCAGGCATGTCCCACCAGTAGATCGCGATCTACCGGTAGATCCCCAGCTGATCCTAGTAGATCGCAGGACCCTTATCGATTGTGGGATTAAATAAAGTTTACCAAAAGTTAACAAATAAAAGCTGAAGAACTCCGGGCAATCCTACCCCCCAAAAAGCTCAACAACTCTGGGCTCAACAACTCTGGGCAATTCACCCACCCCATGCATGCTCCTCCTCTCTCCAATGACAATGGGTAGATTACTGCCAGTTTTTTATATACTGGGAGTAGATCGCAGTCTCTTGGGAGTTGGATGTGCCTGGTTGGGGTACCTTCCAAGTCTACAGTTTGAGGATTCAATAACCCTCCATCCATGCTGCCTTGATATGCACCAATTTTGAGTTGCAGTTGTTGACTCTACACTAGTCCGTGGTAGCATCTGGGGGGGGGATTTCCTCAGGGGGCACTAAAAGCCAAGGGGGCAGCAGGGGTGCAGGAGCTGTAAGTGGCTTTTTGTAAACAGCCTTGAGGTTTTGTTACAATCAAACGGTATACAAATTTTATGAAATAAAACAAATAAAGACTATTGGGCTTTGGAAAGCTGGTATTGCTAGATCAAGTTTGTCCGTTTTGTTGAATTAATAAAGCTAACTTGTTTTGATTGGATTGTGAAGAAATGTGTGATTAATTGTTACTGTTTTGAATTTTACTGCGTTATCATCTTCCTTGTGCAAACTGCTATTCTGAATTATGCTTTCTGGGTAGAGAAGGTGGTACATTCAAACCTCGGCTGTTAAATGTAATCCGTTCCAAAACTTCCAGGGATCAAAGGGCGATCAGCAAAGTCAATGGAGAAAGAAGAAGAAAAAAACTCCCTGGAAGCCATTCGGCTTCCGAAAATCATTCAAAAACCAGAGCAGTTACTTCCGGGTTTTCGTCATTCGGGAGCCGAGGTTTGACTGTACTAGGGATGAGTTGATGGAACCACATGGGGTGTGGCCGGGGGGGGGGGGGTTGAGAGCTCCTGTTTTAGGCAGATATCAGTCCCATCAAAGGAAAGCACCTTTCAAAGGAACGTGAAGAAGTACTGGTAACTAAACACCAGGAATAACTTTTTGACAGTAAGAGCTGTTTGACAGTAGAATGGACTCCCTCACAAGGTGGTGAGCTCTCCTTCACTGGGGGCTTTTAAACAGTGGCTGGGTGGGTCACACGTCAGGGATCCTTCAGCTGCAAATCCTGCAATGCAGTGGGTTGGACTAGATGAGCCTTAGGGGTCCCTTTGAACTCTACAGTTCTTTTATTCTGACTCTCTCCGTTCTTCGTCTGCTTGTTCCCCCTGCTCAAGTAACCCAGCCTCGCGCCCCACGCCTACGTTTCCTGATTTGTAATTCAGAGCTAATGATATTTATATGGACGGCGAAGCAAAACCAAACACTTCTGAGCCACCTCGGCTAAGTGTCTCCCCCACGGGTTAGCAGCTGTCTGATAGTCAAGCACTGGGTAATTAGCGACTGCCAAATTGCTCTCCGAAGCAAACAGGGGAGGCTTTGCTTTTGGAAGAGGGCGGCCATTCCATGCTAGGCTGGTCCTTCTTTCCTCAGTTTACCACGCCAAGCGCTGGGCAACCCCCGGGGTCAGTCGGATAGGTGCCTTTCCTGCCCACCTTAACTCTTTCCTCCAGTCATTTCCCTCGCCTGGTCTGTGTTTCTGCCCAGCGAGGGAAGTAATTGTGCCAATTACACCACATCCACACACCGCCTTTGTTGGAGAAGGCTTGTTGCCGTTTCTGCCTTGCAATTTGGGCCTCAGCGAGACAAGTAGCATTTATCTAGGCCAGCTCTCCTGACAAGCACCCTGACAGCTCGCACAAAGGAGAGGCGTCTGACAGCCACGCTCACCATGGCAACCGGGAAAGCTTGCCAACCCATCGGGCGCCGTGCGAATCCTCGGAGAGGCAGCTGTGGACAACCAACTTCCCGAATATTTCCGCTGCAGCTCCTCTGCCCCAAAGGAAGAGGGCTATTTACGGGGCGGTGGCAGCTGGCACCCATTGAGACTGGTAGGGCAGAAGGCAGGGAGCCTGACAGTAGGGGGAGCTAGAGAGCCAACGACAGGTGCCTCCAATACTTTCCAGTTTTGCACTCTGTCTCCTGCCTGAGTTCTGCAATGGCAACACGGAGGCTGAGGCGGTGCAGGAGAGTGACAGGCAGGGATGGCTACCAACTTGGATGGCACTAAAAGTAGCTATTGATGGCTACTGAGCCTAGGGCTTGCTGATCAGAAGGTCGGCGGTTCGAATCCCCGCAATGACGGAGTGAGCTCCCATTGCTCGGTCCCTGCTCCTGCCAACCTAGCAGTTCAAAAGCACGTCAAAGTGCAAGTAGATAAATAGGTACCACTCTGGCAGGAAGGTAAACGGCGTTTCCGTGCACTGCTCTGGTTCGCCAGAAGCGGCTTTGTCATGCTGGCCACATGACTGCGGACAAACGCCAGCTCCCTCGACCTATAGAGCGAGATGAACGCCGCAACCCCAGAGTCGGACACGACTGGACCTGATGGTCAGGGGTCCCTTATTCTAGTCCAGCGTCCTGTTCTCACAGTGGCCAGCCAGATGCCTGTAGAAAGTCAGCAAGCAGGATCTGAGCACAATTATCTTCTGCCCTCCTGTGGTTTCCAGCAACTGGAACTCAGAAGCATTGCTGCCTCCCAATGTGGCTGCAAAGCAGAGCCCCCATCGTTCGGCCTGGACACCAGGGTCCAGCGCCAAGGGCCTTCTGGCGGTTCCTGCCTTGCGAGGTTACAGGGAATAATAATAATAATAATTATTTATTTATTTATACATACATACATACATACATACATACATACATACATACATACATACATACCCTGCCTATCTGGCTGGGTTTCCCCAGCCACTCTGGGTGGCTTCCAACAAAATATTAAAATACAATAGTCAACCAAACATTAAAGCTACCCTAAACAGGGCTGCCTTCAGATGTCTTCTAAAAGTCTGGTAGTTGTTCTCTTTGACATCTGGTGGGAGGGCGTTCCACAGGGCGGGTGCCACTACTGAGAAGGCCCTCTGCCTGGTTCCCTTGCTGGAAGCCAAGAGAGCAATATAGCTTGTTTGGGAGCGTGGTCCAAAAGAGAGAGAGATGGAGTCTGGTCCCTGTGGTTTTGTGTTAACCTGCCCAGGTGAGACCACACCCATCTCCAGCTACACAGAGGAAGTCCATGCCAGCCCAGGGGAAACAGCAAGTTCCGACTGGCTGGCCTAGAGTTCCCTTTCTATGTCCACTCTAGCAATGTTGTGTTTGACCGTTCCTGAGTTTTACATCCCACATAATTGGTATGCCACTTTAAACATCAAGAAATCTCAAAACAGTTCGCAGTGAAAAAACAGTATTCTATGGAAAATACAAATTTCACTCCAGCTGCTAATGATGTACAATAATTGTACATTTTAAATTGTTGTTGTTGTTGTTCAGTCGTTCAGTCGTGTCCGACTCTTCGTGACCCCATGGACCAGAGCACGCCAGGCACGCCTATCCTTCACCGCCTCCCGCAGTTTGGCCAAACTCATGCTAGTAGCTTCGAGAATACTGTCCAACCATCTCATCCTTTGTCGTCCCCTTCTCCTTGTGCCCTCCATCTTTCCCAACATCAGGGTCTTTTCCAGGGAGTCTTGTCTTCTCATGAGGTGGCCAAAGTACTGGAGCCTCAACTTCAGGCTCTGTCCTTCCAGTGAGCACTCAGGGCTGATTTCTTTAAGGATGCATAAGTTTGATCTTCTTGCAGTCCATGGGACTCTCAAGAGTCTCCTCCAGCACCATAATTCAAAAGCATCAATTCTTCGGCGATCAGCCTTCTTGATGGTCCAGCTCTCACTTCCGTACATTACTACTGGGAAAACCATAGCTTTAACTATACGGACCTTTGTCGGCAAGGTGATGTCTTTGCTTTTTAAGATGCTGTCTAGGTTTGTCATTGCTTTTCTCCCAAGAAGCAGGCGTCTTCTAATTTCGTGACTGCTGTCACCATCAGCAGTGATCATGGAACCCAAGAAAGTGAAATCTCTCACTGCCTCCATTTCTTCCCCTTCTATTTGCCAGGAGGTGATGGGACCAGTGGCCATGATCTTAGTTTTTTTGATGTTGAGCTTCAGACCATATTTTGCGCTATCCTCTTTCACCCTCATTAAAAGGTTCTTCAATTCCTCCTCACTTTCTGCCATCAAGGTTGTATCATCAGCATATCTGAGGTTGTTGATATTTTTTCCGGCAATCTTAATTCCGGTTTGGTATTCATCCAGCCCAGCCTTTCGCATGATGAATTCTGCATATAAGTTAAATAAGCAGGGAGACAATATACAGCCTTGTCGTACTCCTTTCCCAATTTTGAACCAATCAGTTATTCCATATCCAGTTCTAACTGTAGCTTCTTGTCCCACATACAGATTTCTCAGGAGACGGATGAGGTGATCAGGCACTCCCATTTCTTTAAGAACTTTCCATAGTTTGCTGTGGTTGACACAGTCAAATGCTTTTGCGTAGTCAATGAAGCAGAAGTAGATGTTTTTCTGGAACTCTCTAGCTTTCTCCATAATCCAGCGCATGTTTGCAATTTGGTCTCTGGTTCCTCTGCCCCTTCGAAATCCAGCTTGCACTTCTGGGAGTTCTCGGTCCACGTACTGCTTAAGCCTGCCTTGTAGAATTTTAAGCATAACCTTGCTAGCGTGTGAAATGAGTGCAATTGTGCGGTAGTTAGAGCATTCTTTGGCACTGCCCTTCTTTGGGATTGGGATGTAAACTGATCTTCTCCAATCCTCTGGCCACTGCTGAGTTTTCCAAACTTGTTGGCATATTGAGTGTAGCACCTTAACAGCATCATCTTTTAGGATTTTAAATAGTTCAGCTGGAATATCATCACTTCCACTGGCCTTGTTGTTAGCAAGGCTTTCTAAGGCCCATTTGACTTCACTCTCCAGGATGTCTGGCTCAAGGTCAGCAACCACACTACCTGGGGTGTATGAGACCTCTATATCTTTCTGGTATAGTTCCTCTGTGTATTCTTGCCACCTCTTCTTGATGTCTTCTGCTTCTGTTAGGTCCTTTCCACTTTTGTCCTTAATTGTGGTAATCTTTGTACGAAATGTTCCTTTCATATCTCCAATTTTCTTGAACAGATCTCTGGTTTTTCCCATTCTGTTATTTTCCTCTATTTCTTTGCATTGCTCGTTTAGAAAGGCCCTCTTGTCTCTCCTTGCTATTCTTTGGAAATCTGCATTCAATTTCCTGTATCTTTCACTATCTCCCTCGCATTTTGCTTGCCTTCTCTCCCCCGCTATTTTTAAGGCCTCATTGGACAGCCACTTTGCTTTCTTGCATTTCTTTTTCATTGGGATGGTTTTCATTGCTGCCTCCTGTATAATGTTACGAGCCTCCATCCACAGTTCTTCAGGCACTCTATCCACCAAATCTAAGTCCTTAAACCTGTTTTTCACTTCAACTGTGTATTCATAAGGAATTTGATTTAGATTGAATCTTACTGGCCCAGTGGTTTTTCCTACTTTCTTCAGTTTAAGCTGGAATTTTGCTATAAGAAGCTGATGATCTGAGCCACAGTCAGCTCCAGGTCTTGTTTTTGCCGAGTGTATAGAGCTTCTCCATCTTTGGCTGCAGAGAATATAATCAATCTGATTTCGATGTTGCCCATCTGGTGATGTCCATGTGTAGAGTCGTCTCTTGTGTTGTTGGAAAAGAGTGTTTGTGATGACCAGCTTGTTCTCCTGACAGAACTCTATTAGCCTTTGCCCTGCTTCATTTTGAACTCCAAGGCCAAACTTGCCAGTTGTTCCTTTTATCTCTTGACTCCCTACTTTAGCATTCCAATCCCCTATAATGAGAAGAACATCCTTCTTTGGTGTCATTTCTATAAGGTGTTGTAAGTCTTCATAGAATTGGTCAATTTCAGTTTCTTCAGCACTGGAAGTTGGTGCATAAACTTGGATTACTGTGATGTTAAAAGGACTGCCTTGGATTCGTATCGAGATCAATCTATCATTTTTGAAATTGCATCCCAGTACAGCTTTCGCCACTCTTTTGTTGACTATGAGGGCCACTCCGTTTCTTTTACGGGATTCCTGCCCGCAGTAGTAGATATGATAGTCATCTGAACTGAATTCGCCCATTCCCGTCCATTTTAGTTCACTGATGCCTAGGATGTCAATGTTTATTCTTGCCATCTCATTTTTGACCACATCCAGCTTACCAAGGTTCATGGTTCTTACATTCCAGGTTCCTATGCAATACTTTTCTTTACAGCATTGGACTTTCCTTTCGCTTCCAGGCATATCCACAACTGAGCGTCCTTTCGGCTTTGGCCCAGCCGCTTCATCAGCTCTGAATCTACTTGTACTTGTCCTCCGCTCTTCCCCAGTAGCATGTTGGACGCCTTCCGACCTGAGGGGCTCATCTTCCAGCGTCATATCTTTTATATGCCTGTTGTCTTTGTCCATGGAGTTTTCTTGGCAGGGATACTGGAGTGGGTTGCCAGTTCCTCCTCCAGGTGGATCACGTTTGGTCCAAACTCTCCACTATGACCTGTCCATCTTGGGTGGCCCTGCACGGCATAGCTCATAGCTTCCCTGAGTAATTCAAGCCCCTTCGCCACGACAAGGCAGTGATCCATGAAGGAGACATTTTAAATACCGTGTATGAAATACAAAATTCATCAGAATACAGCAACAGAACACAGCATAATTACAATATATGTACATATCTTTAAAAATCACATGCACATTACTAAAAAAAGAGCATCTTCACATGTAATGACACAGCTCAGGAATTCAATCACCGTGCTGTCATTGCCACTCACTCAACAATCAAAATCTCCTTGCTCCTGTCACATGGCTCCATTCACTCAATTCTCACTTCGGCAAAACACTCAAACATTCAGCAGCCAATAATCATGGAGAATCCCAACAGGTGAGAACCCAAAATGTCAATCATTTCTTCCCTGTCTCTCACCTGGGGTGATACAGGCACCCGCGTCCCGTCTCTCACCAAGGGAGGTTAAGCCCTTCGCCTTCCGCAATCACAACAAAGAAGCTTGGCACTCAAAAGCTCACAGGGAGCATTGCAACAGATCAAAACTTTGCTGCCCAGAATGTGGTATTCAGCAGCATAGTGCTTTTGAACATGCAGGCTCTGTGGAGTCAGCCACTCTCAGAGCATGGCTGCAATGTGGAATCCTGAATCTTCCAATCTTCTGCATCATTGGGTGTCCACAAGTTCTACAGTTAAGAGAGAGGGAGGAATCCTTTCTCTATCCATTTTCTTCATAACTGTATGAACTTGTTACAGGTGGGTAGCTTTGTTGGTCTGCCGTTTGTTGTTGTTCAGTCGTTCAGTCATGTCCGACTCTTCGTGACCCCATGGACCAGAGCATGCCAGGCACGCCTATCCTTCACTGCCCCCCGCAGTTTGGCCAAACTCATGTTAGTAGCTTCGAGAACACCGTCCAACCATCTCATCCTCTGTCGTCCCCTTCTCCTTGTGCCCTCCATCTTTCCCAACATCAGAGTCTTTTCTAGGGAGTCTTCTCTTCTCATGAGGTGGCCAAAGTACTGGAGCCTCAACTTCAGGATCTTCCCTTCCAGTGAGCACTCAGGGCTGATTTCTTTAAGGATGGATAAGTTTGATGTTTCTGCAGTCCATGGGACTCTCAAGAGTGCACCATAATTCAAAAGTATCAATTCTTCGGCGATCAGCCTTCTTTATGGTCCAGCTCTCACTTCCATACATTACTACTGGGAAAACCAGAGCTTGAACTATACGGACCTTTGTCGGCAAGGTGATGTCTCTGCTTTTTAAGATGCTGTCTAGGTTTGTCATTGCTTTCCTCCCAAGAAGCAGGCGTCTTAATTTCATGACTGCTGTCACCATCTGCAGTGATCATGGAGCCCATGGTCTGCCGTAGTAAAAAATAAAAATAAAAAAAATTCCTTTCACCTTAGAGACCAACTAAGTTTGTTATTGGTACGAGCTTCTTCAGATAGAAGTGTGCATACACACAAAAGCTCATACCAATAACAAACTTGCCTACCTGTAACTGAAACTCAGTTGGTCTCTAAAGTGCTACTGGAAGGAATTTTTTAAATTTTGTATGAACTTGCATTATGTCACCTCTTCCTCGCCTTTTCTCTAAGCAAAAAAGGCCCAAACGCTGCAACCTTTCCTCACTGGGGAGTCACTTCACACGCACGCACACACACAAACACACACACACACCCCGATCATTTTGGTGGTCCTTTCCTGAACCTCTTCCAGCTCTACGGTACCCTTTTTGAAGCGAGGCGGCCAGAATCCTAAACCAGGACTCTAAATGTAGTCACACTGCAGATTGGTAAGATGGCATTGTGATATTGGCAGTTTTATTTCCAATTCCTTTGCTAATGCTCCCCTGCGTGGAATTTGGCTTTTTCACAGCCGCTGCACACTGGGTCATCTTTTCAGGATCCCCAGCCCCACCTGCAGATGTCATTGGGGAATGAACATGAATGAACATTGGGGAATAAACATGCAAAGAAGATGTTCTCCTCACTGAGCTATGGCCTTTGCCCCAGCACATCTGTGTTGCTTATTCTGTGCATTCAGATTCCCTCCGCGGACATGCAGGGATGTAGCAAGGTAAATTGGTACCCGGGGGCAAAAAAAAATTGTCACCCCCTCCCCCAGGCATAGGAAGGTCAGGTGGTACCCGGTGCGGAAAATTTCTTGTTAACCCCCCCATTGATCCCCCCCCGCAAAAATGGTTTTATGTTATTACATATTATCTTACAAAGGAATAATAACAAGTAATAATAATAATAAAACTTTTATTTATATCCCACCCTCCCCAGCCAAAGTCGGGCTCAGAGTGGCTAACATCAGGTACATAACATTGGTATAAAATCAAACAATAATTAAATTACCTCCTAAAAACATCTGAAAGTCTAATTAGATGGCTTTCAACAGGGTTAGGGTTGGGAACAGTAAGTGTTCCCTGAACTGAAATTTCAGCCTTCACGACATAGGAAAACAGCCAAGTGAACAGCTATTTTGGTGGAGGAGGGTCAAGATATTAACCGATATGCATGAAATTTCATATATAGCTATATAATCCCTAGTATGGTAAGATAAGACCTTCGGAGCAGGCATTTTTTTAAAAAAATTGTTCCTTGATAATTTGTCACCCCTCCATTATGGAACCCGGGGCAGCCTGCCCCCCACCCCCCCTTGCTACACCCCTGCACACATGACCTCTGTGATTTTTAAACAGAGTTTGGATGGCCATCTGCCATGGATGCTTGAGCTGAGATCTCTGCATTGTAGGGGGTTGGGCTAGATCAGTGTTTTTCAACCACTGTTCCGCGGCACACTAGTGTGCCGCGAGATGTTGCCTGGTGTTCCGTGGGAAAAATTGAAAAATTCGAAAGATTAAAAAAAAAGTCAATGTTACTTTATATATAGTCAATATAGGCACAGAGTTAAATTTTTAAACATTTTCTAATGGTGGTGTGCCTCATGATTTTTTTTCATGAAACAAGTGTGCCTTTGCCCAAAAAAGGTTGAAAAACACTGGGCTAGATGACCCACGGGGTCCCTTCCTCCTCTAAGATTCTAAAATTCCAAGCAAACAACTTTGACTCTGAATTCTTCCGCTCTCTCCCCCTTCCTTTCTTGGAGCAGGGCTCAACTGCCCAGCAGATCAATGACTTTGCATGGAACCCCATCGCACTTGTTGGAAGGGCAAGAGAGAAAGTCTGGCTTCTAGTTGCTCCAGGTGTCCAGGAAAGACCAAAGGACCCACTGCAGGTGACTGGCTGTTTGCAACAGACCACAGCAGCAATGCCATGCTGAACCCTCGCCAATCGCTTCGACAGCTGCTCGGCACGAATTATTTATCTCCTCTGCACCGCTACGAGTCCCGCAGGTGAAAATCGGATGATCAGAAGAGCAGGGTGAATATTGATGCAAGGTGAAAATCAAAACCTGCTTCTGCCAGGTGTTGCAAAGGCCAGCAAAAGAGAGGCAAGCAGGGCCCGGGGCATGATGCACATGACCTTGTGTGGGGAGGAAACAAACAATCATACGTACATCAGCTAAAGGAATTTGCAGAAATAGAAGTGAGATCAGAATTCTGGAAAAAGCCGGGATCCTAAAATTCTAGGTGACCAGATCTAAGTTTTACCCCATTCCCGTCCAGTCTTCTGCAAATTTATCCGGGGGGGGGGGGATAGGAAATCCAATAGGAAATTTCAAAGTTTAAAATATGCCTGCCAGAGCCCTCTCTCTCATGAAGTCCCTCGTGATGCTGCCATGGGTCCGCTGCCAGGTAAAAGGCGTCTTGCCAGGTAAAAGGCCAGCGGTGGGTTTATAGCCTGGGATGGGGATGGTCTCTGAGCATGCACAGAGTGCCTCCCCGCCCCTACTGCCTTTGCACTGCCCGAGGATGGGCTGCCTTTGAGCATGCAGAAAGAATACTCCTCACACAAACATCCTCTCTCAGGGGAAATGGATTTTGCAAGGCTGGAGCTGCGGGAGTTGGCTTGAAGACCAGGTTGGTGGTGTTCTCTGGGCATGCACAGAGTGCCCTCCTTACCGCATCCTAGGCAGCATGTTGCAAAACAAGCAACATCTCTCTTGCCTTTTTAAAAGAAGAAGATGACTCCTTTTTGACTCCCTAAGTTCAAGCCCCAATGAAAAGATAAACGAACAAGTAATAGATACAGGACATGTAACTTCTGTACTGTTTGACCCGCTCCTAGAAGTTTATTTTATTTTATTTTATGTATGTATTTATTTATTTACATTTATATCCCACTTTTTCCTCCAAGGAATCCCAGGTGGCGTATATGGTTCTCTGCTCTCTTCATTTAGTCCCCACAACAACCCTGTGAAGTAGGCAGTGATTGCCCCCCCCCCGGCAGTGAGCGTAACAGCTGAGTGGGGATTTGAACCCTGGTCCCCCACGTCTTAAGTCTGAAACTCCACACCGCGCTGGAATCATAGAGAGATCAATGGCTGCAACTGGTAAAGGAAAATTTGACTTTTCTTATGCTTTTGCAAAGAGTCTTTAAGCACAACCAAGTGTGCCAGTGTTATCCATTCACATCGTGCAGACGTCCCACCTGTCCTAAGGCTCGGGGTGAGCAAAGACGTTTAATACCAAGAGAGTCGTTAAGATGCTCAGAAATGTCAGGATCTGCCTGGACGCACCAGTCTGCATGTCCACTGGTGACCATCTTGGTTCACGTGGCAATGGGCTTCTCCTGCACAACCATCGTAACTCAGGAAGATGCCCCGGGGGGAAGCCTCGAGAGAAATATCTTCCTGTCCGCAGCAGCTGCTGGCTCCGCAAAGGACCAACTTTGATCTGGGTAAGTCAGCACTTTTGGGCCCTGAAAGTCCTGCTAAATCAAAGGCAAGGCAAGGAGAGAGAGGGAGCCAGGCAGGGAAATGGCACAATAAACTTCTCGCTGTGAGCAATACTAAAACCACAGCTTGGCAGGGGCTGGCGGAGGCCAGGCTGATTCCTTTCTCCTTTATTAAAACACTCCGGATACAGGTTAACCATCCTTGTTCTGGATTTATTGTTCTCTTTTGGCCCCGCGAGTTCTGAGACGTGCCGAACAGGTTACTGGCATCCTCTGCTCTCGAATCCTTAAAAAAAAAAAAAAAAACTAGTAGCAATAATGGGTGTTATTGTCATTGCGGCGATTCTTTTTTATCTGTGCTCTAACCAGCAACTTCCTCCCCTTCTGGGTGTAATGTGGTGCTTTAGTGCCAGGCATTGTTATGATCCCAGAGCCACCTCCTGTAGCTATTTTGGCTTCCCAAAATATCTATGGACAGCTCGCTCTCCCTGTAAAGCGGCTCAGAGTGGGATCATTGCCCATCAATAGAGCATAAGAACGTAGGTTTCTGTTGTTGGCACCTGTCCGTCAGGATGAGTGTGCTTTCAGGGGTTAAGTCAAACTGTCAGAAGGTTGCAGCTCCTGCCGTGGCTCTGGGATCAATGTGGGAGAGACATGTTTTGTTGCATCTAGGGCAGATGAAGGTGCCCGGTTGTGCTGCTGCCGATACACCGGGGCGTTTCTTCTCTATGCACTGCTCCCAGTGGTCATTTCTCCTCTGGTCACTGCTATGAATGCACGACCCGTCTCCAGGCACTGCGGCCCTCTGCAAACGATTACCCCACAGCAGGGTTGATGTTGCCAGCCTTCATGCCATGTTTCCAGACATCTTTTTCCTTTTTTTTTAAAGCATCTTTTTTGAAAGTTCAAAAAGGGCATCATTTTATGTGCCCTAAACATGGTGAGACATAAATAAAAAAGAGAGAAAGAGAACCCACGTAGAAGGGGAAATATAGGGGAGGAACCCCCAAACTGTTTCCGTGTCGAGGTCCCCAAACCACCCCTCAAATAAATTCACACCACAGACATAATTTTTGGGTTTTGGCATAATTTTGGCCACAACTTTATTGACTTACAAGAGACGTGAGTGGTTTCTTGGGCATTGGTTCAGACTATCTGTCCCTGTCTGGAGGAAACTCTTGAGAGTCCCATGGACTGCAAGAAGATCAAACCTATCCATTCTTAAAGAAATCAGCCCTGAGTGCTCACTGGAAGGGCAGATCCTGAAGTTGAGGCTCCAGTACTTTGGCCACCTCATGAGAAGGGAAGACTCCCTGGAAAAGACCCTGATGTTGGGAAAGATGGAGGGCACAAGGAGAAGGGGGTGACAGAGGACGAGATGGTTGGACAGTGTTCTCGAAGCTGCTAACATGAGTTTGGCCAAACTGCGAGAGGCAGTGAAGGATAGGCGTGCCTGGTATGCTCTGGTCCATGGGGTCACGAAGAGTCGGACACGACTGAACGACTGAACAACAACATCTGTCCCTAAGGACAGAACTGACATTTGTCAGTAAGGGGAAAACCTTCCAGGTAGTGAAAGTGAGTGGGAATCACCTCTCCCCTCTTCCCACAGGCTCCCCTCTTCCCACAGGCTCCCAGGGGCTCTTGCGTGGCCCTGGCCCCCGACCGGGGGTTACGGACAAAAGCATATCAAGCCCCTGGGTTCCTTTAGAGGAAATCCCCACACCATGATGAACTTGGAGGGGCAAACCAAGTCAACAGTCCCCTTCACCAACCCAGCAAGATAAGAACCAATGCCTAACCGCCAACCTTACAAGTTGTGACTATTTGCTACGCAGTAGGCGAAAACCAGATGGCACCAGCCAATCAGCCAAATGGACAAAATTCCTACCAGGCCCCTGCCTCAAAAGCAGACGACCCCATGACAGGCATAGCAAGGTCAACACAGAGACCTAAAATTAGAGAGGGAAGGGCGGGTGATCCGAAGCTCGCAGTCAAAGCGGCGGAACACTCTGCGAGCTAACCTTTTATAACAAGCTGGGCTGTCCATCACGAAATGGCAACATATAAATCCCCCCCAACAACACCCCGGGTCCAATCATAACAGTGGCCATCCAAACTAAGTACAGGTGGGTAGCCGTGTTGGTCTGCCATAGTCGAAACAAAATAGAAAATTCTTTCCAGTAGCACCTTAGAGACCAACTGTGTTTGTTCTTGGTATGAGCTTTCGTGTGCATGCACACTTCTTTACATACACTGAAACGGAAGTCACCAGATCCTTACATATAGTGAGGGAGTGGGAAGGGGTATTACTCAGAAGGGATGGGTGATCAGCTGATAGGTGTGGAAAACCTGTTGACGACTCTTAATGGCTGCAAGAAGATCAAACCTATCCATTCTCAAGGAAATCGGGCCTGAGTGCTCACTAGAAGGACAGATCCTGAAGTTGAGGCTCCAGTACTTTGGCCACCTCATGAGAAGAGAAGACTCCCTGGAAAAGACTCTGATGTTGGGAAAGATGGAGGGCACAAGGAGAAGGGGACGACAAAGGATGAGATGGTTGGACAGTATTCTCGAAGCTACTAACATGAGTTTGGCCAAACTGCGGGAGGCAGTGAAGGATAGGCGTGCCTGGCGTGCTCTGGTCCATGGGGTCACGAAGAGTCGGACGCGACTGAACAACTGAACAACAACAATGGCTGCAATTAGTCTTGCAGGGAACGGCAAGGGGTGAGATGGCTAAAGATAGCTTTGTTATGTATAATGAGATAAGAATCCAACCATGGAGAAACCTGTTCTGAACAAAGACGTTGGATTCAACAGGTTTTCCACACCTATCAGCTGATCACCCATTCCCACCACCCTTCTGAGTAATACCCCTCTCTACTCCCTCACTATATTTAAGGATCTGGTGACTTCTGTTTCAGTGTATCTGAAGAAGTGTGCATGCACATGAAAGCTCATACCAAGAACAAACTCAGTTGGTCTCTAAGGTGCTACTGGAAAGAATTTTCTATTTTGTTTCATCCAAACTAACCCACCCAGCAACTAGGGAGTAGTTTGCTGGCCCCTACCACAACACGTGCTCTCCATGAAGGAGAACCCGCTATACTTCACCAGACCTTAACCCCCATTCTGAGGTCCCTTTTGAATGCACACTGAGCCCAGTCTCTCCCCCGTCCTTCTTTGCTTCACCATGAAAATCTTTAGGGGTCCATTTCAGGTGCCTCCTGTTATCATGCACAGATTACAACCAAGTTAAACCCCAGCCTAGGCCCAAATCCCGCCAAATGTTCTGGCGAGATGGGAGGGGGCGCATTCCAACGTTCGCAAATCACCGTTGCGCCAACACACCCACCCACCCCACTGGTGCCTCACTCGCCCTTCAGATTTCCCTCCTTCACAACCAATTGCAAACAAACCTATAATGAGGCCAGATTTGGCCTGTGCTCAAAGAGTATTTTGTTTTAACGTGATAGCAGGCTAACACAATAAAGAACGCCAGGACAGCTGATCACCACCAAATGTGGGCTCCGGTTTTGTCTTAAAAGCCACCGAAATCAGTGAGATGAGATGAAATCCCCAAATGCCTAACATGTGCGAGCTATAAAGGTTCCGAACCCACGAAAGATGACAATAATGCGGTTTGGCAGGCAGCTCCATTAAGGAGTCAAAGTTTCCAGTCTCGTCCACCTTCTCTGCGGCTGTGGTATAATTCAGGTCTGGGTGTAAGGAGACACAGACACAGAGTCGCACCAGGGGCCCATCGAGTCCAATAATATCTGAAAGTGGAATTCCAAAATCTGTGCCAGACATCTCCTGCGCCCCTGAGAGGTGGGATCCTTTATTTATTTATTTATTTAATCATATTTATTGATTTTTAAATATTTTTAATCATATTTTTATGATTGAATATTTTTGTTTTTAATCATATTTATTGATATGGTGCTGGAGGAGACTCTTGAGAGTCCCATGGACTGCAAGAAGATCAAACCTATCCATTCTCAAAGAAATCAGCCCTGAGTGCTCACTAGAAGGACAGATCCTGAAGTTGAGGCTCCAGTACTTTGGCCACCTCATGAGAAGAGAAGACTCCCTAGAAAAGACCCTGATGTTGGGAAAGATGGAGGGCACAAGGAGAAGGGGATGACAGAGGATGAGATGGTTGGACAGTGTTCTCGAGGCTACTAACATGAGTTTGGCCAAAGTGCGAGAGGCAGTGAAGGATAGGCGTGCCTGGCGTGCTCTGGTCCATGGGGTCACGAAGAGTCGGACACGACTGAACGACTGAACAACAACAAAATTGATTTTCCAATACAAATCTCCAATTACCAATCAAATTACAATCCAAATTAATTGTACAATTCCCAATTAAAACAATTCCAATTATGCCAAATTTTTACAATTTTTTTGGACTCCCCATGTCTCGGACTCCGGAGCGATCTTCACCTCTCTTTCAGTTGCATTCATAGTCCTAATACTTTCACAGCCTCTGATATATGCCAGCAAGCAGGCGAGATTATAATGAATAATGTCTCTGTATGGATAAGGTCACTCTTCTTCCAAATGCCGCATTCCGGCCGAGAGGTGGGATCTTTTAAGTGGCGTTTGTTGCCAGCAGCTGAATCTGCAAATCATGGAGAACATGGTAGCCCAGTGGTACGGCATCTGCTTTGCTTGCAAAAGGTCCCAGCCTCAATCTCTTGAAGAGTCTCCAGGTAGGAAATCACACCTCTCTGAAACTCTGGACAGCCCACTGACAGCCAGGGCAGACCAAATAATTTCCCCAGCCAGGTGCCTGCCTCCTGTGGCAGCGAGTTCCATAGGGGTTCTTGGGGGGGGGGGCTATGAATCAGTTTTTATTTCTTTAATAAACGAAATAAACCAAACACAAAGGGCATAAAGAAATACTATTAGAGCAGGTTTGGAAGCAGGGTAAGGTTGGACCTTATCATTGAATTTGTTGTTCCACAACATTACAAAAAACCACCTTTTCTCTGTAGCTTTATCATACTCACTGTGGACCAAGTTTTCTCAATCCATTTAGATATAGTAGGAGATTCAGTTTTTTCCAGTACTTTTTTCTGGGGGGACGCAGGGAAACACCCTAAACATTTTGTGGATCTTTGTACTTTTGTCCATTTCTGTATTTATTTTTCCCCATTTGAACTATAAAATGATGAGAGTACCCTTAAACTTTTTTTTTAGAAAAAAGCACTGTTTTTTTATTCCGATTTTTAGCTATTAAAAAAGCATCTAAATAACATGGCATCCACGAAAAAGAAGGAGAAAAGAGCGAAAGGTACAGTTGAAGTCACCAGCTGACCGTGTGTACATTCTGATTTTAATTTTTAAAATGTGCATGTCACAATACAGTATATATTTATACACTGTATATGAGGCCCCTAGAACCACAAGAAATGCAAAAAAAATCACTGTTAATAATAATTATTTAATGTTTAATAGATTATTGTATTTTAACATTCTGTTGGAAGCCAGCCACTCTGTTAAAATACAATAATCTATTAAACATTAAAAGCTTCCCTAAACAGGGCTGCCTTCAGATGTCTTCTAAAAGTCTGGTAGTTGTTTTTTTCTTTGACATCTGGTGGGAGGGCATTCCACAGGGCGGGTGCCACTACCGAGAAGGCCCTCTGCCTGGTTCCCTGTAACTTGCCTTCTTGCAGGAAGGGAACCGCCGGAAGACCCTCGGAGCTGGACCTCAGTGTCCGGGCTGAATGATGGGGGTGGAGACGCTCCTTCAGGTATACTGGGCCGTTTAGGGCTTTCAAGGTCAGTGCCAACACTTTGAATTGTGCTCGGAAACGTACTGGGAGCCAATGTAGGTCTTTCAAGACCAGTTAATAACTCATTTCCGAATTGCCCCCCTTTAAAATCAAATTGCCCCCCTGTAGGGCATGTGCCCCACGTTGGGAACCACAGCTCTAAACTGAGACGTCCCAAATGCGGCGACCTTTCCTCATCAGGGAGTTGCTTCTCCCCTTGATAATTCTGGGCGCCGTAGCCTGAATATTTCCCAACTCTTTGTGGTGAGGAGGCCAGAACTGCCCCCTTCGCCCTCTCCTGGCAGATGGGACACGCATGGTTCCTCTCTGCTCTTCCAGCACTGGAGCCCCTTGCTGTAACTACTGCATCGCACTGCCTTCCTCCTCCCGCCCATTGCAATCTACATTTTTATAAGCCGCACAGCATGGATTCCAGGCTACTGCAATCTGCAGCAAGCCACTAAAATCTGCCCATAAACCATCTCCAAACTTCCTTGTTATAACTAACCCTACATTAAGAAGGAGGCTGGGCTTTTTACAGCCGCTCTTTGATTCCGAAATCTACAATGAAATGGATACAAGATACGGCAATGAATCTCGGCTGGGAGACATTTAAACAGAACCGGCATAAACTTTAAAGCCTCTCGCTTTTTTATTTCCCCCTCCCTCCTCTGCACTCTCTTTCTCTCTTTAAAAAGTTATTGCTCCTCATCCCCCCCTCCTTTCCTTTAAAAAGGGACGACTACCCCCTGCCTGACAATGTCTGTTCTATAAATCCAGGGGAACAAAGCGACGTTCCGATCGGCAAGGCGACGGGCAGAGAACAAAGGCGGATTCTGACAGGAGCGCTTGGGCTTTCATCCCCCCAGGAAAAATTATTAGTAGAGCGCGGAGAATGACATCACTGCTTTCCAGATGTGAATTTCATATTTGGATCGCATAATCGGCAGGAGTTGGGAGGGAAGCGACAGGAGACGAGCGCCAAGGTCAGGCCGAGGGAAGGTACCCCCCCTTGCCCTCCAATGCGACGTCCTCTGCTGCGGGGGTGCAGTCCTGGATCCAACAGGTGGGCTGGATCCTGTCTTCCTTCACCCCGCACGGGGCAAGTCTGGCAGGTGATTAGAGCTGTGTACCTGTCAGTCGACTGACATCACGATGACATCAGCTGACCTGTTTTTCCAGAGCTTTGCAAGCCCCGGGAAGCAGCTGCTCACCGGGCTTTCAAAGCTTCTGCAACTCAGGGCTTTTCACGGGGTTTTGCAGGTGCTGTCAGTCAACTGGTTGGCATTGCTTGCAGTGCGCACACGCACACACACATGCCCAGTTTGGCTCATACACACATACCATAAAAAAAACAAGGGCACGTTATAGGATTTTCTCCAAAAATCTTCTCTGAAAATTGCCTGTAGGTCAGCAGTCACAAACCCCAGGAGCCCTTGCAAGATACAAGCTTTTCCACCCCACTCCACCCATCTGTCGTAAAGCCCACTCTTCCTTTGCTAGTGGGCAAGAAAGCTGAAAGAAGAAGAAGAAGAAGAAGAAGAATTTATTTATTTATTTATGCCCTGTCCCTCTGGCTGGGCTTCCCCAGCCACTCTGGGCAGCTTCCAACAAAATATTAAAATACAATAATCCATCAGACAATAAAAGCTTCCCTAAACAGGGCTGCCTTCAGATGTCTGGTAGTTGTTGTTCTCTTTGACATCTGGTGGGAGGGCGTTCCACAGGGCGGGTGCCACTACCGAGAAGGCCCTCTGCCTGGTTCCCTGTAACTTGGCTTCTCGCAGTGAGGGAACCGCCAGAAGGCCCTCGGCGCTGGACCTCAGTGTCCGGGCTGAACGATGGGGGTGGAGACGCTCCTTCAGGTATACTGGGCCGCCTCGCAAGTCCTGAAAGCTGTGGAACAAGATGACAGCCTTCTCCGCAAATTAGAACTGCTTAGTTGTTTTTACCAGCGAAAGAGATAATTTTGCTCTAACGGGGTTTTTAAACTCTTCCATTTACTTAGCGGCGCAGAGAAAAGAGATGAAAATGAGAGCGAATGCTGGGGCCTGCCCCCTCTTCTCCCTAAATGTCTTTCCATCTCCTTCGCCTCCTGGTGTGTTAATAGCTTTCTGCTTTCATGGTGCAGAGAGCCCGCGTTTGCTGACCCAGCAACCCAATCTCCTGCTGAAACACCGCAGCCCTCGCCGAGGAGGGTTATTAGCACACCGTGGCAAAAGCAAACAGGCTGATGGGATTTTAATGGGCTCCTAATGGGTCAGCACCACGACTGGCAGCCGCCATGAGGAATAGCTGCACCAGACCCAAGTCTGCCTCTACACCTCCTCTGCTGCCACCTTCCGTCTGCAACCTGTTTGGTGCTGCGGTGGAAGGAAGGATCGACGCCGCATAGTGGCCCTTGTTTTCATGGGCCCCTTTCCTTGACCTGAAACACCAGGGAATTGTTCCTCCGCTGTGTGAGAGCATCAGAAGAGCCCTGCAGGATCAGGCCAGTGGCCCATCTAGCCCAGCATCCTTTTTTCACAATGGCCAACCCGATGCCTCTAGGAAACCCACAAGCGGGACTCAAGCCCAAGAGCTCGCTCACCTCCGGCGGTTGACAGCAACTGGTATTCAGAAGCGTTGCTTCCTCCAGCTGTGGAGGCAGAGCACAGCCATCAAGGCCTTGGGTAGCCCTCATCTCCATGAATGGGTCCATTAAATCCATCTAGGTTGGTGGCTATCATTGCTTCCTGCAGCAGCGAGTTCCACAGTTTAACCATTTGTTGTTGTTCAGTCATTCAGTCGTGTCCGACTCTTCGTGACCCCATGGACCAGAGCACGCCAGGCACGCCTATCCTTCGCTGCCTCCCGCAGTTTGGCCAAACTCATGTTAGTAGCTTCGAGAACACTGTCCAACCATCTCATCCTCTGTCGTCCCCTTCTCCTTGTGCCCTCCATCTTTCCCAACATCAGGGTCTTTTCCAGGGAGTCTTCTCTTCTCATGAGGTGGCCAAAGTACTGGAGCCTCAACTTCAGGATCTGTCCTTCTAGTGAGCACGCAGGGCTGATTTCCTTCAGAATGGATGGGTTTGATCTTCTTGCAGTCCATGGGACTCTCAAGAGTCTCCTCCAGCACCATAATTCAAAAGCATCAATTCTTCGGCGAAGGTCCTTCTTGAAGGTCCAGCTCTCACACTGCATGAAAAAGGACTTTCTTTTATCTGACCCAAATCTTCCAACTTTCAGCATCATTGGGTGTTCGCAAGCTCTAGTGTAATGAGAGAGGGATAAATTCAGACCCTCCAAGTGTCCCTATTTTCCAGGGACAGACCTGGATTTACAGGCGCCATCCCGGTTTCTGACTTGATCCTGGAATGTCCCGCTTTTCCTTAGGATGTCCTTTTCATCAGAGAAATGTTGGAGGGGACGGAAATCTACCCTCTTTCTTCCCACTGTGCATAATTTTGCACACTTCAATCTTGCTCGCCTTTCCCTAAACTAAAAGGTTCTGAATGCTGCAACTTTTCCACATGGGGGGGGGCTCACTCCACATTTGCATGCCCAGATGCCCCCACCCCCCACCCCAGCCCTATGGACCACCCAAATTCCATGAATAATGAGACACGACAACTAATGTTTAGGTCAAAATCAAGCCACAACTTTATTGAGTGCAGATGTAAGAGGTTTGGCAGAGGCATTGGTTGGAACCAACCACTTCTGGCCTGCCTGCCGGAAGGTCTTAGATTTGGGGTCAGCCGGAAGTAAAGGAGTCCTTGATCCACATCAAGGAGTAACTGGATTGCTGGATTGCGCCTGGGGGGGTGCTGTGGCCCTAGCCCTGTCCAGGCAGAATCCTCTCCCACTTCTGAGCCCACCCCCTGGGAGAAACCTGTCCCCTCGTCCCACTTGCGATTGGCCAATTGAGCGATTGGACAGGACCCGCTTCCCAGACAGCAAGCTCAGTCCAGGGACCTCCTTTGCTCCCCTGAAAGCTGTCCAAGGGGCCTTGTCCGTCGGATCGTGGAGGGCAGATGGAAAGGTGACCCCCCCAAAAAAAAAACAGTGCCCACCAAGAAGGGTTGAGCGGACTTCTCTGTGCATAGGAGCAAGAGCAGTTAGGAAAAGGGCGACCTCAAAGCTGCTCTTACTCGCTTGGCAGGGAGGGAATTAAACTTCTGTTACAAACCGTTGGCAGAGTAGGATTGAAGAGCCTGTGTGAAATGCAATCCTATCGTTGCATCTACAAGTCTCATTTATATGAAAGGCTGACCAGCTGGAAATGGGCCTTGTCTGTCCTGTTTCTGCCATCCCCTGGGACAGAGCTCTCAACCTTCCTTTTTTTTTTTTGCATTGGGAAACTGTGGGGATAGCCAGCAGATGGGAAGACCAGTAATCCCGGAGTTCCTGCTCCCACTGCGTCGTGAAAGGGTCCGCTGGCTATGATCTGAAGGTAGTTGTCGTGAGTTCTGAAGGTTGCTGAAGGTTTCCAAAGGTTTTCTGCAGGTATCTGAAGGCTCCGGAGATTCCAGAGGTCTCCGGAGTGAAAGATAGGCTAAACTAGGTAGCGGCCAAAACTTAGAAGGCCAAATAAAAGCTTTTCAAATAAAATGAAATAAATACTAAGAGACTGAAGTCAATGGTGAAGAAGCTCTCAACTGCTCTGTGTGGCTGGTTTTACTTTCAGTTTCTCTCTGGTTTGTCTCGCACTGATGTTCTCTGGCTTGTCTCGCGCGTTCTCCACACACGCTACAGAGAGCGGAGGCTATTTATTAAGGAATCAAACGTCGTCATAACATTTACATGAACCAATCACAACCTTGTCTCTATGCTAGTTTCAAGGCGGGAAACTATCAATTGACCGTTACATTGGCTAAATTGCCGCGCTGTTCCCAAACGCGGAGGGATCCATGCAGCAAGCTCCCTGCTGGATCCTTTGCCCTTCCTTCCTAACGCGGAAGGATATCCTAAAGTAAGCACAAACAAACAGGTGCAGTAGCACCTAAAAAACATATTCCCACAGGAAACAGCCATAGCTGTCAATTTTCCCTTTTTTTTGCAATGGGAAATGGCGCTGGAATAAGGGAATTTCCCGCGAAAAAAGGGGAACGTTGACAGCCTGTGAAAGCAATATGAGCTCTTGAGCCTGATTTAGAAACAGCTCCAATTTTTTTCATGTTTGAGTAAAATGCCTGGAGGTTCTGATATCCTAATTAATGATTCCCCGGGGCTGACTCCCGGGCAAGCGTCACTGGATTGCCGCCTAAAGCTACAATCCCATCTGGCCCTTTTTAGGAGCAAATAGCTTTGAACTCCGAGGTGTTTGCTTTGGAGCAGCGTGCGAAAGGTTGGGTTGCATGCCAGGAGAAAATCACAGCCACTTTGCAACCTTCTCTTCTTCCGAAATCATAGAATCCTAGAGTTGGAAGAGACCCCAAGGGCCATCCAGTCCAACCCCCTGCCAAGCAGGAAACACCATCCAAGCATTCCTGACGGATGGCTGTCAAGCCTCCGCTTAAAGACCTCCAAAGAAGGAGACTCCACCACACTCCTTGGCAGCAAATTCCACTGTCCAACAGCTCTCACTGTCAGGAAGTTCTTCCTAATGTTTAGGTGGAATCTTCTTTCTTGTAGTTTGAATCCATTGCCCCGTGTCTGCTTCTCTGGAGCAGCAGGAAACAACCTTTCTCCCTCCTCTATATGACATCCTTTTATATATTTGAACATGGCCTATCATATCACCCCTCAACCTTCTCTTCTCCAGGCTAAATGGACAGTTTGTGGCAGGTACGGAGAACCTTTGTCTCTCCAGATGTTGATGAACCACAACTCCCAACAGCAAGGATGGCCAGTGGCAATGGATGATGGGAGTTGTAGTTCAGGAAATATCTGGAGGGCCACAGGTTCCCCACACCTGGCTTACGGGATGTTTAATGGAAAGATCCCGCTTCTGTTGGACAATGCGACCCCCAGAAAAGCATCCTGAATGGATTTGGGTTGTGTTTTTTTACCATGAGTAATTCTATGGGTAGTTTATAAACAAATTTCACAGGTTGTTTCCTTACATAAAGCAATTCAACATCTTTAATTATTGTCATTACTATTGTACCAGTGTTGTGTCCTTCCCATGCCAGTCACAAGAAAACTTTTTTTTTAATGAGTTTGCTAAATAGTTTAAGATTCCAGTCCAATTAATGTTAACTCAGAAGTGAAGCCCAACGAAGCTCAATTGGCCTTACTCCCCCGTAGGCATGTATAGATCTGTAGCCTAAATCTTATTAAGACTGTATTTCAGAAAAGTGTGTGATAATATTTAAATTAAAACAAGTAACTGGTATAAGAAAAAAACATATGTTTTTATAATGTAAACATTCAAGGGTAAGAATAGAAGAATTGTGCTCCCTGACCACAAATTCTGAAATGGACAGAAGAGGGAGGAGGAGGAGATAAGGAACAAGATGGTGATAAGAATGACGAAGAAGAAGAAGAAGAAGAAGAAGAAGAAGAAGAAGAAGAAGAAGAAGAAGAAGAAGAAGAAGAAAGAAGAGGAGGAGGAGGAGGAGGAGGAGGAGGAGGAGGAAGGAAGGAAGGAAGGAAGGAAGGAAGGAAGGAAGGAAGGAAGGAAGGAAGGAAGGAGAGGAGGAGGAAGGAAGGAAGGAAGAAGAGGAGGAGGAGAAGGAGGAATGATGCTGTGGTGAGAATGAAGATGGTGATGAAAACAGAAAAGGAGATGTTAACTTTCTGATTTACTCCTTTCCCTATAATTTAGCCCTTTGTTTTCTCTCATTTCCAAGCCTGCTAATTACATCTGCTATACTGGAACAAGATGTCCTGCATTTATGGTGTTCCTGCAGCCCTGTGTACCCATTCTCTGTACTTCAAGGGTAGGTCTGCCTCTGGTCACAGAACTGCCAGCAGGGACATCCCACGCCTAAAAATCTCAAACAAACACCCCCACACCCACTGGGCAAGTCTATCTGAGAAGAGACCCTTGTCCTTGCAAGGCTCTGGGCCACGATCCGGCTCCTCCTCCTCCTCCTCCCCTCCCGCCAGAGCCCCAGCCCTTCCATCTGGTGGGGTGCCTATTCAGCACTTACTCGAAATTGCTTTCCCAATTGCGCTGAGCTGTACCTGCTGCAATATTAAAAGGTTATGGAGGTTTTATGGAGGCCTGCCACTGACAGTGCCTATGAATTTCAATGCCATTTGCATTGCAGGCGAGAGAGCCAGCGTTATCTCCCAAATCTCTTGCGTCCGGAGGCTCCTGGCACTTCTGTAAAGCTTCCATGAATCCGCACAAAAAGCAGCTCCCAGTCACGCTTCCACCTGGAGAAAAGACACTGTGATCGTAAGATCAAGAAATGTCTTGCGGGATCATTAGTAGCCCACTTAGTCCAGTATCGCTGGGCAACAGGAACCAGCTCTACCAAGGTTGGTAGCTTCGAGAACCCTGTCCAACCATCTCATCCTCTGTCGTCCCCTTCTCCTTGTGCCCTCCATCTTTTCCAACATCAGGGTCTTTTCCAGGGAGTCTTCTCTTCTCATGAGGTGGCCAAATACTGGAGCCTCAGCTTCAGGATCTGTTCTTCTAGTGAGCACTCAGGGCTGATTTCCTTCAGAATGGAGAGGTTTGATCTTTTTGCAGTCCATGGGAAGACAATGAAATTATCAGTAAGAACAGTTAAAAAATATCCATTTAAAATATTCAAAAGAAAATGTAAAGTCAGCGATAAACTAAAAACAGATTAAAAGACACCCACCGACATTCTACATATCTGGGTATAAATCTATGTATGACTTTCATATCCTTCCTTCCTTTCACTCGGATTTCTAAACTTCTTGTCAAGTTGCAACCACCAGTGGAGGCCAGACTTGCCCATCTGTCTTGGTTTTGCTCTCCAAAGAGCTGGAGGGTTAATTTTTTGTTTGTTTGCCACCTGCTGGTCTTGGCATCTCTCTGCCAGCGGAGCAGCTTTGGAGAGACAGGAGATCATTCACAGCCTGCCAGCCCCTGGCCCTGAAGACCGAAATCTGGTCTGCTGCAAAGGAAGGAGCTGAGATTGCAGAAAGAGATGGCAGCAGCAGCACCCAGGAGGAGTCAGGATGGAGGGCAGCAAGGCGGCAACATCCATGCTGAGGCGACAGAGCCGTGGCCTAAAATTTGTTTGTTTTTTTAAAGATTGCCTCCCTTTCCCTTCAGTCGCAAGGCAGCTTACATGCCTCCAAGAGGAAGCAGCAATCTAAGAAAGAGATTAAAAATGCCGCAGCAATATATAAAACAGCAAGTTAAGTGCACAGACTAAAGCAGCTACACTAGAAGTTAGAAATCAAGAGCCTGGGGAAATCGGAAAGGGTTTGCCTAGTGCTGCGAAGGCAGCAGAGTTGACACCAGCTTTGGATCCAGCACGGAGCAAGCAGGTCTCTGTGTCTCCAGCTTCCAGCCTGCTTCCAGCTCAGCTCTCACACATTATTCTGGCTATCATTCTCCTTTGTTGTTGTTCAGTCGTTCAGTCGTGTCCGACTCTTCGTGACCCCATAGACCAGAGCACGCCAGGAGTACTGGAGCCTCAACTTCAGGATCTGTCCTTCTAGTGAGCACTCAGGGCCGATTTCCTTGAGAATGGATAGGTTTGATCTTCTTGCAGTCCATGGGACTCTCAAGAGTCTCCTCCAGCACCATAATTCAAAAGAATCAATTCTTCGGCGATCAGCCTTCTTGATGGTCCAGCCTTCTTTATGGTCCACCTTCTCCACCAGGAGAAGGAACTGGCAAGCCACTCCAGTATCCCTGCCAAGAAAACTCCATGGACAAAGACAACATGCATCATTCTCCTACCTAGCAGCTAATGCAGTGGAAAGAAGCCCCCCCCCCATTGTTCTATGGCACTTTGCAAATCATGTCCTCCCTCAAAGAGGGCACGTATTGCGGTGCGACCTGGCAACCAAACCCTGTGTTGTGGGTGGGTCCGATTGGATAGCCACAACACCCTATTGGTAGGTCCCTCAATGCTGCGTGTAATCAGACCAATGGGATGCTAGCCAAAGGGATTGAGGGACCTACATAAGCCCATGCACGTGTCCCTGAGCTTCCTCTTTGGGCAAGTGCATTGGAACACTCGCCCACCTCTCCCTATATTTAGGGCTTGCACTTGACCTTGCTATGCCGTCGTGTGTCGTCTGTCGTTGGGACAGGGGCATGGCAGGAATTTTCCCCACTTGGCTGATTGGCTGGTGCCACTTGGGTTTCGCCTGCCGCGTAGCAAATCGTCACAACTTGTAAGGGTGCAGATAGGCTCTGGTTCAGGAGACAGAGATGGGGGAATGCTCTCGCCATCCCTAAGTGAAGGGTATTCCGTTCAAGAAATCCAGGGACTCAATGGTTTGGCCAACCCTGAGAGGGGTTGTGCCCATGCCTGAGTCCAGGAGGACATCGGGGTGGTGGACTAGCCTGACCCCGGCTTCCCGCTATTCCAGGTGTTCACCCTAGGTGGACCTATGCTGGAGCTAGTCGAACCAGAGCCTATGCAACCACTCACTTGCTGTAATCAATAAAGTTGTGGCCTAAATTCTGCCAAAAACCAAACCAAAATTATGGGTCTTGTCTGTATTTATTTAAGGGGCAGGTTAAAGGTCTAAACACGCAACTTTTTTTAGTGCTTAACTAGTCAGTGAAAGCCATTGCCTAGAGACCATTGGCCATTGGCATCTCATACCACCTGCCCCCACAGATGCAGGATCCCAAGACTCGGAAGGCACTCAGGGCACCAGCCAACCTGAGCCTCCTAACTTGCAACAATAGACATTTTGTGCATGCAATTTCCCCCTTAATATATATACTGCATTCTTGCATGCTATTTTCACAGACGTGTGTGCATTTTGATGCGCGCTTCCCCCCTAACAGACACATTTGGGATCACATGTTTTGGTTGCAGAACCAGATATTGTCAAATCTTGAGAAGTGTGAATTTCGGAGGATAACTGTGTTTCAGTTCATGGATTGTTTCGGGAAGTGCAAATGAGGGAAGTTGGCATCAAAATGCAAACTGAACGGAATATCTCCCCGTTGCAACATGCCCAACCCAGTTTTCGTCTTTTAAAAGCAAACACTCGTCTCCAAAATGGAAGGAATGAGTTATCTAGTTTCCCAACCAAGAGCAGCATCTCCTTTTCAAGCTGTTTTTTTTTAAAGAGGTACAAAGTTATTTGAAGCCAACAAGTTTGTTTTATTTATTATATCGTTCTGTGTCCCACTTTCTCTTCCTCTGGGAAAGGTAAAGGGCCAGCCCTACAGGTATTTGAAGGTGGCACTCATATCTCTTCTCAATCTCCTCTTCTCCAGACTCGCGCAGAAAAAAAGCTGCTGGAAGGGGGGAAAGGCGGCAAGTCCCCATTTGGGGGCCCGTCCAGCGGGGCGGGGTAGGGAGGGGGCAGCCAAAGTGTCACCCCCCCTCCCCTGGAACCCAGGGCAGACCGCCCCCACCCCCTTGCTCCGCCCCTGGCCACCCGTGAGCCGCAGGACCCCGAGACACCCCAATGCTCCTCCTGGGGTTTTGGGGGAAGGCATGTCACCCTAATGCTCTCCCTCAGAGGCTCCACAAAGCTGAATCTGACAGAGCTGTCAGATTCACAGTCCGCCCACCATGTCACGGGAACCGGAAGATGGAAGCCAAGCCTGATGAGGCAAAATCAAAAATTCTTTCCAGTAGCACCTTAGAGACCAACTGAGTTTGTTCCTGGTATGAGCTTTCGTGTGCATGCACACGAAAGCTCATACCAGGAACAAACTCAGTTGGTCTCTAAGGTGCTACTGGAAAGAATTTTTGATTTTGTTTTGACTATGGCAGACCAACACGGCTACCCACCTGTAACTGAAGCCTGATGAGGGACGGTTGAGGGAGTTAGGGATGTTTAGTCTGGAGAAGAGGAGGTTGTGAAGAGATATGAGTGCCACCTTCAAATACCTGGAGGGCTGGCCCACGGAAGAGGGAGAAAGCTTGTTTTCTGCTGCTCTGGAGGGTAGGGCCTGTAAGATCTCCGTTGTGTTGCTCATAAGTAACCAGCCGATTCCGTAGCTTCTTTTAAAAGTTTTATTGTGCAAAACTATTTACAGTGCAGAGCTTACGAAAACACGTCTGTATCATCCATCAGCAGAATGCGGGGATGCCCCTTTCCAGTTACTCCCCCCCCCAAACAAAAAAAGGCGTGGGATGTAGAATCTCCTCCTCCTTGCCCTGTGTGGCACCCCTCTGCGCAAATGGGGTGACGGAAGTGGCGTCCCACCCTCTGCACCTGCAGGGCGCAAGGGCTCTCTCACATCCCTAGAGCCTTCGCATCCCGTTCCCTGAGAAACCTCCCCTTCCCCGCTTGAGGTCTCATTGCTGCCCCCACTGGAGGAAGAATTGCTGCTCCTCAGGTGTTGTCAGGGCTCTCTGTAACATCCCAAACCCCTGTCACCCTCACTGCGCTGTGCCGAGGGCAGTTCCCTGACAGGACCCAAACCAATGGTTTCAAGTAACAAGAAAGGAGATTCTGACTAAACATCAGGAAGAACTTTCTGAGAGTAAGAGCTGCTTGAGTAAGAACTGTTGGACTTTTGGTTTTAACTGGAAAAGCCTCAAAACCAGTTTAGCACTTGGAGTGGTGTCCAGCTACGCTTCCTTCTGCGTTTCCCTGCTTCTCCAGTGCTTTTGCAGAGTTTTTTCAAACTTCAAACTTCTTCTTCTTGCGCAACGGTATGTGTGCCTTGTGCCAGCAATAAATTCCACACAGTCTGGCTTGATTAAAGCAAGTATGCTTTATTTACAAGCGTGTAACTCACAGACACTCTCCGGGAGACTTGGGCGACATCTCCGCTCCGGTTCAGTCAAAACCGAGAGTAAGACTGACCAGGAAATAAACGGTGCGTCACATAAATCACAAAGACATTCGCATACAGCAGATACCCGGATGTTGTGACATCATCCCTGTGGGAGGGGCGAACTGTTGAGCTTATTTAACCCTGAAAGCTCCAAACCTCACAGGAACAGACTCCCTTGGGAACTGGACTCTGATTCACTGGAGGTTTTTAAAGAGAGGTTGGGTTCTTTCACTGTGATTCTTGCATTGTAGGAGGCTGGACTAGATGACCCTTGGGGTCCCTTGTAACCCCACAGTTCTATGATTCAATTGTTCTAATGCCTCTCTATAGCAACCTTCTCCAACCTGGTGCTCTCCAGACCACAAGTCCCTTCAGTCCCATCATGTAGTCGAAAACATTTGGAGGGCACCCAGTTGACAAAGGCTTCCATATGCCTCCACTATCTGGATTCTCCCTCTTGAAATATTGGATTGTGTGTGTGTGTGTGTGTGTGTGTGTGTGTGTTGATTAGCACTCCAGTTCTTGGAGGAAAAACAAGGGTGAACTCTCAGCATCTCTTTCTGAAAAATGGGTCCCCAGTGGGAAATGCCTCTGACTCATTTTGGGTATAGTTGTAATCTTTTCTTGCAAATGTTAATTAAATGATTGATTCACTGAGAGCTTTAACTAACTCTGATAAGCTCACCACATTTTTCTGGCCAGTAATTGCATTTTCCTCCAGGGGTTAGCTAAGAAAGTGATGTTGATGGGCAAAGGGAGGCTTATTCCACACTGGAAGTTCAGTGAGAGGTTTTTGCCTTTGGGCCTTGAAGAATGCGAGATATGAAGCAAGTTGGACTGTTTTCTAGCACGGCCTTATCTCTACTGTTTCCTCTTTCTTTCATTTTCTCAAACATTAGAAATGGACCGTAAAATGCTTGCAGCAAAAAGAGAAGCTATCTCAGTGAGCGGTGGGATTCTTATTTTTGTTTTGTTTTGTTTTGTTTTTCAAGTCTCTGGCATGGCATGCCACCATACCTCATGAAGACTCTTTGGTTCACTTCAAACATTCAGGGAAATGCTATTTGTGGCTCTAAGAAAAACCATGGGTTTGCGAGTTTGTCTTTTGATTCCTGAGCCTTTCTGCCCCAGTGTTATTTGTGGAGCAGATTGGATAGGTAGTGAAAATCAGTGGGTAAGGTCCCTACCCATCTCCCATCACCAAGTTTGTCCATTTTTAGGGCCCTCTGTTCCTACATGCATGGAAAGAGAGGCTGTTTGTCCTTTAAAATATGTCCTTGTGAGTTCCTCCCAAAGTTCCCCTCTTCCTCTAGCACAGAAAAAGACCACACATTTGGTAAGTTTAAAATGGTTTACTTACATAGTCTCCAAAGGTCAGATTCATGTGCTTTTCCATACAGCATTCAGAAAGTGTTGCACTAGCAGTAAAACATGACTTAGTTACAGTAGTGAAAGTTACTAAATTATTGTTATAGGAACACAAAAATGGCTTGTAAGAGTCATGTGGTCTGAGTTTGGAGCAACCAGCTCAGAACTCTTTGCATGCTGAGCTTCTCAAGTAGCTTGAGGGAAAGAAAGGCCTTCATTACCTAGTCCATCTCAAGGTGCACTAAACCTGGCAGGACACCTTACTCTATGGTCTTAACCGCTTCATGCATTAATTAGACTTGTGCATGTTGGTGATATGAGGCTGGTTACTGTACACCCACACCCTTGACAGAAGCTTAATACAGGAGACAGTGATGACCACAAACCTCAACGGATTTAAAATAGAATTAGACAAATTCATGGACTATCAATGGCTACTAGCCCAAGTGGATGTGCTTCGTCTTCCTTGGTCAGAAGTAGCAGTTGCTGGAAAACACAGGCAGGGCGAGTGCTCCTGTGCCCAGATCCTGCTTGTGGGTTTGCCACTGTGGGATGTAATATCAATGAAGGACTCGATCTCCTTCCGTAGGGCCTGTAAGACAGAGCTATTCCACCCGGCCTTCAATTTGAATTAGCCTGATCCTCTATTCCCTTTTCCCTTTCCTCTTCTATGAAGAAACCCTTTCTGGGACCCCACATTTAAATTCTTCCCTGGTCTCTTTGCTGGCCCTAGTAGGACCAACTTGGCCAGTTAGTCCTGGTGATCATTTGATGTCTACTGACTGGGGGTTTTGTTTTGTTTTGTTTTGCTTTGTTTTTCCCAAAATGACCCCTGAATTTTTGAATTTTATTGATATTGATGCTGCATTTTACATTGTATTTTATGCTGTTTTTAAGTCACATCGCTGTTAGCTACCCTGAGCCCAGTTTTTAAACCAGGAAGGGCGGGGTATAAATAAAAAATTCTTATTATTATTAATTTATTAATGAAGCAGTCAAAAACAACATTTCCTGTTTGCCCAGAGTGGACACGCAGAGGAATGTTGCTCCAGCCAGGAAGACTTCCTGTCACACCTGGTCTGGAGCATCCTCCTCCTGCATGTGACCAGGTAGATGGGCGTGACCCTGGCAGACCCTATAAAGGGGCTAGTCACGCAGCCATCTTCCTCTCACTCTTCTTGACTCTCTTGATGCCTTTTGCTGTCTGCTGGCTCTCAGCCAGCGGCACATGGGCTCATCCCTCACAGAGGATGAACCCACACTTTTCTCTGCAGCTGTAACTACAAGCTAAAGCCTGCCTTCAGGATCATACTGTGAACTGAATGTAAGTAAACCTGATCATTACTTTTAAAAGAAGGCTGTTGTATCATTCTTGTTTTTAAGAGGGAACTAAAGGGGAT
This sequence comes from Lacerta agilis, assembly GCF_009819535.1. Taxonomy (NCBI): domain Eukaryota; kingdom Metazoa; phylum Chordata; class Lepidosauria; order Squamata; family Lacertidae; genus Lacerta; species Lacerta agilis. Next base: position 2,474,822 of record NC_046322.1, read on the forward strand.
TTGGCAGGAACAATCCAAACAAGCCAGACTGGATCGCTCAACTCAAATGATTCTAACGAATCCATCTACTAGTTTCCAGCTACGTGCAAGGGAATGTGCTCTGCTAAAATCTCACTACTATCACAAGAGGCATCTGGTTGGCTGTTGCAAGAACAGGATGCTGGGGGACCATTGACCTGATTCAGCTGTCTTTGCTTATATCAGGGGTCATCAACCTTTTTCAGCCGTGTGCCGGTCCACCATCCCTCAGGCCATGTAGTGGGCCAGACTGTATTTGGGGGGGGTGGGTGAATGAATTCCTATGCCCCACAAATAACCCAGGTGCATTTTAAATAAAAACACACATTGTACTGATGTAAAAACACCAGGCAGGCCCCACAAATAACCCAGAGATGCATTTTAAAGAAAGGGACACATTCTACTCATGTAAAAACACCAGGCAGGCCCCACAAATAACCCAGAGATGCATTTTAAAGAAAGGGACACATTCTACTCATGTAAAAACACCAGGCAGGCCCCACAAATAACCCAGAGATGCATTTTAAATAAAAGGACACATTCTACTCATGTAAAAACACCTGGCAGGCCCCACAAATAACCAAGAGATGCATTTTAAAGAAAAGGACACATTCTACTCATGTAAAAACACCAGGCAGGCCCCACAAATAACCCAGAGATGCATTTTAAAGAAAGGGACACATTCTACTCATGTAAAAACACCAGGCAGGCCCCACAAATAACCCAGAGATGCATTTTAAAGAAAAGGACACATTCTACTCATGTAAAAACACGCTGATTCCCAGACCGTCTGCGGGCTGGATTGAGAGGGTGAATGGGCTGCATCCGGCCCCCAGGCCTTAGGTTGCCTACCCCTGGCTTATATTCTTACAGCAGTGGAACGGACTCCCTCAGTAGGTGGTGGACTCTCCTTCCTTGAAGGATTTTAAACAGAGGTCGGGGGGCATCTGTGAGGGATTCTTTCCTGCATTGCAGGCATTTGGACTCGATGGCCCTTGGGGTCCCTTCCAGTTCTGCATTTCCATGATTCTTAACATACCAACATTAATAGGTGTTGGTTCAAAGCTGTCCATGGGGACTTCTGCTGTGAAAGACACAGCGACAAACAGACCTTAGGGTTCTGTTCAGCTGGCAATCGGAGTCCTAGCCAAAGGAAATTAGCTGGAAAGGGGGCAAGTTTGGAATAAAGGCAGTGGGGTGACATTGAAGCCTTGGTGTCACAGCAGCCAAGGGCTTCGTTCAAAAGTAAAACAGCCCTGGATAAGACAGCTGGAGAGTGTGGAACAGCAGATATATAGGTAGATAGATATTGTCATTGATTCATATGCTACATGACCCCTGACTTGGCTGTCTTGAGTCTGACCTAATGCCAGAAGTTTCTAGTTTAGCCTGTCAGGAGAGCTTACAGGAGATGATGGAAGCTGGAGTTTGTGTCAATACAAGAGGGCCTTTTGTCTGCTGCAATAAAAATTGCTTTAAATTGGAGACACGGTTTGCTAAAAGAGATTATTGTAGGGGTTCCAGGAACTCTGGTGTCCTGGCAGCAGAGCGGTGAAAACCGTAGAGGGAGAAACTGGGGGTGTTCCTGGAAAACCCTGAGCTGAGAGGGGGCTGGTGCAGGAGAGGAGAGGAAGGGAGATAACAGATGAGGAAACTTCAGGATTGGGGAGGGGGGGAGGTGGCAACCATACCCCACTATCACTAACCCAAGTCCTCAGTCCTGATCTGAGCCAGTGTCAAGCTCAGGGCTTTTTTTTTCAGCCAGAACTCTCCAGAACTCAGTTCTGGCACCTCACAGGTGGGCGCCATTGCCATTATAAGAGAGCAAGGGAGGCGTTCATGAGTTCTGGCACCCCTCTTTTCTAGAAAAATAGCACGGGTGAAGTCTGCTGAATCCATGACACAATCTCACCTGCGACTAACCAAACTGGGTACAGGACCCTGAGAACTGGAAGGTTCTCAAGGCATCTTCAAATATCTGAAGGCCTGTCACACGGAAGATGGAACAAACTTGTTTTCTCCTGCTCTGGAAGGTAGGACCTGAACCAACGGATTAAAACTACAAGAAAGGAGATTGCGACTAAACACCAGGAAGTACTTTCTGACAGTAAGAGCTGTTTGACAACTGAATGGCTTTCAACGCCAAGGAACTCTCCTTCCTTGGATGTTTTTAAGCAGAGGTTGAATGGACATCTGTCATGGATGCTTTAGCTGAGATTCCTGCATTGCAGGGGGTTGGACTAGATGACCTTTGGGGGTCCTCTTCCGACTCTATAATTATATGATTGTATGACTATCCAGACTGACCTCCCAAAACTACATTATGCTCCTCTGTGTTTGTGTAGATCATGGAGAAGCTCCTTTCCTAACCCAGAATTTGGTTTGTGGGGAGACGAAGACGAGAGGCTCCCCTGATTCTAGTTACAGTGGTACCTTGGGTTAAGAACTTAATTTGTTCTGGAGGTCTGTTCTTAACCTGAAACTGTTCTTAACCAGAGGTACCACGCTGCCACCGTGCGATTTCTGTTCTCATCCTGATGCAAAGTTCTTAACCCGAGGTACTATTTCTGGGTTAGTGGAGTCTGTAAACTGAAGCGTCTGTAATCTGAAGTGTCTGTAACCCGACGTACCACTGTACAGGTAGGTAGCTGTGTTGGTCTGCCATAGTCGAAACAAAATACAAAAAATTCCTTCCAGTAGCACCTTAGAGACCAACTAAGTTTGTTATTGGTATGAGCTTTCGTGTGCATGCACACTTCTTCAGTAATCCCTTGAAACAGTGATAGCAAATCTGCATAGGGGTGAATATGAAATCTGTTTCTTGGTCACCATATTTTTGCTTCATGAACTCATGGCCTTTATGAGGAAGATGGTAGGGTCCTGCCCCTTCACATTTGCCAAGCAAACTCAAAACATTGCTTCCCTGTGATAAATGCTCCAGTTTAAAGTGTGTGCCCTTGTTTGAAGACGCACAGAATGGAATGGTTTCATTATCGTTTCGGCATCCTTTCTGAGAGAGCTTTCCTTTGATGGCTGGTGACAATGGGGAATGGCAGAGAGGTTGCACAAATGGGAAACAGCACTTTCGGACCTGCAGTTTTTTAAAAAAGAGGGCGCCTTGTGCGAAGCCCAAAGCCAGTTCTCAACAGCAGGGGCGGCAGGAGGCGGGGGGCTAGCAATCTGCCTTGATGCAATTTCATTGCAGAGTTTTAAAAGAAAATCTACAGCAGAATTTAGTGGCGCACGGACATTGTGATCTGAGCCAGAGCTCAGCCTTGGATCACTAAAAGGGAGATATTAAAATTCATCTGAATTAAAGTGTGTGAGAGAGGCGGGGGGGGGGGGAGAGATAGAGAGAGAGAAAGAGAGAGAGACTTTGCTAGAACTGGTTTCAGGTCATTATGAATTATCTTTTGCAAGGATAAAGAAGAGTGCAGAGGTGGTGGATTAAATTGCAGAACTGGCCAATCCATTCTGATTGTGTGGCATTGTAAGGAAGCAGGGCAGCTGAGAAAAAAATGTAGGACAGACTGAGATTGTCCGACAGCCGCCATGAACACAGGAGCAGTTATTTATTTAGTATTTCATAACAGTTATACTCCATTTGATTGGTGGGGAGGGGGACCCAACCGTCTGAGTGGGTTAAGGCAATGAATTGCTCAACAAGAAAAATTAGCAGCCACGATTGAAAGCTTTCAGAAAGTTAAAACCACAGACTAAAGCTCATGTCCACCTTCTAAACATCTGGGTTGTTGTTGTTCAGTCGTTCAGTCGTGTCCGACTCTTCGTGACCCCATGGACCAGAGCACGCCAGGCACGCCTATCCTTCACTGCCTCCCGCAGTTTGGCCAAACTCATGCCAGTCTCTTCGAGAACACTGTCCAACCATCTCATCCTCTGTCGTCCCCTTCTCCTTGCGCCCTCCATCTTTCCCAACATCAGGGTCTTTCCCAGGGAGTCTTCTCTTCTCATGAGGTGGCCAAAGTACTGGAGCCTCAATTTCAGGATCTGTCCTTCCAGTGAGCACTCAGGGCTGATTTCCTTCAGAATGGATAAGTTTGATCTTTTTGCAGTCCATGGGACTCTCAAGAGTCTCCTCCAGCACCATAATTCAAAAGCATCAATTCTTCAGCGATCAGCCTTCTTGATGGTCCAGCTCTCACTTCCGTACATTACTACTGGGAAAACCATAGCTTTAACTATACGGACCTTTGTCGGCAAGGTGATGTCTCTGCTTTTTAAGATGCTGTCTCCCAAGAAACAGGCATCTTTTAATTTCGTGATTGCTGTCACCATCTGCAGTGATCGTGGAGCCCAAGAAAGTGAAATCTCTCACTGCCTCCATTTCTTCCCCTTCTATTTGCCAGGAGGTGATGGGACCAGTGGCCATGATCTTAGTTTTTTTTATGTTGAGCTTCAGACCATATTTTGCGCTTTCCTCTTTCACCCTCATTAACATCTGGGTAGGCTTGTCTAAACAAAACTGTTTTTAGCAGATGCTGGAAAAGAGTACAGGGAAGGTGCCTGCCTGACGTCAATAGGCAGGGAGTTCCAAAGTGCCACACTAAAAGATCCGAGTTCTTACAAATGCAGAACTCCCTGTGAGGTGGCTGCCAGTTGGTGGTTGAGTGTGCATTTATGGGGTAAGGTGTTGCAAAACACGGAAATAGTCTCCAGGGGCTTCTAGTGAGTGTATGTTTCTGGTTCTTTTTCCTCTACTCTGCTCATTTTTTTTCAGATTTGCTATATTCTAATAAACTCCTGTTCCTCCCATTATATTTTACAGCTCTCTCAAAAAGACTATTACACTACAGCAAAATGTTGCTTATCAGCGAGGAATCCGCTTCACTGATAATATATCAACAGGCAGAATGCACAGAGAGACAGCCTCAACCAAATGACTTGCACATTAATGCTATCTAAAACCGCACCAGTCAAAAAATGTGAAATAAACTCATAATGTTGGAGCCAGGCTACGGCTGCAATCCTAACCCTGCTTACCTGTAAACGAGCCCCATCAAATTCAGTAGGACTTACTTCCGAGTAGACATAGTTAGGATTGCGGGCTCAGTCGTGCTTGAGGTATAACCTGTTGGAATCAAGGGGTCTACTTTGAGCATGAGTACACCTGGCTCCCAATCCATAGTGGATAAATAAAACTCAAGTTCTCCTCCTTGAAAAATCAGAATCCCTTTTCAGATGATCATTAGGTGTAAAATGGTGGCAGGAACTGGGCTATGGCCAGGCTCTAACTCTGTGATAGTGTCACAGAATCTTAGAGTTGGAAGGGACACCAAGGGTCATCTAGTCCAACCCCCTGCAATGCAGGAATCTCAGCTAAATGGCTGAAGATGTCCTGAGTCCCTTTCAATTCTTCGGTTCCTGGGATGTGATTATTATTATTTTTTACAAAAATGGCTTTTAATAGTGCTATGCTGTTTTTACTATCTGCATTTGAATAGATTTGTATTCTATGTAGTTTTAATTCTATTAGAGTTTAATCATTTTCAACCATTATCCTTTATATGCTTTTTTGTATTTTTCTCGGTGTTGTTTCAATTTTTGCAAGCCGCCTTGAGTCTGGAGGGGGAAAGCAGGTTGTGAATAGAAATAAAATAATAGTAATTCCTGAAGAGTGCAGGACAGCTAACGAAGGGGAACAGTGTGTGGACGGCCCAGCATAATAAATCCCCAGCTAGTGTACTCCTGTTGCATCAACGAGTCATTGCAGAAGACAAATTGGAAAGGAAGGAAGAAACCTGCAAACAGTCTGGAGGATCCCAATCTCGCTTAGCAGCTGAACAAAAAGGAAATCAAGTCTCGGGCGCACGTAACCCAGAAGTGGCATATTAATTCAAATTGCATCAAATTTATGGGTTGTGACGGACCTCCAGCTGAGATAATGATTGCATTGTAAATAAATAAACCAAAGGATGCTCAATTTGGGAGCCTTTCGCTCCAATTGCTCTTTACTTAACAGCCGTTGATTGCCATCTGGAACATGCACAAATCTTCTCCTGCTTCAGGTGCTCAAGGGGACAGGTGAGGATCCAAGCCGGGTGCATCAGCCCCGCCCACAACGTACCTGTACCTGCTGGCCCCACCCCCAGCGCCTACGTGTTCAGCATGGAGCCCCGCAGTGCGACTCCACCACATCCAGCCGAATGAGGTTGTGAAAAGGATCTAGGAGTCTTGGTAGACCACAAACTTGACATGAGTCAACAGTGTGATGCAGCAGCTAAAAAAGCCAATGCAATTCTGGGCTGCATCAATAGGAGTATAGCGTCTAGATCAAGGGAAGTAATAGTACCACTGTATTCCGCTCTGGTCAGACCTCACCTGGAATACTGTGTCCAGTTCTGGGCACCACAGTTCCAGAAGGATACTGACAAGCTGGAATGTGTCCAGAAGAGGGCAACCAAAATGGTCAAAGGCCTGGAAACGATGCCTTATGAGGAACGGCTTAGGGAGCTGGGTATGTTTAGCCTGGAGAAGAGAAGGTTAAGGGGTGATCTGATAGCCATGTTCAAATATATAAAAGGATGTCATATAGAGGAGGGTGAAAGGTTGTTTTCTGCTGCTCCAGAGAAGCGGACACGGGGCAATGGATTCAAACTACAAGAAAGAAGATTCCACCTAAACATTAGGAAGAACTTCCTGACAGTGAGAGCTGTTCGGCAGTGGAATTTGCTACCAAGGAGTGTGGTGGAGTCTCCTTCTTTGGAGGTCTTTAAGCGGAGGCATTCTGTCAGGAATGCTTGGATGGTGTTTCCTGCTTGGCAGGGGGTTGGACTGGATGGCCCTTGTGGTCTCTTCCAACTCTAGGATTCTATGATTCTATGAGGTTTGAATCCACCTTGGGTCGGGGATTCTGACGGTGGGAAGGAGGCTAACCACAGTGGCTATCTGAAGAAGTGTGCATGCACACGAAAGCTCATACCAACAACAAACTTAGCTGGCCTCTAAGGTGCTACTGGAAGGAATTTTGTTTCGGCTACGGCAGACCAACACGGCTACCTACCTGTAACTAGCACAGTGGCTTGTGCTTGTGGTTCCTGCATTGCAGGGGGGGTTGAAAGGGCCCCTTGCAATGCTACAGTTCTGTGATTCTATGAGTCCTGCATGAATCTCCATTCATACTGAGGAGATTCAATATGAATTCAATAAAGGAGCTGCTGGGGGTGGATGTTGCATGGGCAAATGCTGCCCTGCTTTAAATGCCAGTGCATTCTTCCGAAAGCTTGAGAGGGCTCTAGAAGCCCTTGCTTTTGACACTTTCCAATGTGGCCACAAATATCTTTATTTCCTTTCCGTATCTCCTTTCCTTTCTGCAGAGACCTGATGGGGCAAGACAGGAGTATCCAGTGATGCTCTGGGTGCCTGATCTTTCCATGGCTCTGCCACTTAAGGCAGGGATCGGGAGCCTTTGGTCGTCCAGATGTAGCTGGACTACAACTCCCATCATCCCTCACCATTGGCCCTGCTGCCTGAAAAGGCTGGTGGGAGTTGGAGTCCAGCCGCCAGCTGAGATGCCCAAACACCACCAAAACCATTGCCGTTTTAATTAGTGAAAAAGCAAGCACATTCTCTTTTGCAGCTGTCACTTGATATGGCAATTATCAGGAGAATCGGGCCTCACCAGGACACACAACTGGTAGAAGTTAACTCAAAGAGGAACTCTAGGATCAGAATTCTGAGTCGGTAGCATCAGATTCAGCAAATTTGAATTCTGCTGTTGTTCTGACTCACCCATTCCGTCTCCATCGCTGCTCTGCCAGTTTTTGCTCCTCCATTGAGTTAGTCACAGACTCAAGACCTCTTTGTCAGCTGCGCGTTCAACCACCTTCCTCCTGAATTCTCCCAACAGCCGCCATCTGCATAATCCTTGTCCTAAATCACAGCCCAACAACCACAGTGCTCGTTAGCTGCTGTTTAATTAAGCAATATGGATCCTGCCTTGATATTTACAATTCCACTCGCTCTGATTGATTGGTGAAAATGTCTCATTTTTAAATACGGCAGCCATAAAGTTTAATACCGCTTGACTTATTGCGAGTTTCATTTACCGCTCCAGATGCCAATCCGGCCCAACCCAAAGCTAGGAGCCGCTGGCCTATTAAATCAATGCTAACAGCGCATGCAGAAATAGATGATGAGCTTCATTACAACCGGTTTGCTGGGCAATTATTGAGATCTGGATTTACACACTCGTGCAAATCCAACACTTCTCCTCCTGGACTCTGGCAAAGAGGCGGGAGAGGAACGGGTGAAGAAAACATTTCATGCAGACCATTGCAAAGTTCACACGCTCCGCTTCCGAAATCGTGGACTGCTCTTTTTCAAAACGCTCGGGATCTAATTACCTAGACAAGGTGCCCATCCTAGAAACACGGTTATTTGTGGTTCTGGGAAAGCTGAAGATCTTCAACAGCCAGGGATGAAAGGGAGTTGGAGGGCTGGAACATCTGCAAGCCCCAAAGTTCCCCAGTGGTAGGGCTTTTCGTGAGAGATGGTGGCATAGAGGCAGTGGTGGCTAAGGCTTTCAAAGATTACCGTATTTTTCACTCCATAGGGTACACCGGACCATAGGGCGCACCTAATTTTTTAGAGGAGGAAACAATAAAAAAATTTCTGGTTTTCCTCCTCTAAAAGCCCTGTTTTTTTGAGGATCAGCTAAAAGTTTTGCAACTTTTTTGCAAAGGGAAAAGTCCTAGTTTTTTTGAAGATCAGCTAAAAGTTTTGCAGCTTTTTTTTTTTGCAAGGGGGGAAAAGCAAAGAGGATAAGCCCCGTTTTTATAGGATTCAACTCACATTTCTGCAGCTTCTAAAAGAAAGGGAGCCTTTTCTACAGTTTCCAGACAGACGCACAGGTATTTCCCCTTACTTTTTAGGAGGAAAAAAGTGTGTCTTATGGAATGACAAATATGGTATACAAATTCATGGAGATGGCTATTGATAGCTACTAGTCAGGATGGCTCGGCTCTGCCTTTGCAGCTTCTGAATCCAAGTTACTAGAAACCACAGGAGGGTGGAGAGCTCTTCTGCTCAAATCCTGCTTGCGGTTTCCGCACAGGCAACCGGTTGGCCACTGTGAGAACAGGATGCTGGACTAGACGGGCCATTGGCCTGATCCAACCTCAGGGCTCTTATGTTCTGCTTTCCATGCAGAAGGTCTCCGGCTCATTCTCCAACACCTCTAGGTGGGTCTGGGAGGGACCCCGTCTGAAACCCTAGAGAGCTGCTGCCAGTCAGTGTGGACAGTACTGAGCTAGATTGACCTGTGGCCTGCTGGCTCAGCATGACACGAGTCTGGGATAGGTCAGTCAGTAGAGCATGAGACTCTTCATCTCAGGGCCGCAGCTTCGAACCCTATGTTGGGCAAAAGATTCCTGCCTTGCAGGGGGCTGGACTAGATGACACTTATGGTCCCTTCCAACTCTACAGTGGAGCCTCTGTCTTACGTCACCCTCGGCTTGAGACCGGTGCAAACCGGGAAGTACCGGAATGGGTTACCTCCGGGTTTGCACCGTTCGAACACGCACAGAAGCGCTAAATCGCGTGTGCGCAAACGCGGTGCTTTGGGTTGTGTAATTTTCGGGTTGTGGCGGGGCCTCCGGAACGGATCCCCGCCACAACCCAAGGTTCCACTGTATACTTTTGTGTGTGCCCTGCCCCACAAGTTTACCAAATGTATGAAGCGGGGCAATCGAAAAGCCTCCAGCGTCTTCCCAAGAAACAAAACATCAAGCAGGGGAAGTCAGCAGCTGGAGCAGAGGTAACGGAGGTTGCAAAGGAAAGGCTGCTTGGTGTTAGGGAGTTTTAAAAGGCTCTTCGGATTAAAGAGAGCTGGCGTAAGTGGACCACTCTATTAGAGAGGAAGAGAGATTTGCATCCACCACATAAAAGTCTTCGTGTTATGAACGCCAATGTTAATCTGCTGCTTAATAATATAAGTTCAGCCATAATATATTCAGTCTTTTTTCAATCTTCTAAAGCCTAATTAAAACGAGCTGCCACACCAGGAGATGAACTCAATTACTGTCCAGTGGTATGTAAGCTTCAGAGACTTATTTCCAAAGCTGTCTGGTGATCGTGTAATTTGTTAACAAGAAAACAAGGCTTCAGGAGTATGCCGAGAAGTCTCGTGGCACAGGTTCCTGCAAAGGTTGGATTATTTCTTGGCCCTGGAGACATCTGGAAGGAGCAGAACTTGCAAGCCCTGAAAAAGCCAGAGTCAAAAAACTCACATGCAAAACCAGACTAGGCAAGGGACGGATGAAGGAAGACTCGTTCCCTGATCGGTGACACAATCTGACTTTGTTCGGCAACACAAAAGATTGTTCTCGCTTGGTCTCAACACAATACACAAGCCTAATGACATAAGTAGAGCCTAGTGGATCGGGCCCATGGTCCATCTAGTCCAGCATCCTGTTCTTACAGTGGTCAACTGGGGAAACCCACAATAGAATCTGAGCAACTGGTATTCAGAAATACCTAAACGGCCTTGGTCCAGTAAACCTGAAGGAGCGTCTCCATCCCCATCGTTCTGCCCGGACACTGAGGTCCGGCACTGAGGGCCTTCTGGCGGTTCCCTCGCTGCGAGAAGCCAAGTTACAGGGAACCAGGCACAGGGCCTAGTCAGTAGTGGCACCCACCCTGTGGAACACCCTCCCACCAGATGTCAAAGAGAAAACCAAGTACCAGACTTTTAGGAGACATCTGAAAGCAGCCCTGTTTAGGGAAGCTTTTAACGTTTAATAGATTATTGTATTTTTTTAACATTCTGTTGGAAGCCGCCCAGAGTGGCTGGGGAAACCCAGCCAGATGGGCAGGGTATGAATAAATTATTATTATTATTATTATTATTATTATTATTATTATTATTATTATTATTATTATTAGCATTGCTGCCTCCAACTGTGGAGGGCAAGCAGAGCCATCCTGGCAAGCAACCTTCGATAGCCCTCTCTTCCTCCAGGAACTTGTCCAATTCTCTTTTAAAGTGAGAGCAAGTTCCATAGTTTAATTATGTGCTGCCTGACGGAGCTTTCTTTTATCTATCCTAACTCTTCCAACATTCAGCTTCACTGAATGTTCGTGGGTCCTATCGCTCCAGAGGCCAAGGCTAGAATGAAGAAGTCGAAGTGAGATGGTCGAAGGTCTGGAAACCAAGCCTGATGAGGAACAGTTGAAGGAATTGGGTATCTTTAGCCTGGAAAAGCAGAGACTGAGAAGAGACGTGACAGCCGTCTTCAGATATCCGAAGGGCTGTCACACGGAAGATGGAGCAAGGTTGTTTTCTCCTCCTCTGGAGGGGAGGAGCCACATCAAAGACTTTCAAGTTACAAGAAAGGAGATTCCAACTAATGCCCCTTCCGCCCATAGGAAGGAGGGGGAGTTGCAGGCAACACGAGCCCTGCACGTGCACAGGGGATGGGGTCATCCCCTGGCACTAATTGGCCGAGCCCTGGGTGCGGTGCCCAGGCCAACTGGCGCGGTCGCTTTGGGCGTGCCTGCTGCACTTAAGCAGGGCGCATCCAGGGCTCTGTCTCTTGCCCTTCCTGCTCCTTTCGTCGCGTTTCCCCGGCCCACCCCCCCTTTAGTTTAGGCAGGATTTGACGCTGCTATGGACTACGGTTGGTCACCGTTGAGGGGCCTGGTAGGAATTTTCCCACTTGGCAAATTGGCTCCGCCTGGTGGTTTTCGCCTACCTCGTAGCAATTCGTCACAACTTTGGTTTGGCAGATTAGGCATTGGGTTTTAGGGTAGGTTGGAAAGGTGGGGGGGGGGGGTCTGGCCATCACCTCCCCCCAAAAGGCTGAAGGGTACTTCGGTAAAGGAGTTCGGTGGGGCGTGGCCACTGTCCGGAGCCGTGGAAGGTGAGGGCCCCAGGCATGCCCCAATTGCCCCATGCCGGTGATTGCAGGGTGAGTCCCTAGCTGATGTGCAGCAGCAGGGGCTCATCCATCGTGGTTAACCCTCCCCGGACTGCCAGCACGACGTACTGGAGTCGGATATAGTCGGCTGATCCAATGCCTAAGCCAATACCGCTCAACATCCGTAACCAATAAAGTTGTGGCCGTTTATTTGCCCATTTTGAACCTTACATATGGTGTCTTGTGTCTTATTTCTCCGGGGGAGGGATCGGGTCCTTGACATGCAAAAACCAGGAAGAACCTTCTGATGGCAAGACCGGTTTGACAGCAGAACAGACTCTCTCCCAAGGTGGTAGACTCCTTCGTTGGAGGTTTGTAAGCAGAAACTGGATGGCCATCTCTCATGGATACTTTAGCTGAAACTCCCAAGTTGCAGGAGGCCGGACCACATAATCCTTGGGGTCTCTTCCAACTCTGCAGTTCTGAGATTTTATTACTTAAAATGGCAAGAAAACAGTCTTCAGCCGAACACCAGTGGGGACTGGACAACTTTTAAAATCCCTTCCAAATCTATGGTTCTAAAGGCAGTTTGCAGCTAGGGTAAATCAATATGGGAAGACTCCAAAAGAAAAGCCATTGCTTCTAAGTAGGGATGGGCAGACACTCGATTCAGTTTGCATTTAATGACAAACCTACCTACCGTAATTTGGCCTCTCCAAAACGACAGAAAACCCAGCCCTCCTTTGAAATTTGCATTTCTCAGAATTTCACAATGCTGTTCTCCGGCCAAGTAATGTTCATATGCCAATAAATGCAAATATTAGTGAAAACAGCTTACAAAAATAGCTTACTGTTTGGGGAAATTGCTTTGCAAAAAAAGTGTATACATTAGGCAAACTTGTGTATTAGGAGAAATTCGCTGATGAGTTTGCATAAGCCTCAGGATTTCTATTTTTTATTTTGGAAAAATTGCAAGCTGATGTGAAAAAGTGAACTGAACTTGGAGGAATGAGAAACAGGCAAAATTTGTGATAGTCCCTGCCGGCCTTCATCCATGAGAATTCAGTCCCCCTTCCACCTGAAGAGCAAAATGGGAAGCTGCCATCCCAGGTGCCCATCAACCTCGCTGAGGTCAGCCCTGGCACAGCAAAATTTGGAAGAGTGAGTGACTGGTGCAAACCATCTCCATGGGGCAAAGAGGATGCAGTTGGTGGGCTAGGCCTGTTCCAGGGAGCGCATCTGCCAGGGAGAGGTGGTGGCTCAGGGAGTGGAGGGTCCCTGCTCCAGTGCCAACTGGCCTGTGCTTGTTTCCTTCGCACAGGGGACGGGTACTTGGATGCAACAGCATGAAGAATGCCTGGACTGCCAAGAGGCCATTCCCAGCGCAGGAGAAAAAGGAGGGTTTGCAAGCCACAGGATTTGCTCACTTGACCGAAGCACAGGAGAGGGAGCAAGTAGCAGCAGCAGCAGCAAAAGCAGCCCCCATCACTGACATTCAGCCACCTCCCCAAACTGGCAAGCGGTGCCGCTGTGAATGTACATGCAGTACAAACTCACTTTGCCATGGAGAATATTGCTTGGCATTTTCCTTGCTTGTCCTATTGCCAAAGTGGGAATTTGTAGCCGTGGAGTTGGCAGTACTTAGCTTCCTGGGCCTGTGAAGTGCCGCCGCCCGCTCCTAAATTCGATCTGGGGGTTGGACTAGATGACTCAAGGGGTCCCTCCCAGCTCTACAATTCTATCATTCCAGGGCCAACCTGGATCTGGACCACGCAAGGAAAGTGTGGCCTAGGGAGAGTCCCAGGGGGCAGATAAGAGAGCCAGAGGGCTGCTTTCAAAATAAACAGGAAAACACCAGACAGTGAGGAAAGAGAAGACTCATCTCTCCCACCAAGGACCTTCAAATGTTAAACGCAAACAGAAACCCTGTTCCGTTAAACAAAGAGCACACTTCCGTGTGCCCTTTTAAAAGCTAACAGTGAAAGGACTCTAAGGGGGTCTTTTCAAAGGTTGGGTGCTGCAATGGAAGAAGCCCACTTCATTTCAAGAAGTCAAATCTCCATCTGTGGTTGTGGAGAGATGCAGACAGGGAAAGGAGCTATTTGCAGTCGTCGTTTTCAGTCGGGAGCAAATTGCACTGCGCTAAGACACCATTTGCACCCTTTCCTCCAAGGATATTCCCTGCCTCCGGGACACAAACTAAACACAATAATACAATCCTCATTGTGGGATTGGTGGAATTTTCACTGCTCACAGCTAGAGAATAGAGAGGGTTTTTTAAAAAATAAAAAATAAAAGCACCCTTTCCTCCTTTAAGGACACTTTAGCGAGCCTCCTGGGATGGCTGGGTTGGCCAGCTGCCCTGTAGGATGGAACACACTTCCATTGCTATCTGCTGACGGCAGAGAGAAGGGAAAGACCTTAAGAGCAGACTCTGCCCAACAGCCTTTCTTCGGAGGAGGCCAATGAAGATCATGCTTAGAATTAATGTAGCAATCTGCTCACCTCATGCAATTAGGAATCCTATTGGGAGCTTTTGAATTCTGGTGCTGGAGGAGACTCTTGAGAGTCCCATGGACTGAAAGAAGATCAAACCTCTCCATTCTGAAGGAAATCAGCCCTGAGTGCTCACTGGAAGGACAGATCCTGAAGCTGAGGCTCCAATACTTTGGCCACTTCATGAGAAGAGAAGACTCCCTGGGAAAAGTCCCTTTTGTTGGGAAAGGAGAAGGGGACGACAGAGGACGAGATGGTTGGACAGTGTTCTCAAAGCTACTAACATGAGTCTGACCAAACTGCGGGAGGCAGTGAAGGATAGGCGTGCCTGGCGTGCTCTGGTCCATGGGGTCATGAAGAGTTGGACACGACTAAACAACCACCACCTTGGGAGCATGGTAGAAACCTTTCTGAGCTCAAGGGCCACATTTCCTTGCAGGCAAGCTCTGAGGGGCCACATGCCAGAGGTGGGCAGGGTGTGGAGTTTTCTCCTCCCTTCTGGAGCTTTTGGCAAATGATGCGTTGTTGCGGCAGGTGGCTGTTGCAAGACACCAGTTGCTGGAAACCGCTTGAGGGGAGAGAGCTCTAGTGCTCAAATCCTGCTTGAGGATTGGGCAATGTGAGAACAGGACACTGGACTAGATGGGCCATTGGTCTGATCCGGCAGAGCTCTTCTGATGTTCTTAGCAGCTTACCAAATCAAAACCCTGCAGCCGTTTGAGCCACAAATGGCAGAGCAATTCCTCGGCTTACACCCAGCGGTTCTGAGGACATCTCCAAGGTCAAGTAAGGAATCAGTGGCTGAGCCAAGACTCAAGCTTTCCGCACCCCACGGCCTTGCACACACACACACACACACACACACACACACACACCCTCTGGTGTTTCAGGCCACAAAATGCCTCTCTGCACCCTGGGGCTGTTTTCGCACCAGGCATCTGTTTCCGCTTGGAAGCAGTAGGTTGGAGGCGGGCGCAGAATCTCAATTCCTCCAGGCGGCGTAAAGATTAATTACAAATGGGCCTTTAAAAATAAATTTGACAATTTAGATGCAGGAGGAGAGAGGGAAATAAAGCTGTGACTCCCATTAGGAACAAGATGACTCCTAAATACACTGTGTTAACAGCGTTCAGAAGCAGCCGAAATGTCGGCCTCCAGCCAGCTGCCTCGGGCACGCGAGCAGGAGGAGGCCAGAGGCAGCCGCTGAGGGCAGGCGAGTGTGAAAATTAATTAGGCACCAGGGCTTTTGCCGGCGAGGCGGGAGGGAAAACAGGGAAAGCCTCCCTGGACTGGCTTCTGAGCCAAATGCCCGGTGCTGTCTCAAATGGCACGTCCAGGCCTAGAAAAAGGGAAAGTGTGCAATGGCTGCACAGCTGATCCTGCAGACACCATTTGCACATTCTGCTGCCTCTCAGATGCCCCGTCCAACTTCACTCAGTCAGAGGCCTAAGGAAATACAGTGGAACCCTGGGTTACGCACACCCCGGATTGCGGACGTTCGAGTTAAGAATGCCCGCAACCCGGAAGCATTTCCGGAGTGCGCGCGACCCCCGGATGCGCAGAATGCTTCTGTGCACTTCGCACATGCACAGAAGCGCTCAAATTGCGCTACTTCATTTTTTGTTTTTTTTCCGTGCGTTCGGGATACGCACGCCCGCGTTATGTACGGTGACCCAGAACGGATCGCGTGCGTAACCCGGGGTTCCACTGTACCTGCCGCAAACCGGCCGAAGCAGACCCTGGTCTGCTGGACCATACGAAGGCGAGAAGAGCCCGGCCAGCCGCCCCTCCGGTCCATCACTTCAAGGCCCCTCCCAAGGAAGTGTTTTCTCTGCTCACACCTCTGCTCAGCTTCGCAGGAAACTGCGAAAAGCTAGAAACTAGCTTCAAAATGAAACCCGCTCGAATACCACCCACATTAAGGGACCCTGCATGGCTTTGCCGTCTAAAGGGTCTCTGAGCAGCCTGTAAAGAAACCAGCCCTCTGGAGGAGGCTCACTACAGTCAGAACATGTCAGGCTAAGCTCATATACATCCCACCCTTTCT
This sequence comes from Lacerta agilis, assembly GCF_009819535.1. NCBI lineage: Eukaryota > Metazoa > Chordata > Lepidosauria > Squamata > Lacertidae > Lacerta > Lacerta agilis. The sequence goes on from NC_046322.1 coordinate 2,491,259, forward strand.
AGCATCTCTGAGATACGCAGCAACGGACTACAAATTCCTCTGTTAGAACTGACCGGATGAAAACTGAAAGTACAGGCTGTTTAGTAGAACAGATTTTCCTTTACGTTTTTATTTGAAAGGATTTGGATTTTGCTATAAAAAAGAGGGGTCGAGAATGGAGCCAAAATTCATCCCTGCCTCTCGCCAAGTGCCACTTCTTAACCCTGTCCTGTTCAGGCTCCGGGAGACGATGGAGAAAGGAAGTCAACCGAGTGTCTTCCATGCAAAACCAAGTGTCTTCCATGCTAATCCCTTTCTCCTTCGTTGAGATTTATCTGTTGCCTATTCATTGAGCTGATTCAGCACCACACAAAGACTGGAAGTGGAGGGGGGGAGGGGGAAATGAAGGCACTCAGAGGCATTTAAGAACTATCTCCTTGGCTGCAAAAAAACAGCAAGAAGCAGGTGCCTCTGCCAAGCTGAGCTTTGAGCTGCTCTCTCTGGCTAGGACATTTCAGCGCCCTCTAGCCGCAGCACTGACCAATTCCCCATTTTCAGATAGGGATGCAGCTATGGGTCTGACATCTAGCAGAGCTCCTGGGAGCAGCTCTGAGTGCCACGTCTCCCATTTGCGCCTGGCCTCTTCACCACGACACAGAGCAGCCATCTTCAGCCATTTTCTGGCCGCTCCTCTAAATTGGACACTCTTCTTCTTTCTTTGGCGAACCCTCGTAGCCGAGTAAGATTGTCTTCCATTAACACAGTCTTAACAGTGAGTCCGTAAGGGACTGTGGAGGCCAATTCTGGATCCACACGTCCTTCCACAGTGGGGACATAGGTTTCCAGGTGGATGTTGATCATGGTGAGGGTTTTCCAAGCAGCCTTCCTCTTAGCACGTTTCTCCCTTGAGTCCTGAGTTCGAGAGTCTTCAAAGCCCATGACACCTTTGGTAAAGGCCGTTATCCAATTGGAGCGCTCGCAGGCCAGTGTTTCCCAGCTGTCAGTGTTTATACTACATTTTTTTACACTGGACACATGGGGGTCTTCACTCAAGCAGGGCAGATGTGTGACAAATGTTCCTTGTGTTCAAGACCTCAGTGAAAACAGCTGAAGCCTTATGACAGCCGGGGAGCGGGGGGGGGGGGGAAGGCACGGAAAAGGAGAGGAAGGTGAGAATCACCCAGTTACCACACATCCAATACAGCTTCTAAATAAGGTCCATCTTAATACCTGTAGCTCCTTGCAGTAGGGAGGACACAGTGAAAGAATTAAAAGTTGGGTGTTTGAAGGGTTTGTTTCCAATGCCCATTTCTTAGAGCAGCTTGGGTCATAGAATCATAGAACCGTGGAACTGGAAAGGACCCAAGGTTCACTGAGAAGTCCAACCCCCGTAATGCAGAAACCACAGATCATGTAGCCTTTGTAGGAATAATGGACCCAGAAGGTTTTGCAGAGCCTTTTCGCCAAGAGGAGAGGATACATCTCCAATAAAAGCTCGATTGGCCTCAAAAGACCTCGGTTTAGCGGGGCAGAAAGACAATTCCAGCTCCGCCCCGGATACCAAAGCTATACACAGCTCACGCCATGCGCCCTGCACAGCTCCCTGATTACAGAAGCTTCCCCCCACGGGAACGATTCACGCTGATCCCCTTTATCCAAAACCACAGAGATCAACCAAGTGTCCCAAACCCAAAAGGGCCCTATTGTGCTTTTGTGCTATGAAGCTTCTCTTCGTTCCAGCTGATAATGCTCTTCGGGCAGGTTTCGCAAGCGTTCGGCAGCCTGTGGGGAAAAAGGGAATTGGTGTGTGCACAACACAGTCAAAGAGAAGGCCCAGGAAAAGGAGAGTCTCCCTGGCCCAATCCAACCAGGCCTCAAACTTGCCAAAGAAGAAAGAACTTAGAATAACTCTATTCCAACAAAATTCACCACTGCCCCTCCTGCCGCCTTCTTTCTCGTTTCCACAAATCTCTGCCATGAATTGCCTTCTTAACCCATTCACAATGTGTATCTAAGAATGTAAGAAGAGTCTGCTGGATGAGGCCAATGAGCCATCTGGTCCAGCATCCTGTTCTCACAGTGGACAACCAGATGTTGGGGGGAACCCAGAAGCAGGATTCAAACACAACAGCAGGACTCTCCTGTGGTTTCCAACACTTGGTATTTGGAAGCATTGCTGCGTAGAGAGAGCAGAGCCATCATGGCCAATAGCCATCGAAAGCCATGAACTGGTCCATCTAGATTGGCGGCCATCACTGCCTCTTGTGACAGGGAGTTCCACAGTTTAACTATGCGCTGAAAAAAGGCCTTTCCTTTCCTCTGCCCTGAATCTTCCGACGTTCAGCTTCACTGGATGTCCACGAGGTCCAGTGTTACGAGCGAGGGAGAAAAACTTCTCTCTTTCCAGGCCAAGCACTGTTTTACAAACTTTAATCCTGTCACCTCTTACTTGCCAAGTTCTACTCACCTGCTCGGGTGTCAAGTCCCTCTGAGCCTGAGCCAGCATTTCGTAGCCAACCATGAACTTGCGGACGGTGGCCGAACGCAGCAAAGGTGGGTAGTAATGCGCGTGCAGCTGCCAGTGGCTGCAGTCAGCGTCGAGGTAGGACCCTGTTGGGGCTCCTATTGGAGGAGGAGAGAAAAGGGGGTGAGGCTGGGGCACCACAAGGCAGAGCGCCAGGTGCCGGCTAGTGCCGGGGATGCAGGTGCATTGACTGGATCAGGGCCAAATGGGTAAATCTGACCCTCACCGTCAGGAAGGGAAGACTGGGAAGGAATTCAGAGCCAAGAGTTGGCCAAGGAGAGAGGACAGAGCAAACAAAGACTCCTAACAGAAAAGGGAAGGTTGAGCAAGACACCTTGCTGCCAGGAAACTTTGCATCACAGGGGGCTGTACTAGATCGGGGCGGCCCAACTTTTCATACCAAGTGGGCTTCAAGAGAACTTTGACAAAGAATCAAAATCCTTGGGCACCTGTAATGGTGCCCCTCTCTCTTTCCCACGCTTACCGTGCCACCCCATGGAGTAAGGGAAGGAGATCTGGAAGAGGTTGTCGTACTTGGTGAGAAGCCTCTTCATGATGGAAGCCAGGCCTGAAACACAGGAGACCCAGAGACATCAGCCCCCTTGCCTTGTGTGCGAAATCTTGCTCAGAAAGCTTCCGTGGATTATATAAAGCTCACAGCACAAGCTCCGGCCAGCAGCAGGAATCTCACCTTGGACATCTTTCCCAGGAAAGAATTGCCCCGATTCTGCTGCGGCCGCCCACAGTCTCAACCTGGCTCCATCAATCAAGCCCACCTGAGACACAAGGCCGATACAAGGCTTGAATCAAATCATCTATCCTTGACCTTAAAAGACCCCTCCAGGTGCTCTGGCCCACCTGCTCTCAAAGACCGTCAGCAGGTGACTTATTTGTTTATTTAATTGCACTTACAGTCTACCCTTTTCCTACAGGGAGACTGAGGTGGCATATGCGCTTCTTCCCAATGCTTCCCCCCCCCCCCAAACACCATGAAGTTGTTACAGTAAGTCGTTGGGTGACTCGGGGCAGCCCTGAACAGATGCCGGTTTGACAACATCCGTGCCTCCACCTTCCCTTGCACACACAGACCTCACACCTCCTAGCGACGCAGGTTCTCCACTCATACAATGCCAAGGGCAGTCTGTTCCTCTGGGAATGCCCCCTCCATTCCTTCTTATTGGATTGTCCCTGCTTCCCTTGTCCCCCCGTTTCAGGGAGGAGCAGGAGCCAGCAGCGCCGGTTCCATGACCCCGCCCTCTTCCACCGGGGCACTCACTGTTGTGATATTATTACAAGCCGAGCTGCAAATGCCTCAGCAGCGAGGTTCACATGACTGTGTCTGTTTTTATCCTGTGGGAAAGCTACCAGTCCTACCAGCTTTCCACACACACGTGATGTTTTGTACTGTACTATTCTATTTTACTTTCAGTTCTGGCTCGAGAGATGCTAGACGCTTTTATGCTCAGCTCTGACTATCTGAGCTGGCATGCAGAGACATACTCTGCATTTTATCTGCAATAAAGTAGTTTTAGCCTAATTGGCTTGTGTGTGTTGTTCTTCACACTGGAGAGCAATCGCATATTATCAATGTGCCCCTGGACTCGAGTAGCCAGGAGGGCACGCATGCTTCGTCCCTACCTGGGGGTCAGTCTCACAACTTGCCCCCCCCCCCGGGACGTATCATAACACTCACTGTCTCTTTCCCCGTCCTGGAGGTCCTGAAGGCGGCGGACGTGTCGTCGTCGGGGAAGCAGGAGGGTTTGGAAAGGCCACACCGCCCAGTAGGGCACCACCACCACCCAGTCAGAGTTCTCCACCACAATCCGCTCCTGCCAGGGATCACAAAGAGGGGCTCAGCCACAGGACCAAGCATCGCTGCTGCCACTGCCACCCTCCCCGCACGCCAGGGGTCCCCGACCTTCCTCTCGGCCTCCAGCTGGGCGTATTCGAGCAGCATGGGTTTGCCACGCTCGCGAAGGTGCTTCTGCTGCGTCCGGTCCTCCAGGGAGGCCTCGTTGGGCAGGAAATTGCTGGCCCAGACCTAGGGAGGGGGCGAGAGGGGATGCATCAATGCAGCCGGTCCATTCAAAAGCCTCCACGCTCAAGTCTAACCAGCTGAGGCATAGTGGCAGAACATCTGCTTTCAATGCACAAGGTTCCAGGTTCAATCCCTAGCAGCATCACCAGGTAGGGCTGGGAATGTCCCCTGCCCGTAACCCTGGAGTCACTTGCTGGTCAGTGTGGATCTGACTCAGGGGAAGGCAGCTTCCAATGCAACTTTCCCTGGAAAACACAGAGCCTCAACGCACGCGCACGGTTTACAGTAGGCTACTTGCAGGCTTACATTGCCACCATGTGGCCAACATTTTAAGAGCAAGAAGGTAAAAGGCAAAGGCCCCCTGGACGGTTAAGTCCAGTCAAATGAGACTGTGGGGTTGTGGCGCTCATCTCGCTTTCAAGTCGAGGGAGCCAGCGTTTGTCCGCAGACAGCTTTCCGGGTCATGTGACCAGCATGACTCAACCGCTTCTGCCGCAACGGGACACCGTGACAGAAGCCAGAGCGCATGTGGCCAGCATGACAAAGCCGCTTCTGGCGAAGCAGAGCAGCGCATGGAAATGCCATTTTACCTTCCCACCACACTCGCATTGGCACACTTTCGAACTGCTAGGTTGGCAGGAGCTGGGACAGAGTGACGGGAGCTCGCTCCACCGCAGGGATTCGAACCGCCGACCTACTCATCGGGAAGCCCAAGAGGCTCGGTGGTTTGGGCCACAGTGCCACCCACGTCCCCCGAAGAGCAACGACAAGGAGGACGTTCCACATGTCAAATCATAGAATTACAGAATTGGAAGGGACACCCCCCAAGGGTCATCTACTCCAACACACACACACCCCGCAGGAATCTCAACTAAAGAATCCCTGACTTTTGGCCATCCAGGAGAGTCCGCCACCTTCCAAGGGAGTCCGTTCCACTGTCCAACAGCTCTTACTGTCAGCACGTTCTTCTGGACGTTTAGTCGGAATCGCCTTTTGTGCCATTTGAACTCACTGGTTTGGGTCCCACTCTCTGAAGAGTCACTACCAGTCAGTGGAGGCAATACTAAGCTAACTGGCTCAGTAGAATGCAGCTTCCTAGAAAGGCTCCTTACCTGGCAGTGAGGGTGAGGGTTGGAACAGCCCATCATAGCTCCTTTGTTCTCAAAGATCTGCAAGGAGGAAAAGGAGCGATCTTGTGCAAGTTCATGACTGGTACCTCTCAAACCCCCCTTTGAACTGACCAATGCTCAAAGTTCCAAGGCAGGGAAACTGGTTCCCTATTCTGGATTCTTAGTGAAATTGTGCTTTTGTACAGTAAGCCGATTTCTACACACCCACAAGTCCCCCTTTAGCCTACACCCAGGCAAACAAGAAGCAGGAACAGAGTTGAAAGATGCATTGCAGCCAGGCAAAAACGACGGGGATGCCAAGGCAGATCAGCTCAGGAGAGTTTCTGGCCTTGGGAGAACCCCAAGAGCCAGTTAGGGAGGCCAAGGGTTCCCCATCCCTGCCCCAGATCGCTCGCCATTTTGGCCTTCTAAAAGGAAAACTATTGCTTCTCTCCAGGAAGAACGGGCAGCCTAAGAAGGGATGGAGCAGGCGATAATGTAAGAATGCAAGAGCCTGCTGGATCAGGCCTATGGCCCACCTAGTCCAGCATCCTGTTCTCACAGTGGCTAAGCAGCTGCCATTATGGGAGACCCGCAGAGCAGGATCCGAGCCCCTCTCCTGTGGTTTCCAGTAGCTGCTATTCAGAACAAAATAAAAAATAAAAAAACCCTTCAGTAGCACCTTAGAGACCAACTAAGTTTGTTCTTGGTATGAGCTTTCGTGTGCATGCACACTTCTTCAGATACACTGAAATAGAAGTCACCAGACCCTTATATATAGTGAGAGAGTGAGGAGGGGTATTACTCAGAAGGGTAGCAGGAATGGGTGATCAGCTGATAGGTGTGGAAAACCTGTTGACGATGGCTGCAATTAGTCTTGCAGGGAAAGGCAAGGGGTGAGATGGCTAAAGATAGCTTTGTCATGTATAATGAGATAAGAATCCAATGTCTTTGTTCAGACCAGGTTTCTCCATGGTTTTAAGTTTGGTGATTAGTTGCATTTCAGCCACTTCTCTTCCAGTCTATTTCTGAAATTCTTTTGTAACATGACAGCTACTTTGAGATCTTGTATAGAATGTCCTGGGAGATTGAAGTGTTCTCCTACTGGTTTCTCGGTCGTGTGATTCCAGATATCAGATTTATGTCCATTTATCCTTTGGAGTAGGGTTTGGCCTGTTATTACTTATCCTGCTATTCAGAAGCATTGCTGCCTCCAACCGTGGAGACAGAGCATAGCCAGCGTGGCTAGGAGCCATCATGGCTTTCTGTAGCAGCAGGTTGTGTAGTTTAACTATGCTCTGTGTGAAGAAATAACTCACAGCAAGCAAGCAAGCTACAAGTTACAGAGTTTGGGGGTGCAGGGAGAGAGAAGCACAAGAAAACCTCTTTAATTATTGTTCCTTCTACTCTTGGACATTAATGTGAGGGTTAGGAAAAATTGAAGTCTTGGGGCAGGAGGAGGTTGGTGTGGTGGTTGGCCAAGGTAGGTCCTTTCAGCGACTGACCTGCACCCAGGAGTAAGAGGCACCCAGCTCCACAGCTATCTCCGACCACTTGTCAATCACGCTGCGGATCTCGGCAAGTGACATGAGGGGCAAAGTCATGTCAGACCAGGGGTGGAAGCACATCACTTTGCTGGGAGGAAAGGAAACAGGAGAAGGAGCAGAGATCCTAGAATCAATTGGCTGGAAGGACCCAGGTCATTGAATGGCACCCCGAACCCTGCCCATGAGTAACGAACATAATCCAGACTAGTCTGAATCCCAAGTAAAGGACAGGTCTGAATGAGGTATGGCTGCAGAGCACAACTCCACATTTTAATTCATAGTAAGTACAATGCTTCATTATGTATTTAAAACACACACACACACACACACACACACACACACACACACAAAGCAGTTTACAAAAAGAGTAAAACAGCAGAGGTGGCCTTGAGATCTCTGGGACTAGAAATCAAAGCAGCTAACTTGGTTGAAGTCATGCATAGGGAAGTGGAAAACCAGACTGTTGGGCAAATCATGATAAGATGGAGGCAAGGCAAGATAAACCTAGGATTTCCTACTCTGCAAAAATTGTTCAGGGTTTCTGGAAATCGGGTCCTCCATTAAAAGAGGGCACGTGTTGCGGTGCAACCTGCAACCCGACCCAGTGTTGTGGGGGTAATTGGAAATCAAGGCCACAACCCCTGATAGGTCGGTCCCGCATTGCTGGGGTGAAATCTGGCCAATGGGCCGTCGTAAAATGCAGCAACGCGCGACCTATTTAAGCCCATGCGAGGCTGCTGAGCTTCCTCTTTGGGGCCTAATGCATCGGAACGCCCACCCACCACTCCCTATGTTTAGGGCTTGCGTTGACCTTGCTATGCCATCGTGTGTCATCAGACGTTGGGACAGGGGCACAGCAGGAATTTTCCCCACTTGGCTGATTGGCTGGTGCCATTTGGGTTTCCCCTGCCATCTAGCAACTAGTCACAACTTGTAAGTTGTGTGTAGGCTCTGGTTCAGGTGATAGGCGTGGCACGTGATGTGGCCACGCCTATGGAAATGCAGGATATTCCGGTACAGGAATCCAGGGACTCAATGGTTAGTCAGTCCCCAAAAGGGGTCCAGCCAGTGGCCGAGTCCTGGGGACATCAGAACAGCTGACTGGTGAACCTTCCATCAGCTGTCCCTGGTGTTCATCCTTGGCTGTCCTTAGAACGTGGCTCTGGGACAGCGCTGCCTGCAAGGGTGCGGGGAGATAGTCGAACCAGAACCTATGCAACCACTTTGTGGCCTAAATTCTGCCAAAAACCAAATCAAATATCTGAGTCATGTGTGAATTTATTTTGGGGGAGGTTAAAGGTCTAAAGGCAGAGAGAAGGACTGGGCCAAGAAGGAAGAAGTGCAAAAAGCAGCAACGCAAGGCAACCCTGAGCTAGCCATTCGGCTCAGCAGGCGGGCAGGGCTGGGGAACACAAGGTGCCATATTTACCAGACACCTCGAGCGGACGCTGCACGGAACAAGGGGTGGTCGCCAGCATCTGGGGAAGGAGAGGAAATCCAGTGAGAAACCCAGGTAGGCGGGCAATGGGTGCAATCTAGGAAAGGCAGAAGGAAGCCAGCGCACCAGGAGGCTCCACAGCTGCGATGTTGGCCTCCCTCAGACCCCACAAATTCATCTTCTAGCCCAGCCAGGGACTTGTCATCAGTGCTACTGCTCGACTGCAATCCCACCCACCATCTCCTGCAGCGAATTACGCCGCCCCCAACTCAGGATGGACTTTCAGGCCCAATGTATATGGAGTACACTGTGAAGGGCAAGTGAGAGGTTTCGTGGTGGTGCAGCATCCCTTCAGCATATTGTAAATCAACAAAGGGAAACTGTGCCTAATCCTGGGCTACACAGACATGTCATACTGCATGTGTAAGGTTTTCAGTGGTTGCTCATGAGGAATCAGGCGGACGCAGAACTTCTAAAAACTAAGTTCTTTATTGTGCAGCTATTTACAGTGGAGCTAAAATAAAGACGTCCAGCTCATCCCTCTGCAGAGTCCGGGAATGTCCGTTTCCGGTTCTTTGCCCAACATAAGAGGCGCGGGATCCTGAACCCCCACCTCCCCCCTCTACGTCCTTCCTCCCTGCCAAAACGGGGCGACGAAAAGGGTTCCTCTCCCCCTCTTCCCGCTTGGTGCAGAGGCTCTCCATCCCTGCCACAGCAACTGCTCCCACTTCCTGCCTCCATCTCCCCCTCCCCACTGGAAGAGCGATCGCTTCCTCCACTCAATGAGGATGACGAACTGCTCACAGGAGACGGGGGTTCCCTGTACTGAAACACCCCGGGATCGCTTCCCGCTGCAGCGAGGGGGGTTTCCTGACAGCATGGATGCCTGCTGACAGCTCAGGAATTGACAGTGGGTCTCCAGGGATGGAGGGGTATCTTTTAAGTGCAGCAAACAGGACAAAGAAGATCCCATTATTCTGCGGACTTCAACCATGGCTCCCCACAGTGCAGGAGCATCCAGCATAAGATGGTCCCAGGCCCTTGCCTGTTTTGCACAGAAGCAGTAAGCCAGTTGGGGGGCTCCCCAAGAGCACCTGACCGACCCTTGGAATGGAATGCTGGACTGGGTGGGCCCTTGGCCTCATCCAGCAAGGTTCTTATCATGCTGCATTGTATCCTGCCTGACAGAAAAGACAGGAGTCCTCCTCGGAGTACTTTAGCAACTTTTGTCACATCAGGATGAGCCTTTGAAACAAAGCTGCGGCTTCAGAGCTGAGCTCCTTTCCCTCCATCCATGGCCAGCTAACATTTTCCAGCTAAGTCACAGACCCTCAACTTTGAAAAATGCTGCAATCTGCAGCAGAACTGCCCCGTGTCTCTTTTTTTTCTGAGAAGGCCCTTCTGCTTTTAACTGCTGGAATCCTTACTGCTGAACAGGTAGCCCTGCCAAAAGCAAGAACACACAGCAACCCTAATTGGAAGCTATTCACTATATTAGCAAAGGATCCTGGCTCATTCCCTGCGGAGGAGGAATCATTAAATGGGTTCTCATTGAGCCTCGTCTTCCTTGGTAAACGGTTAAGTGCTAATAAGAAAAACTAGGTGAATTCTTACCAGGCTCTGGGGCATCTGGCTGCAGCGCAGGGAAGTCGTTGTCAAAGACAAATGTGCTCTCGTAGTGGGGATTCACCTGCATGAGGACAAACACAGCAAAACACAAATTGCAGTCAGGCTGCTGAGCTGCAAGATTGTACGGCCACAACTTTAGTTTCAACCCTCTACCAAAAATTTCCAAGATTTCAGTCTTTAGGACCAGGAGGGAAATTCCCCAAGACTTGCGAGGATAGAGAATAGAGAGTCAGTCATACCTGCAACCATAAAATCCAATGATAACAAAAATTCTGCTTTACTGGGATTCCAATATTTCAAGTTGGACAGGATGTACTATTTTCCAGAGGAACTTGTTTGAAAATGGTTCTCAAGGGCTGATGGCGGAGAGCAGAATGATTTCAGAGAGCTGTGCTGGACAGAAAAAAATTTAAACCCACCCCAATACTGCCTGATGTTTCTGTGTAAAGCCTCAGGTTGGCTTTTGACTGTCCTGCAGACACTGCTGGAGAGTATTTTTTTTATTTAAAAAAATCGCAGGCACAAGATAACAGGCTCTTTCTGCTTCACAACATACAGGAGGTTGATTAGCGAGTGTGGTGTAGTGGTTAGAGTGTTGGACTAGGACCTGGGGAACTAAGGTTAAAATCCCCTCGTATCCATGAGCTTAGGTGGGTGAATTTAGGCTAGTCACTGTCTCTCAGCCTAGCCTAATTCAAAGAGTTACTATGAGGTTAAAACTGGGGAGGAATAGAGGCAGGCATTCCCCTTTAAGTATTTGGAGAAAAGGTGGGCTGTAAATCTAATAAATAAACACAACTGATTTTATGAACTGCTTTATGGCCTCCATTGAGGGTGGACCATGCAGTACCTGGCCATTGGCTCTCTTGGCTCCGGGGCACAAAGGGTTGCCCGGATCACAGCGCGGGATGTCCTCCTGGGGTGGCTTCTCCACCTGCCCCTGCCACGGGCGCCGCATGCGGTGGGCAGAGACCAGCA